>NW_019740656.1:1524221-1526136 GCF_002891405.2 Cryptotermes secundus | reverse complement strand
TCCGGTGAAGGTGTGCGCCATCTGTTCCTCCAAACCGCCGCTTAACACCACATCTACACGGTGCCACATCCAAGAAGACTGCTTTCTTCATAGTCACCGCCGTGAAAACCTCAAATATTACATGTCTCTGTTTCTCTCTAAAATGGCCGATCCAGTTTGATTATCCTAAATGAAATGCCAGTCATGGTGCTCTCTTCGTTGGAGGACACTACATAGCGAAGGATCATACTTGTGGATTTCCTGCCTTGCTCTGGTGTGGTTGAGGTTCTGCAGGAAGCAAATGGTGACGGCAGGAAAGAGGGTGGACCACTGTCGGTAATCTTTCTCGAGGGATAGCACTGTGGGGTTGGCGACATAGTGCTCCCAGCTGCGTAGAACCACAAACATGGCGCCCACACTCGCCAGCACAGTGACCGCGGCCCACAGCAAACTGGAACACACGTGAAAACACGTGTTGGTGTAACTCATGGAGAAGAATCCCAGACTTCTTGTCATTTAGCTTTTACATAACTCCACTTTTGGGGTGGCACAACTTGGTTGTGTGGGTGTGTTCCATTGAAATCAATGTTTCACTAAGAGGCGCCACAATTGCTCTTTGAAAAGGAGCCCAATGGTCCCTCAGCTACAATCAAACTCCGTGTCTTTAGTCTACAAGCGAACTGTACAGACCGAGCGACCGCTGCTTGTCGGCGAAGTTAGTGCAAACTTTAGCGGATAGAGGGTGTCGCTTGGTCACCGCAACGAATTCCCACGGCCGTTGTTAATTTCGGTTTTCTAGACCGGAGCCGCTGTTTCCTTGAAATAGCTCCTCAATTATCCTCAGAAGGCTGAGTGGACCACGTTCCAGACCAACTACTTCTCAGAAAATGTGGTAGCGCCGGGAATCGAACCCTGGACCTCTGGATCTGTAGCCAGGAACTCCGACCACTAGACCACAGAGGCGATCCAATGATCCCTCAGATACTCAGAAAAGTTCCGAGTGTCTTACGAAAACGGAATGGTCATTACCATATTAACAAATGCCCGCCACTTCTCAATATTCAGTGCCACATAAGTCCAATCAAGTATATTCTCACGATTTTCTTTAAGATCGATTTCGATATCATTGCTCTAGCTAGTTCATTTGTACGAAGTCTTCCGAAAAGAATTTTACGTGTTTCTCATCTCTTCTTTGAGTGCTACAGGTTCCGCCCATCTCATGTACCCTGATTTGATCACGCCAATCCTATCTGGTGAGGATCATTATGCATTTATCTTTTGTCTCCTCTTTCTGCTTTGCTCTATACACTGTTCCCAAGGACCATTTTTAAAGCTTATGTCTTCTTGGTAACGAAAGTGACGAAGTTAACCCATACACAACAACAGGCAAATTAACAATTTTGATATTTAATCCGTACTTGTAGGCTTTGCAAAATATAATTAGAATGATCGAGTCAAAGAGAATAAGATGTGCAGGGCATGTAGCACGAATGGAGAAGATGAATGCATGTAGGATACTGGCGGAAATCCAGAAAGAAAGACCGCTATACAGACCAAGACGTAGGTAGGTGGATAATATTAAAATGGATCTGAGATAGATAGGATGGGGTGGAGTGATCTCGCTCAGTTTAGGGTCCAATGGAGGGCTTTTGTGAACACGGTAGTGAACCTTCGGGTTTCATAAAATGTTGGGAAGTTCTTCAGTTTCGGAACAACTGGCGGCTTCTCAAGAAGGGCTCAGCTCCATGAAATTAGTTACTCTGTAAAAAGGGCGCACCATAGCTCAAGCATTTAGTCGCTGGCTTCACACGGCGGCGGTCCGGGTTCGATCCCGGGTCTGGTTAAGTGGGATTTGTGGTGTAGAATGTGGCGCTGGGGCGGGTTTTCTCCGAGTACTTCGGTTTCCCTTGCCAATCTTCATTCCACCAAATTCTCC
>NW_019740656.1:1494626-1524169 GCF_002891405.2 Cryptotermes secundus | reverse complement strand
TCCCCCAGTGTGCCTCCCCCCCCCCCCCCCCACTAAGCGGATTAAAGAAATAATTTTAGTTACTCTGTAGTTTAGTTCTGTAGTGTTGTTAGGTTTGCAGCAATGTATTTGTATGCTTGTGTCTGGAACAAATGAAAATTAATATTAATGAGGCATACAAAATCAGAAATGTATTTCTTAAGTATATGTACTTCAAATCGACTTACACGTTTCTAATTTCATGTCGAAATAAGCTCCGACAGTTTTCGTTTTAAGCAGCCTGTAAAGTGAATGAAATGCGAATTTATCGCTGCTGCCTCGGTTTACCAGCTGGGAATTATAATTCCGGAATCAAATGAACAGGACGAATATTATACAAAGCTATTTATTATATCATTATGTATTTAAATATTTCTTTGGTGTTTATTGCATAATTGCTTATTAAATTATTTATTTTATATTACACAGATTATTTTAAAATTCTTACACATAAATAAAAACAGTTCCGAAGAAGAATATAAAGTTGTTCGTGATTACCTTTGCACTATACCACTCTGCCATCTGGCGATTAATACTGCAACTTGAGGGACGTATGTTTTTCTTACTTGCAGAATCATTACTGAGTTGACTACAGTTAAAGTATGTTACACAGTTTACTGAGAGTAATTGGGAATATGGCGGGTTTGTAAGTACCATAACTTTATATTATTTTATGTACGAAAATGAGGAAATATTAAGACGTAATCGCTGTTCACAATCAATTCAAAACTTTGAAGTACGCTGACATAGTTGAATGAGGAAGTCCTCACTATTCTAAGTGTCAACAAGACGTGAAACTTTAAAGAAAGAAACATGGGGTTTAAATTATTACTCATAACTATTGGGGGCACTATGCTACAAGTCGGAAGGTCGCGGGTTCAAATACCGATGAGGTCATTGGATTTTTTTCAGTTGACCTAATCCTTCCGGACGCACTATGGCCCTGGGGTTCACTCAGCCTCTAACAGAAATGAGTACCAGGAATTAAATAAATAATTTTCCTGCGGAGTAAAGCGCGGCCGGCGCGTAAGGCTGACAACCTAACCGCCATCTTTGAGCCGATTGTCTACTGCTATAATAGTTATGAGTAAAAAAGTAAATTAAAGCTATCCTTGTAACAGGCCATCTAGAGTCTAGATACTGTGGGACCCCTCAACGTCTCACAACCCTATGGGCCTTCATGGCCTGTTACAAGGATAGCTTTACTTTACTTTTTTACTCATAACTATTATAGCAGTAAATAATACGCTTAATAAATAAATCAATCTTTCATTTTACTCAGCACTTATATCTACTTAGAGCCTTACAAATTCTTCCATACGACCAAACAATACAGAAATGGTGACGCAACTGTAGGTCAGTTACTTTTATGCTGATAGTTTATGGCGAGACAAATCAGCAGTCGCCATCATCATCAAGTTATTTTATTGTACTTATTGCTTATTTAACGACTCTGTAAGTACTGATATTATATAACCCAGACTGGAAAGAAGAAAAAAATAAATGAACTGGCAGGGATGCGGAAGGAAGTGAACGTGATATAATTTGAGATATAATTTTCGGAATTTACCTGGAGAGACTGAGGAAAAGTACGACATTCGTTATTCGAGAGCATTTACATGAGATATGAGAATTTAACTTTAATATGGCACTGAGGTTAAGATTTCATGGAGCTGTACCTCCAAAGTCCGTTATCCTTCAGAGCGAGGTTCTTGATGAAGCACAAGAGAACTCTACACCTGGTACCCGTTGTACTCACGTCTCAAGAGGGTGTGTGTTGGCAGCAACAATGTACCGCAATCCTTGTATTGTTGTGTCCTCAAAGAATTCCTTAGTGTAGCGACCAATAGCGAGGGAGATACTCTGTTGGGCGCCGGTGTGTTTGGTACGATGGGGTTGTATGTTGTGCCTCCTGTGATTCCCCCATCGGCCCATTGCTTTATCTGTGATTGCGACTGATCTGTAAACAAATGCAGACACCGAGTGTTTATGACATCCTCCCTGACGTCTCTATGTGTTTGACACAAATGCTGTTGGGGCAGAGAGTCTTTTCTTCTCAGCAGAGAACCGCTCTGGGGCCCAGAAATCAATTCTCCTCTCTTAATGAGTGCTGGAGCCTCTTTCCTCGACGGGTAAAGCAGTCGCGGCTTGAAGCTAGGCACCCGCTTCCATCTAATGCCGTGTTTATGAATGGGTGCAGGTATAACTCAACTCCGCCGTAATCTTCAGGGGGCGGCACGTAGTTAAACACAGGGACTTTACTTAATTGGAAGTCTAATATATTATCCCTGTACGTTTTATTCAAACATACGATGCAAAGATAAAACTATCGAGTTGTTTATACCATGAAGATGGAGACAATATATTCTTTCGAAACAATGGTAAACGTCTACCAGACTACACCCAGAATATCACAGTACGAACCTGCACCTCCGTGATAACCTTAGCCATCGGTTAAGGTTTGGTAAACCCATCTCGACTCCAATGTGAAGAGAAGAATGTTGTGCCACCGCCGGGTATCGAACCCAGATATTTCAGTTGTCTGTAGTGTTGGTTATTCAATGACGCTGTCAGTATTGAAGCTATACTATAACGTCTGATGATAGGATGAGATACAGTGAGACTTAAAAATCCGTTGCCAGGGAACGACTAGTGAAGACTGAGAACCCTAATGTGTGTATAACGGTGAACTGTAAAGTGTGTAGATCAGCGATAGCGCTGTAATTGCCTGGAGTCCCGAGTTGTGTGTTTAAAGTGTCCAAAAATCCAATCAACTA
This sequence comes from Cryptotermes secundus, assembly GCF_002891405.2. Classification (NCBI taxonomy): domain Eukaryota; kingdom Metazoa; phylum Arthropoda; class Insecta; order Blattodea; family Kalotermitidae; genus Cryptotermes; species Cryptotermes secundus. Next base: position 1,521,374 of record NW_019740656.1, on the reverse strand, counting down.
ATTCAAAACCCGTCTTTAAGTCACTACTACACGTGACAATACAATCCTGCCTCAAAGCAAACTGTAGCTTAAGAGTCTATATCGTATTTGTACGAATGAGTAAATGCATTATGAACAGTAATATATTGTCACGTATATTATGTGTGTCTATAGACGGGGTTTGGATTGGTAAATAGATTTATTGGTCACTTGTACACACCACTCGTAACTGCAAGTAAGTATAACGCTATCACTAATCCATACACTTTACAAATCACTAGAGCACACGCGAAGTCTTCTCAGTCTGCTTTCACTAGTCGTCTTCTGGTAACGGATCCTAACAATGGAGATTCTTCAGCTTCTCTGCTCACGTCGTTACTGTCCCTGACTTTGTCCCTTGCTTATAACATTTCAGCACGGACAATGCAGAAACGCCCCGTTTCCATTGTTATAGTCCAACAATACTTCGATTATTGCATACGTATTCGTTGCCACAGAAACTTGTTTACCGATACGTTAGCTAGAAACAGCTCTAGTGTATTTGTTATCTCGCCGTCGGTGCATAGCAACGGCTCTACACGCCACAGTATCCTGAAAATTGCTCCCTTATAGGATGTAATACCATTTAGTCCTGTAGAAGTCTACTGACGTTTCGCAGAAACTTATTGCCTCCATCTTCAGAATCTCCGAGTGAAGCAAATGAAGAATCAAAAAGAAGCAGAGCGAATGCATGCAGAAAACCAGGATTTGATATAGGCAGTATTTCTTTGAAAGCCCGAGGAAGGAGTCAGTATGTTCCTTCGAAACGTCTGGCTACTTATACCGGACACACTTCCTGCTGTGCGAATCTCAGATCCAGCAAAACTTAGCTGCCGCCGTGGAAACACTGAAGTGCTTGAGGATGTCTGAAGGTGTAGGTATGGTAGCCTTGTCTGCTGTCTGACAGGTTCTCAAATGTGACATTTTGATGGCTCCATCCAAACACACGTGATGATAATGGACCTTTCGAAGTTGGAGTTCAGTGCTATTGTATTTTGTGTAGATCGGGAATAATAGACATTGTACTATTGCTTACATGTTCTGTGAGGCTAATGGCGAGTGTACAGAAGTTTTGATCCGAGCAAAGCGAGCTTGGCATTAGTGGCCCAGTAAACGTGTCGTAATCAGATTGAGGTGTGACGAACACAGAGCGTAGCGGTTCTGACGAGTTTGTCTCGGAAAACTCAAGGTTTTCGGGAAAATGTGTTTCATTTATCTGTACAGCATTTATTCGAAACGTTTGTGCTCTGATAAATATTACAAATAAATAAATACACTTGATCAGGTTATTTACTATCCACGGTCTTTAAGTAGAATTCAAATACCATTAACTAATTCCATGGAGCTGAGGCCTTCTTGAGAAGCCACCAGTTGCTCAGCTACTGAAGGACTTCCCAGTATTTTATGGAACCCGAAGGTTCATTACCGTATCCACAAGAGCCCTCCACTGGTCCCTATCCTGAACCAGATCAATCCAATCCATACCATCCCGTCCTATATCTCTAAGATCCATTTTAATATTGTTCACCCACCTACGCCTTGGTCTTCCCAGTGAACTCCTTCCTTCTGGCTTTCCCATCAATACCCTATATGCATTCCTCTTCGCCCGCGTTCGTGCTACATACCCTGTCCATCTCATCCTCTTGGACTTGATCATTCTAATTATTTGCTTTTAGAAGAGTATAAGTTATGAAGCTCCTCATTATGCAGTTCTTTCAGCCTCTTTCCCCCATTTTCCTCCGGTTCAAATATCTCCTCGGCATTTTGTTCCAAAACACTCTCAGTCTACGTTGGTCCCCATAACATCAGAGATCAAGTTATAGTTTTGTAGATTATATAGAAATAAAAGAATTATATAAAAGCACTGCACTTTCTCACTTCATGGCAAGCCTAGAGGCATTCAGACCTGTTCAGGCTTCACATGCTCATCTCGCTTTTTCCGAGATCTCCCTCGCTTTTTGGCGTCCTTTTGTTTTATACTGCAGAATTCGTTTCCGCATTATTTCAGCGGTCATTATATCCAGATGGCGTGTCCACTTCTTCCTGTACACATCTGTTCTAATTCGCACTGACTTCTTAACATACCCTAGTCTAGCTCAGCCTTTGTCTCATCTCTGCTGACTTTACCCTCTTTACCTATGTTGTTGTAATTGATGAATATTCACTTCCATACAGCAAAGTTGGCAGTACTACTTGCTGCTATTTATGTAGATCAGAAGTATATTTATAGAACTAAATTAATAAGTATAATTTTTTTATTGTTAGTGGGGTGGGACTAAGTCCCTTGTACTGAGGCCACTTCTGGCCTATTGTACCAGCCCCAGATGATAGGTGAGGGTGATTGTGGAGCACTTCGTGGAATGAAGTTTGGCAGGAGAAACCGAAGTACTCGGAGAAAACCTGCCCCAGCGCCACTTTATCCACCACAAATCCCACTTGACCAGACCCGGGATCGAACCCGGGCCGCCGCTGTGGGAAGCCAGCGACTAACCGCTTGAGCTACGGCAAGGCCGTGTATATGTATGTTCCCCTACGGAGGACCTACAGTAAGCTATAAAATGTTCCTGTACAATCACGAAAAGTGCAGTTCTGCACACTGTTGCAGGTCCCTATCAGGCTGTACGGTGGCAGCAGGAACCTAAATAGCTTTACAGTCTCCCTACACCTACAGTAAGCTTTAAACTGTTTGTGTACAGTCACGAAAAATGCAGTTCTGCACGCTGTTGCAGGTCCCTATCAGACTGTACGGTGGCAGGAGGAACCTAAATAGCTTTACAGCCTCTCTACACCTGCAGTAAGCTATAAAATGTTCCTGTACAGTCACGAAAGGTGCAGTTCTGCACACTGCTGCAGGTCCCTATCAGGCTGTACGGTGGCAGCAAGAACCTAAATAGCTTTACAGCCTCTCTACACCTGCAGTAAGCTATAAAATGTTCCTGTACAGTCACGAAAAGTGCAGTTCTGCACATTGTAGCAGGTCCCTATCAGACTGTACGGTGGCAGCAGGAACCTAAATAGCTTTACAGCCTCTCTACACCTGCAGTAAGCTATAAAATGTTCCTGTACAGTGAAGAAGAAATTCGCGACATGTTTCGCCGGCTGCAGCTACTTTACCCGAAAGCACCTACGAATATACTAAACCTTGCTGACTTTCAAAAGAATTTTGCTTGGATGTAATTGTGTTTAAATAATTCTGGAGACGACGGCTATCCGCTTAGAGTGCGTTGTGAGCCTCTAAGAGGTGGTGACCCCAAGTCTGAGAAACTCTGCTATGACGGAAAGGAGATAGGAACGGAAATAATACGATTGTAATGCAGCAACGTGTTTGCATAAGCGGAATTTATTGCTGGTTTGGAGACTTCACTCATGTCCCATCATTGGGACGCGCCCCACTGCTTGAGAAACACTGCTCTGTACCACGGAACCGCCCTGTCTCTGATACAGTGTACCTGCTGTATATATAATTGGAGCGATGTGGCCTGCAGATTGTGGCTCCAGGGGTGTCACGCGTGCGTGTCCCAGCGTCCTGGCTACAGATCCCAGAGCATGAGGATATCTTGACATATAGAGATATGAGGGTGTCCTTTCTTTTCACGACGCCCTCAGTAGCTGGGTTATGCAGCGTCGAAAGGTTGCATGTTAGATGAATGGTGATTTGGAAAGGATATGAAATTAAAAGGTAGTAGTGAGTTTCGATATATCCTGGAATTCGTTTGAAAGATCTGAGGAAAACTACGAGAAACCTCCGTGAAGGTAGTCGATGTCCCAGCCGAGTTTCGAACACTAGCACCTCCCGGATAGAACTCTAGAGCGTTACCGCTATGCCAAACCTATCGGAGAGGTTCTCACGGCGGTCAGTATTAAAATATGATTTACGGGATATGACGCCTTGTACATCGGCAGATATGTACTGTGACATACACACCTGTTACTGGACAGAGACGTCGAGGTGGACAGCGGGACGGCAGCCGTTACTTGGTAATGGCCGATAAACGCGTCAACAATATCCGGGTTGTCGTTAGACAACCGCTCATAACAACAATAGAGTGACTGTTGAAAGCGGTGTTTTCTGTTTTGTCCGGCTCGAGGCTATATAACGAGGACCCCAGGCCATCTGAGTAGAATTGAAAGAGTTGACAGTTCAGATGAGCTCTGCAAGGGAGTCTGAGAAGAGATGGCTCTATAGCTCAGTTGTGGGATATTCAACGGAAAGTAACGACGTGAGCACAGAAGCTGAAGAATCTCCACTGTTAGTATCCGTTACCAGGAAACGACTGTTGAAGGCAGCGCAGGCTGGAGTGTTTGCAGCAGTAATTCGTGAAGTGTGAAGATAAGCGGTGGCGCTGTAATTCCTTGTAGTTTCGAGTCGTGTGTTGTAAGGTGTCAATAAATCCATTCGCCCGTCCATACCCCGTCTATAGTCAAAATCCTAAATTTTGACAGTACAAATGATTTGGGGGACAATGCTGGCTCAATCTTTCGCATAGAAGCGTGAGCCCTGTTACCAAATTTTACGTCGTCACATCCTATAAAATCTTAATCTTAATAATCCTGATAGAATAGCAAAAAGACAGTAAAGTATACCATAAAATCAAACGTGACCTCTGCTTCCACATATGAGTACCGTCTGCTTGACACTATCAGATGTTTTATTTGATGTACTGATTACAGGCTGAAAACCTAGGAATTTGGGTTCGATTCCCAGCAAGAGGAAGAGATTTTTTCTTCTCCACAACCCCCAGACCGGCGCTGGGGCCCACAGCCTCTTTTAAAATGGGTACAGGGGGCTGCTTCCCTGAGCTTAAAGTAGTGGAGGGGTGATGCTGACCGCTTATCTTCACCGAGTGCTGAGGCTAAGAATTCATGGAGCTATATCTCCACACTTCCCTTCGACGTCATGGTGTGGTGCTTAACTAAGCACGGGGACAACTACTCTTTCGCCTGAAATAAACCAGTTCTGTGCTTATCCATAATTTCCTGAATAAGCAGTATCGATTTATGTTGTTAAATACTTCAAGTTCCTGTTTTGATAATCTGGGTTGTGACATAGTTTAGCCTGGTATGTGGTCCCAGGATCGTACCTCATTACCCATTAGCTCTGTCCAAGCTCAGGCGGTTAGTCGCAGGCTTCACACAGCGAGGGCCCGTGTTCGATATCAGGCCATGGTGGGTAAAGTGACACTGGGGCAGTTTTTCTTCGGGTACTGCGGTTGCCCCTGCCAGTTTGCATTCCAGCAGCCGCTCCATATTCATTAATCATCCTCTCACCGACGCTGTATAGTTCCGATACTGACAGCGTCGTTAAATAACCAACTTTAGAAACTCGTTACTCCTCTCTTGCTGGCAGTGTTCTTCCGAAATATTACCACCTACCAGACTACACGGTATCATAAAAGAGAAGACCACAATATAGATCATCACCGTCGGCAAACTTTCAAATCATATTTTTCCCTTTTCTTTTAGTGTTTTCTGTTTCGCCATTCTGCATATGTTAAATGTACTTTTTACCTGATTTCGAGCTCAAAATATTAAGGATGTCATAAAAAATAAATGCAATTGAAGAGAAATGCAGCATCATTGCCTTAAACTGTGCATAGTCATTTTATATATTTATTGTTCAGTAAAAGGTTTCAAATTCGTCTGTTGCTTATGAGGCATGTGACTGTTCACACTAAAACAGTGAAAGTTCCGTAAATTATTTGAACTAGATTTCTATGCTGACCTCAGAAAAGTGAAGGGAGGTACATTTTTCTAAATATTCGATATTTTACAGTTTCATTATGTTTGGTCGGATCCATTTTCTTAAAATTTTTCCCCGTATTTTGGAGGTTAATCCCTTAAAGCCCAGTGGTTACTATATGTACCACCAGCATACGTACTGAAACTCCGCATTCTGCCCACAGAGTGTATTTATGTGTTCCATACGGTTCTCACAATAAACAACGACTGTTTCCCTAAACAGCATTAACCGGTTGGGCTTTGTAGCGGAGTTGTAATGTGTTTCTTGTGAGGTACGGACCGATTTTATATATATTATTTAGAAGAAATTGTGTCTGAAGGCTCCCAGAGCCGTCAGACAGAATGTGGTCATTAGTCCGTGGGGCTGACGAGGGCCAGTAGCAATTTCGCTGTCAGTCAGTCTTTGAAGGATCAATCAAATATGTTTGTTGGCTCCGATGCTTATGGTACAAACAATGATAACCAAAATTCATGGCCAATTTTGCGGCTCTGTTTTGTTTTTCAAATTTTATTGAGTTATTTTTATTAATGTTTCTCCAACATCCACTTTGAAACTATCAGAGTTTCTCCAATTTCCGATACAGCTTCAATTATCAGTTTTCCACAAATCCCATTTAATCTGCAAATTTCCAACTTCAACTTTACCACCAGTTATCAATATTTTGCCAACTTGCATGTCTACTTCAACTTCGATTATCACTTCCATCATCACTGATGTTAAAACCATCAGATAGGGTTTTATAGTTTAATATTCAATGTAGTCTCATAAGTGGACATCAACATTTCATAGGCACATACTTCATACATATTTAGTGTAGATGAGACCTCCTATACTTTAGTAATAACCTACTAGACTACACGGTGTCATAAACCAGTGGATTACAATATCATATTTACCTAGGTGACAAAGCAAAATCTCGTACGTTAAAACATGTGCATGGAAACCTTCTTCCTGTGTAGCTCTGGTTGAAACACATCAAGAGTATTTGCAAATGCTTCTAGGGCACTCTTGAGGAAATTCCTATAGTCTCCCAGAGACTGGGTGTTGCCTGACAGCTCTTCCTCATAGCGGTCCGTTACTGGAGCCTTGTTGTACCCTTACACTAACAGACATTTATGTACACTGCAAACACTGTTCGGAAGAAGAACATGAAGCTCACAATAATCCATCGAGAGTCAGAAGCAGAATAACAAGGCCTAGGCTCTCTGAAAGCAAATCCATCTCATATCCCGTTTATTAGGCTCGGACCATGTTCAGAGCCTCTTTCTCTTGCGGACGTATACAAAATTCTTATTATGCTTTTCAGACACTCAGTGTATAATTGAGCTGAACAAGGCGGAATAAAATGTCAAGAATAATCAGATTAACCCTTTGAAGACTGCATTTCTTCCAAATAATATGTAATATTCCAGTCCGTACCTCAAAGGAAACACATTACGTCTCCACTACAAAGCGCAACCGGTTAATGCTGTTTAGGGAAACAGTCGCTGTTTATTGTGAGAACCATATGGAACACACAAATACACTCTGTGAGCAGAATGCAGAGTTTATTATGTTAAAACAGGTGGTACATATAGTGACCACTAGACTTTAAAGGATTAAGGAACAAGAACAGAAGGAAAACAGATGTAGTAGCAGATAAAAATTACATTGTTATAGAGGGCGGATAAAGAGGAATGCGGAAAAGGAAGAAATGAGAGAGAAGAACAATCATAAAGAAGATATATGAAGTAAATTGACAGAAAAGGAGGAGGAAGGATATTAAGCAGATATAAAGGAAACGAAACTATTAAATGGGAGAAAATGAATAGAAAATAAAAAAGTAGACGCAGAGATAAGAAATTCTGAGAAGAAATCCTCGTAATTGCCTACTTCCTTTTGATATGACATGAACCCCACAGGAAATGAGAACAGAGGAGAAACAGACACAGGAAATGAGAACAGAGGAGAAACAGACACACCCAGACAGCAAGGTGATCTCATAAACCTCCTAACTAGAAATTAGGATGGATACACAGACGAACAGATAGTAAGGTGATCTCATAAGCCTCATTCTATTTTTTTTGTTCAAAATAAGGAAAATATCCTGAAAAATAAAAAACGATCTCGAAGAAATTAGGCACCTACGTATAGTATTGCAGCTGTCCATAGATGACTGCATAATGGGGTGTCACGAACTGGGTATCTCTAGCTTGCAGAAATAGTGTGACGTCTGCTATATGTTTACCGACATTCCCCAGGACTTTGAAAATTGAGTCACTGTATTTTTGTAAATATCTACCATACTACACGGCGGCACATACTTCTTGGGCATCGCTGTGAGATTGTTCAAATCCTGTAAGTTTAGCTTAGCATTTTAATTAATAAGCCGCTGTTTTGTTTGAGATAAGACCTGAAGTCAGGTTCGAAGTAGGGACCACTGTTTTGAGACCCCTGGTTTCATGAAACGGGAGCTGGTGCGTTCTGGCCTGGCCTCAGCGGGGGGCACGCAGATCGTGGGAACCTTACAGGCAATCGTCGGTAAGTCAGCATGCAAACACCTGTTAAAAGGGGTCGGTTCCGCGAATCCGAAAAAAAAAATATATATATATATATTCTCAGGCATGAACAAATGCACGGTAATGTTTACACCAACACCCGTTATGTGTTAGTTACAATAGAACAGTGTTCCACAGCCTTTGAACTGCCTCCAGCCTCGGTACCGAGACGGGCTAACCTGACTGATGGTTTTCGTGTTTTCCATCAGTTCCTCCAGGCAAATACCAGTATAATAACTCAAAACAGGCCACGACCGCTGCCTTCCACATCTTCTCCAAATCATTGCTAACTAATCATTCTACGTATAATCTGACTGTATAACAGGAGCTATTGGCAGCGTCGTTTAATAAGCAAATAATACGAACCGCGTAGCCTCGAAATCTGGTCAGAATAAAAGGACTCTCCTCCACAAATCGAATGAAATGAATGCACGATAATGAGGTCATTTTTCTTCGTCTTCACATGTCATTTCTGAAATGTTCTCACAGGATTTTTTATAGAATTTGGAGTTGAAGGAATTGTCTGCATCAAAACTTCAATTTGGGTTCTCATTTCATTCTTTACAACATCCCAGTTATGAGGGGAAATAGCTACGGGAATTGGTAGAGTCAGGGTGGGGTGATCCAAGAATTTGCACCCCCTACATGAAAAAAGATTAAACATTGACAACAAGAAGGAAATATGTCAAATATACATATAAAAAGTTGAAATACTTTTAAAAAAATCATTCCTCTATTCTGAATGGTGTGCTTATATCAATACAAATAGTCCCAAACATAAGTCTGTGGGAGTCGCGGTAGCTCAGTCTGTATAGCGACGGGCTACAGACTAGAAAGTCCGGCTTCGATTCCCGGAAGTGCAAGATTTTTCCATATTGCACAGCGTCCAGGCTGACCCTCTGGCCTACCCAGCCTCCTATCCAATGGTTATCGGGGGTTCTTTCCCGGAGGTGAAGCTGACAACTCATCTCCATCCAGTGCAGATGTCAAAAATGGTGGAGCTGTACCTCCACTTCCCCATACGTGTTCATGGTATAGTGAGTAATTCATTAAGGGTAAGGACAACCTAATTTTTACGTATTTTGTGACTTGCTCTCGCTTCAGTTGGCTTCTGGCGGCACCGAAGCCTCCAGTAAAGAAACGTGTTAAAGGCTGGCCCATCCGGGTTCGATTTCCGGGAGAAGCAGAACTCGTTTACTTCACCGCAGTGTCCAGACCGTTTCTCGGACCCCCCACTTCGTAGGATTGAGAACTGAGTGTGAAGTTGAGTATTCAGCTTAATATAATATCAATTTTAAGAATGCGTGGAGCTTCAACTGCATTTCTCAACACATCTTCATGTTGTGGTGCCTTAGAATGGGAGCGACCTTTTTTCAGCCATACTTTATGTAAAGTGTAATCAAATTTCACGGCTAAATCTTAAAAAACAGATTGGTAATATAACAATTTTTCAATGACAGAAGTTTGTAACATAATATTCGATGTAAATAAAGTCGAACAAAGCACAACAACAAATAGTTGATACAGTGTGATCCGCTGAGTTACTTTATCACATGCTACGTTCTTACGCTTCTGTTTTATTTCGCTTTATTCTCGTTATGCAGCGCTACTGGTCCAGTTGTCTTTGTTCTCGGGCACTTATCACGCATCTCTTCGTGTTTGTTTACTGCATATTCTCATTTACATGAATATTATGATCACACTGTGTAATCTATACAATTCTATTGATAGATAATATGAGGTTACCGACTTGTAATTGCAAACAAGTTACATTTTTCTGCAGATTTCGGAGATTTAAATTATATCTGATTATATAATGTAACCGGGATAGCTCAGTCAGTATAGTTACTAAACTATGACTGGGCGTCCTACATAGAAATGGCAGTTCGATTCCCGGCGAAGGAGGTATACTCAGCTTGTTATAAAATTGGCAGCGGGGACTTTTTCCATGGGGTTAAAGTGATCAGAGCGCGAAGCTGACGATTCGCTTCCATCTAGTGCCAGGGTTAAAATGTCCACTCCCAGACGTGTACAAGGCGTGAAGCTTTTTAGAGCTCAGGGGAAATTTATCTGTCATTGGAATAGGTGTAAGCAGAATGGATTCCGGAACACGCTTTTGTAGCGTAAGTGACCAGGCTTGTAGCACGTATCGGCCCTTCTAATCTCTGTGCTATTGTACCAGCCATTACTGCACCTCTGTACGTAATGTCCCTTGCTTTGTTCCCCCTATGGATACGAATTCTTCCATTTCTTCAATACGAACTAATGTTTCTGTAAACTGTTATTTATTTTGTTTATATACTTAGTATAGCTGTCGTCATTTGAGTTGGCTCAAGCTGTAACTGTTGTGCGACTTATGTTGAGCAGGTTATCGGTTCGAATCTCGACGGGGAAACAGGTTACACAAACTCAGGGTTTTATTGGTTTTACTGGTCCCTGGGGGTAACTTCCGGGTTAGTACCTCAAATTAGGAAAATACCCCTTCCTTACTTATTACTTTTAGTTTACTTTCTTTATTTTTGAAAAATATGAACAAGATGCTTATGAGATCGCCTTGCTGCCTGTGTGTTTGTATATCCCTGTAATTTTTTTTCTCCTTTGCGGTTTATGTCATGAAGCACGAATGGGGTAGAAGACAAATAGGATATTGGCGGGAAAGCCAGAAAGAAAGAAACCACTGGGAAGACCAAGGCGTAGGTGGGTGGACAATATTAAAATGTATCTCAGAGAGATAGGATGTGATGGTATGGATTGGATTGATCTGGCTCAGGATAGGGACCGCTGGAGGGCTTTTGTGAACACGGTTACGATCCTTTGGGTTCCATAAAATTCTGGGAAGTTCTTGAGTAGCTGCAGAATTAGCGGTTCCTCAAGAAGGCCTCAGCTCCAAGAGTCATGCGGCTCATGTAGAATAAAGAAAAGTATGTTCTCAGTTCTTCCCAGGACTTCTTGTTAATTTATTATTCATCAAATCATTCGAGGCTAGGGGCTTCTGGGAGCGAGGATGAATAAAGCGCAAAGAGAAGACCGACTGACTGAATGACTAAGTAACTGATATAACCTCTTTAAGATTTGGCATTTTCATGGTGGTGAAAATATAAATTGTATGCTCCTGGATTGTGACCCAAATTCCCAGCCATCTTCCCCCTATTCAGAGACCACCCCTATAAAGATGCACTCGTGGTTGGAACAAGTTGCTTGGAAAGCTTCAGTGTAAGTACTTCAGTGATGAACCGAGCTGCTAAGGCAATGGTAGCAGATTGCGAAGGCTCGACCACTGGATACGATCCTGGGTCAGTTGCAGCCATCTCCCAGCCTCATACAATACTCCTCAGTGCCCATCAGAAAGTTCCCGATAACAGATTTGGCGATCTGAAGACTATGGTTCTAACGATGTGACACCTTGTGGTCTGTAGGATCTTCCAGACAGTACGGGGTCACATTATTCACTTGCATTATTCAGAAATTTCGAAAGAACAATCCTAAGAAGAGGAGTTCTATCTTCTGGGATATCTGGCCGAGCAGTTCGTTGAAAGTCAACGGACATTTCTTGCTTGACTTACTCTTCAACCATGAAGATAGAGGTGACATCTTCATCTGAAAGGTGGAGGATTTTCAGCCAGGTACTTAGCATTATATCCCAGAAGACAGGACTCTTTAAACTACTACTGTGATTATCTCAGATTGTACAACTATGACATGTTTCTATGTCAACAATCCTACATTTACTCGTTTAAAATTCCTTACATTTGAAATTAAGATTGTCAGCGAGCAAATACATTAGCAGATATCGACTTCTGAATGACGACTCTCACTCTAACTACGTCGCGGGTGCTCAAGTGTGGACATAATTTATTGGCACAATAATACATTGTCACGTTTCAGGGTGAATGACTATGGATTGGATGATTGGATTTAGTGCACTTGTGCACTCAACTCGTAACTACAATTAATACAGCGCTGTCGCTATTCTACACACTTTATAGTTCACCGTTACACACCCAGTAGAGTTCTCAGTCTTCACTAGTCGTGTCCTGGCAACGGATTTCAACACAGTAATTATACAAATCCTACTGTAACTTCAGTGCACAGCCTCACTCTTGCAACTCAACTAACTCAGTCGCCTTCGACTGCCTTCTCAAGAGACATCCTCAGGTATTACTCGGCTGAAAGAAGAAAGGTTCGCATTCAAGAGAAGACAAGCGCATGTTAATCTGTACCTCACTTTTTTATTATATGCGTAAAATTATGCTACATGTTTCGACCTATGCATAGGTCATCATCAGGCATCCTTTACAAAACAAACTCCGTGCTTCCAGTTCGCAAGCTAACTACACCGACCAAGCGAACGTCATTTGTCGGCGAAGTTTAGTGCCAACTTTAGCGAATAGAGGGTGTCGCGTGGTCAGTGCAACGGATCCCCACAGCCGTTAATTTCGGTTTTCTAGACCGGAGCAGCTATTTCCTTGAAATAGCTCCTCGACTAGCCTCACAAGGTTGAGTGGACCCCTTTCCAGACCCACTACTTCTCAGGAAATCTGGTAGCGCCGGGAATCGAACCCTGTATCTCCGGATCTGTAACCAGGAGCTCTGACCACTAGACCACAGAGGCGGTCCATCAGACATCCTATAAGAACTATAAACCAAGTTCCTTGTTAAATTGGTTATCTCAACAAGGATCCGAATCGAATTCCAGTCGTGCAGCCCATAGCCCGTTACTATGTCGACTGAGCTATCCCGACTCCAATTCTGGGATAGTGCTTAAGATTAAAGAAGGACTGTTTCCTTCCACATCCTTCCCAGTTGTTTATTCATCTCATCCTGTCATCCGACGCTGTATAGAATTAGCTATTGGCAGCGCGGTTGTCTGCTGTCTCTTATATGTACATGTGTGTGTTCTTTGCAATATTTACACAGAGTTGCACCTATTTCAACCAAATTTCCGCTGTAGTACATTGCTCTATGAAGATTTAAGGCACTTGGGAAAAAAATTCCAACATTTTCTTAATTCCCGGAATCCAATTTTATGCCAATAGCTTGAGAACGGTTCGTTCTTGAGTACTGAGTTTCTTTTTCATTGCGTTCGATATAGCTTAGAAGGGCAAAGAGAAACATCGCTAATTCTATATATCCGTCTTAGATTTTGTAGAATTTTATTTTATATTTTTAAAAAATAAAAGTATTTGTTTTTAAATCGCGAAGATTATAAGATTTATATTGTAATGGACTGTATTGCAGTTCTGCAGCCGCTCCATAGCTCAAGCGGTTAGCCACTGGCTTCCCACCGCGGCGGCCCGGGTTCGAGCCCGAGTCTGGTCAAGTGGGATTTGTGGTGGACAAAGTGGCGCTGGGGCAGGTTTTCTCCGAGTACTTCGGTTTCCCCTGCTAATCTTCATTTCACCAATTGCTCCAAACTCACCCTCACCTATCATCTGGGACTGGTAAAATAGGCCATAAGTGGCCGCAGTACAAGGGACCTAGTCCCACCCCACTAACAATAAAATATATTGCAGTTCTGTTACTCTGTATCAAAACCATCAAGGCCAGCATTGTGACTGTTGAATGCATTGCATTTCCTAACTATGCGCGCGCATTGCTCCCACGCAACGTCGAGAGATCAGCCACTAAATAAATAAGTATATAAACAAATAATTAATTCTGAATGCAATATAGATCTTCCAGTAGTACAGGGGATGTGAAAGTAAAGGAAATATAAGAAATTCAGCATCTAATATTCCTCCCTGCACCGCCCTTTTGAATTATGAACGTGTTTAACTGTATGTATTCGGGACTAAGTTTTAAAAATTTATGTGATATTAATAATACAATTTTAAACTCTTCTTCAATAATTGTTTGGACTCTTCTGAAGATGGCCTAGGGTCCGAAATATATGGAAAATATAATCACGCTTTCGATTTTGCTTTCGGAGTCGTAAATAAAATTTGAATTCGACATGGTGTTGAAGATCCATATCGTAGTCTTCTGGGTTATGACACCGTATATTCTGATGGGTGAATACCAACGTTTCAGGGTAACATACCCCCTATCGGACTACATGATCTAATAAAGCCACACAATGAATAATTTTTAATTAAGTAGTTAAATTTTTGTATATTTATTTACGGAGTACACCACTTTGGATATCCCTGGTGTCGTAATTTTCACACGCTTTTGAAAAGTATTTGGAAGGATGATTTCGAAGAACTCGGTTCTTATTTGTACATCGGAGAAGGAGTGATGTCACTGGCCACTCCACGAAGCGGATGCTGTGAAGATGTTCCGACGCGTGTCTCTCTCTGGCGGAATATGGTGGAAGTTAGAGGTTATACCTGCCTGGACCATGTTGATGGTAAGTGGTAGAGAGAGGTGGAGGGAGTCTGCCTTGCTATGAGGAGGAGGAACAAATCCACACAACAGCATCGCACCAGTGGCCAGGTGAAAGGGGGCTCTTCAAGCCAGTGGCCGACTTCATAGCATCTAGCGTATGCATCGATAGGCGCATATCGTGTGTCAATTGTTTCTTGTGCTATGCAGGAAGAGACTTGTTGCAGTGCAGACGGTCAAATAAATGTATTTTTAGACAAGAGAAGATTATTTTTAATGTAAGAATTTGAAGAGAAGTTCAGAAATTTTATTTAAAATACGTAAGTGTTAACAAGTATGAAGTTATCCTTCATTTATATATATAAAAATAATATTCTAGTCTGATTGGTGCTGAAGATAACAGTGAATTAGATAACTCAGCTTAAAAGTTAATTGCATGAAAGTTGATTTTATTTCTGAAAGGAGCCAATGAAGGAGTTTAATGTAACGAAATGTATAACACGTTTGAATAATTTACAAATAATTGTTGGTAGTGTAAAGGAGCAGAGAGAAACATTGAAGGAATCCTTGTGGATGAAATCCTTGATACATCGCAGCAATAAGTAACGACAAGGAAATTCTACAGATGTGTGAAAACTGTTTCTAAATGTCACTGATTGTGCGTTGCGTGTGAAGGAATCATTACATCGTTACACACACTAAATATTACGTAAATATCTGAATTATAGGAAACCAAATAAAGCGAAAGAGAAATTTGACTCGACATAGTGTTACAGTGCTAAAATGTGAGTGACAGGGATGCCGGAGACGTCAGTGTTAGGAGTCAGATGGACGCCGACGCTCATTCAGCGGCAACTGGTGCAGGAAAAACGACGGCTACTGTTGCTGGCGCAAGGTGGTGGGGGCCCGCGGCGGCGACCGCTTCGGCATCTACAGACGTCGTAAGTCTCATGTCCTAGCGTCGTTCTGCTAGGAAAATATCTTTCAGAATTTGATATTCATTGCATAAATTAAATAATCTTTGTCTTATTTGTGTATGGTTTATCTAACTAAGCTGTTAGTAGTTCTAACTACGTCGAATTTTGCAGTGATTAGTGATTTGAAAGTAGAAATATGGATTTTCGTGAAGGGACTTGAGAAAACCACGAAATAGCTCAGTAAATACCGTCGGTATACTGATCAAGATTCGATCCAGACACCCTACGACATTTACTATGTGAGAAAACTTTATGTGCAGACGGATATCCGAGTACTTTCCGCATATGTCAACAGCGTTTTCGGACTGGAACACAAATTATGTGTATCGGTACAGTACTGAACATAAGTGCGTAATTCTCTCTCACATTTGTTGAAATTATGATCCTAATTAACGTGTTCTTTATTTTCGCGAGGGAATGTCATGTGAGGTGCGCTTACTTAGGCTCCACGGAGTTCCTGTCTTAGCCTGACGTTGATGTCTCCTCGCTTTCAAGCGTCGCGTTTTGCTGTCGACATGTGTTCGCGCGCATGTACGGTTAATAGTCATTCGTGTAAGTGCGAAACTTTCCTTACAACTCATTTTAAAATAAATTTGTGAATGCTTGTTCATCACTGTTATTAGTTACTTCTCCCTCCTTAATTATTTCCATTGTGAAATATATTTTTAAGGACAGTTGTTATTTTAATTGCTTCTAGTTTTACATGATAGAGAGAATCATTAAAATCAAGATTTCGCGTAGCCCGAATGATGAATCGGTAGAACTGTTTGCTTCTAAAACACCGGTGCTGTTCTGTAAATTTGTGAGAATAACTGTTGCAAGAAACTTACCTTTTTTTAATGCTAGTGGGGTGGGACTAAATCCCTTGTACTTGTACTGCGGCCACTTCTGGCCTATTGTACCAGCCCCAGATAATAGGTGAGGGTGATTGTGGAGCAATTGATGGAATGAAGATTGGCAAGGGAAACCGAAGTACTCGGAGAAAACCTGCCCTAGCGCCACTTTGTCCACCACAAATCCCACTTGACTAGACCAGGGATCGAAACCTGGCCGCCGCGGTGGGAAGCCACTGACTAACCGCCTGAGCTATGGCGCGGCCAAGAAACTTACTTAGAAAAACTCTCTGTTTTTCGCCTATTATTCCGTTTCTAAATATAAGCTTATGTGAAGGTTAATCTATAACTTAAAATAACCAAAGTAGCATAAATTATTCAACTTTCGAAAGACAAGGAAACACGGCGGGACATACCAAACCAATGTCCTTATACGTCCGTGTCACGCATGAATGTTATTCAGGACCCGAGCAGTGCTCAGTAGCATGTTCAGGGAAATAATAATTCAATAACTATTACAGAGAGAGAAGATTGGGAGATATACTAAGCCAGGGGCCTGCAGTTTCTGAGCAGTGCTCACTAAACTGGGTGTTCGTGAACGAATTATTTAATTCACGTTAGGCAGTAAGTTTTGTGAAATATGTAGAAAAAAACACGAGCTTTTGATTTTCAATTAATTTACTGGTATAATTTGGAAAAGTAATTTGGGGGCCTCCGCCGGTCACGGTAGCCGAGAAGTGTAAGACATGAACTGTCTTCGATCGCTCGGAAGTCGGGGTTGTGGGTTCGAATCCGACACAAGGCATAGATATTTGGTATGCGTATATGTTTATTGTGTTTGTGTTGACCTGTGTTTAAGTAGCCGCCTTGCGACGAGCTGATCACTCGTCCAAGGAGTCCTACCGTCTGTACAATGATCATGAAACTGAAAAAATCAGAGAGCAGGACCCAAGGGGGCTGTAGAGCCAGTGAAAAAATTAGGACCATCCAGAGTAAGGGTTACACGAGAAAAATTTGGGTGCCGTTCCGCGGACCTATTGGAGAACACCCAGATACGTTGAGGAAATTTCTCTGCAATTTTGCCAACATGTACGGCAATCACGGCTGTTAGCGAGATGTGAAAATAATGCAGTACAGTTTTTAAAGGCGAATCGATTCCTAAATATAAATTTTTATTTTTAAAATAACGTTTCAAATTTCCTTGATTTGAGTATTGGCCCGTCTTTGAAATTTGAGCCGCTGCATATTGCCAGCGTTAGTAACCATAGACCTGGAGAACAACGGGTACTTCTGCTTGTTTGAAGACGAAAGAAATACGATATGTTTCTATTTTTTTTTAAGTTACAATACCTTGGTCGACATTAATCAATTCTAATTACGAGAAAAAATATTTAGATATACCTAAGAATGCACTAATTTACTGTGAGGGAGTACAAATTATATATGAGTAAAAGCTATCCCTGTAACAGCCCGTGGAGGCCCATAGGGTTATGTGACGTCGAGGCTCCCACATTTTCTAGAAAATCGCCTCACAGATGGCGGTGAATTTGTCAGCCTTACACGCCGGTCGGCCGCCTTTGAGAATTCCTGGTGCTCATTGATATTAGAGGCTGAGTCGACCCCAGAGCCATAGTGCGGTTAGAAGGATTAGGTAAATTGAAAAAAAATCCAATGACTTCATCGGGAATCGAAACCGCTACCTGCCGACTTGCAGCATAGTGCCTCAACCGACTACGCTACCGCGTGCCCCATGTTAGATATATGTAACATGAATTATGCTGTCATGCTGATATTTCTGGGGTATTTTCAAATATCCGCATGAAAAAGAAATGCGACTTTCAGAATATCACTCTCTCTCAGTTTTTATCAGGAAATGTAAGCAGGAAGTTATTTTTGGTTTGTGTTACAAGTTTTTTGGGTATTTGGAACCGGTTTCTTAAATTATATTTCATAAACTGCCTCAAAATATGTTTCCCATTTCTATATAACCTTTCCACGAACATAACAAGTATATATTTATTGTTATATTATTTATTTAACGACGTTGTTTCATAAAATATATACTGCGGAATTTATTGCAGAAGTTATTAAGAATTTTAGATTTATTATTTAATTATATATGAAATTTATTTTTAAAAACTAGTGAATAAAACAGATGGCATTATAGAGTATGGAAACTAATTACCAGACTTTGCGTTCAATTAATGGACAGGAGAAAGTGAATACTGTATGGAGATTGTATAAATAGGCTCCATGAAACAGGTACCTGTAATCTCTTATCTTAACGAGTTTCAAGAGTTTCTTTTAAAATATTAAGTTAAAATGAAGATTTTCTTGAAGAATTAGAATTCAGAACTATCGTGTAAGTCGTGCAATTCAAATTCAGCATGTCTTCCAAGTTTATAGATGTTTCTAATATTGACATTTAAGCGAACTTATTTCAAAGAACTAGCAATTCTCAAAGTACATAAAATCAGATGAACTCTTATGATTTCCTGCAATGAAAATATTTAAAACGAAGTTTGTGATTAAATTGTTGATACAATAAATTTATTAGTTTTATTGTCCTTTTAAATTTCTTCACTTTTAAGCCAACGACGTGTCGGGTCAGATATAAAGTCTGAAACTTAAAAGCATATGGTATGATAATGTGCTGCCTGTCAGGGCTATCGCACACTTCAGAGGGTGGTTTATGTGTAGGTATGGAGAAATGGTGATTAACAGCGGTAACAAGCAGATAGCCGAGAAAGATCTGTTGTCCTCCATCACGGAACATGAAGTTACCGGAAATGAAACCCTGTGCTCTGCGGTGAGTCGCCGGTGCCTAAATCCCTGAGCTATGGAAGCACACAGTATCCTACTCTGTACCCCCAAAATGTGTAATTGGAATTGTTAAATGTAGTTGAATTTACAATATTAAAATTATATATCAGGACAAAAAATCGCGTATATTTAAAAGAAACATTACCGAAAAATAATATTTTGCCATGTAAGGATTGTTAGTCACAAGATTTGCATTAATCAGGAGATTTTCAGGTCGAATTCAGACTTATTATTATGATATTTAAAGAAATGTGGTACTGTAGTGCCCGCATTTCAACGCGCTTGCGCAGAGAGCTTAGTGTGGGAGGCCTGTTGGAATGGACCACCCGAGGAACCAAACCATACAATAGAAGACAGCATTACAACAATTCTATTGGACAGAAGGTTTAATTAAATGTCCGTCATTAAGGTAATTTCGGTTATGTTTATGGATTAACAAAATAAACAAATAAATATATAAATAGAGTAAATATGTTGCCATGCTCATAAAAGCCATGGATGATATTGTCACGTGTCTGAGTGTGGCTATACACGGGGCTTGTATTGGTGAATGGATGTATTGACCACTTACAAATTGTAACTACAACTAACTACGACACTATCGCAATTACTATAATTTGTATTTCACTAGAGTACACAGTCTAGTTTTCTCAGTTTGTAACTTGACGTTTCCAGTTAACGGTTTCAACAATGGCTAATCCTCTGCCTCCGGCTCAAGTCTTCTCTTCGCAGGCTCTCTTGCTTGTAACATCTCGACACGGACCACATAGAAAATACAGCTTTTCTGTTGTTGCGTTCGAGTCTGACGTTGCGGGAACATGTTCACCGAGCCGTTGCCCAGAAACGGCCCTGTTATATCGGCCTATCTCGCGGTCGTTACATAGCAACGGTTCTACACGCTACAATATACCAATATTAATACAGGCTGAGAGATGTATGGGAATGTTTGTGATCAGAAAATTAGAGCGAGTCTAAGATTTCAACGTCGTTAGCAAGCTAACGAGCCTTTGAAGGGTTCCATATCATGCGTTATGACGTCATGAAGTCCTTTGGAAGTCAACTGACATTTCGGAAGGATACGTAGCCTCTATCTTCAGGGTTGAAGTAAAAGCTGACCTTTCCGCCATCTTATGCTGGTTTCTTGTTTAGCTTAGTCTTCCGAATTTAAGATGGGGGTGGGGGCAGTATGTTCTTTCGTTACAACGGTAAACAGAATTACTCATATAAAGCATAATTCAAATTATTTTAATATAATAAACACGTAGTTGGTTGAGGCACTATGCTACAAGGCGGAATGTCGCCGGTTCAAGACCCAATGAGGTCACTGGATTATTTTTCAATTTACCTAACCCTTCCAGCCGCACTGTGGCTCTGGGGTCGACTCAACCTCTAACAGAAATGAGTACCAGGAATCTTCCTGGGGGTAAAGGGTGGCCGGCTCGTAAGACTGACAACCTCACCGCCATCTGTGAGTCGACTGTCTAGAAAATGTGGAAACCTCAACGTCTCACAACCCTATGGGCCTCCACGGCCTGTTACATTGGCAGCTTTACTTTTTACTTAATAAACAGGATATATTACATTTTTGCTATTTATAAGATTAAAATGTAAAGTTGTCCCTGTGCTTCAATAATTAGCACTTCGCCATGAAGGGGTATGGGGGAGTGGATGTACAAATCCACATTTTCTTTACCTCGGCGTTAGGCGGAGTTGAGTGGTCAGCTTCACACCCAGGTTGCTTTACCCCCTGGCAAAAGCCCCCCTCTCCCAGTACACATTGGATAGGAGGATGCGTGGGACCCCAGAGCCGGTCTGAATGACGCGGAGAAGATAAAATTGTTGACCCTACCGGGACACGAATTCTGACCCGTCCGTTGTGTAGCCCGCAGCCAGTCACTGCAACAACTGAGCTATTCCGGCTCTTGTTTACAGGAGCACAATTTGATTTTGTGGTGGCATTCGAGTTAGAATTTGGATTTCTGATTATAAATCTCGTATTAGTTCCCTAACATTTCCCTAATGGGCCCTATATGCCTTTTCTATCTTCTTCTGCGCTCCCCTTTGACATTGCTTTCTCTGGCGAAGTTGGCCCAGCCGTTAGGATTCTGAAGCAAGAAACTGCACTGAGTACCAATCAAAAGCAGAGTTCATGTGATGTAGATGAGGGGAATAATCGCTGTTTACAGATAGAGGGAACCTGTGTTCCTGCAGTAATCACCGAGTTCAAGAGGCTTTAGCCTCTTCTCCTGTGCAGAATGAATACACTCATAAAAATAATAACGTTATGCACGCCGAATGATTTTACGTTCTTCTGCATTTAGAAACATGCACATTAATGCCTTATTTGCAATTACATGCATTCAGTTTCAGTTACTTTCCTCTTTCCTTCAAGGGGGAGAGAAGGGGGGGCGGAAGACTAAGTTTTTGCAACAGAACAATTCGATTCATGGTAGAGAGCAATGCACATAGCCAAAATGGAACGCTCTAAGTGACATGACGTGGTAATATCAGAGTCTGAAGAACTCAGAAGTACGTACCCTCACAAGGTTAAATAAAGAGCCTGGATAGCTCAGTCGGTATAGAGACGGGCTTCCATAACTTGTACACTTCTCCAAGTATAATTAGAATGATTAAATCAAGGAGGATGAGGTGGGCAGAGAATGTTGCATGAATGGGGAAGACGAGGATTGCGTATAGGATATTAATGGGAAAGCCAGAAGGAAAGAGACCACTGGGAAGACCAAGGAGTAGGTGTGTGGACAATATTAAAATGGATTTTAGAGAAATAGGATGGGATGGAATAGATTAGATTGATCTGGCTCAGGATAGGAACCAGTGGAGGGCTCTTGTGAACACGGTAATGAACATTCGAGTTCCATGAAATGCTGGGAAATTCTTGAGTAGCTGCAGAATTGGCTTCTCCTCAAGAAGGCCTCAGCTCCATCAGTAAGTATAGCGACGGACTATGGACTGGGCTGCTGGGCTCCGGTTCCCGGCAGAAGAACGTCCAGACCGGCTCTTGGCCCCATCCAGCCTGCTACTCCGTGGGCACCAGAGGTTCTTTCCGTGGGGGTCAAGCGGCCGGGGCGTAAATCTAACCACTCACCTCCATCCAGTGCCGAGGTCAAGAATGTACTCCACTTCCCTTTACGTCTTCATGGTGTGGTGCTCAAGTAGTTAAGCAGAGGGACAACTTCACGATTTTAGCTTTACAAGAGTAAGTGCATATATTTCTTAATCCCAGAAGTCGCAGAGGTTAGCATAAAGAGGATATGCTTGAACATTAGAAGAACTCTGAAATGTATCCACAGAGTTAATTCGCGCTTCTCGTTTGCTTCTCACAATGTACATATTATTTACCTGAACTGCAGTAAGCAAGACAGGAGACGCGGTGTTTCCTGTGAGGTAGGGCTTAAAGAGTTAAATTTAGTCGAGTCTTACGCTTCAGAGGTTTAATATAGGCCAGAAGTATTTTCTAAGCGAATTCTACGTTTTCACAGAAATTAATAATAACATCGTAGTCCCCTGGGAAGTGTTTCTGTGTACTTTCTTAAATATTTACTTAGAACTACCGCGAAAAAAAATGCATTAAATTCCCCCGGAAGGGTAGAACCTATCTACACTACCTCAAATCCCAAAAATCATGATCTGAAGGCACTGTAACCCAGCCATTCGCTAGGTGCTTCAAGTTTGAGTCTTGCAACATGGATTTAGCAGGTGCTACATCACGACACATACTCTTTTGTTTGGATCCTTAATTAACAGTTACACCACACGTTTCTTCAGTACGTACACACAGGACCGGCGCAAGCGCAAATGCCACCCACGTGACGAGATATGCCGCCTCTTCCCTGTAAAAATTCGTCACAGTAACACGAAATTCCCAGACGCTGTGACAACAATCATTGGTGTCATAGTTCTTAAAACGCTTTTATTTACGTTGTTTCATGACATGATACGGACAAACGAGAAATTTGATTTCATTTAACAAAGTGCAAAATGAATTAAAGGTGTTTGAAGGTGCTCCGCAAAGCGGCCGTTTTGTTCACCTGTACTTCACTCCATCCCTGCCAACACGCATAAGCTCTGAACGAATATATTTGTCTGATAATATTATACAGTGTATTGTGTGTGTGACTATAGACGGGGTTTGGATTGATGGCCGGATTTATTGAACACTTACAGAACGTTATAAATAACTACGATAGTCTCACTGAGTTACACACTCTAAAGATCACTGTAGCTACAGTACACATAAAGTCTTTTTTGTGTGCTATGTCTTCACCAGTCGTTGTCTGGTGACGGATCCCAACAATGTTCCCTGCGTCCGTGGTCACCAGGTGGTGACTATCTCAGAACTAATTCATTGTTTCAACTGTCGATTCTCAACTAACTGCCCTGCTTAATTAAACATCTCGAAGCGGACCGCACGACTGTTTTACATTTTATTATCTCGCTGTCATTGCCCAGCAACGGCTCTACATGTCACAATGTTATACAGTGTTATACAACTTGTCGTATTCCTCATTCTATCTAATCTGGCAGCTTATTTAATGTGTCATATATATTCTTTAATAACTTCATTGAATTATAACAGTTTGTTCATCGTTTGTAGATTTCTTACACCCTGAAGATGGAAGCGATACGTTCCTTCGAAATTTCGGTTAACAAAATATCTACACGGCGCCATATGCCAGAAGACGGCATTCTTCAGCGCTTAATTTCATTCAGTTAAGCTTTGAAATAAATAATATTTTTCTACGAGTATGCATTGATCCCATTTTGTGTACTTATAGCTTAGGTAAATTTTAGGCATTTAAAGCGCTTATTATTATTATTCCGTATTTTATAAATATGACGCCAGAATCTCAGACTCGTCGCTTTATAGCCAGTCAAGTGTCGGGTCAGAGGTCAAGTCGCAAACTTACACCCCGAGGCTGTGACAACGTGCTACTTCATCAGGGCTATCAAACCTCAGAGACAGTGATACGTGTGTATGGAGTAATGGTGGAATGATGATTAACGGGGAAAACCCGAAGAAAGTTTCAGAAAACACTCTTCTAGTTGCAATTTATCTGCTTTGAATTTCGTATGAAGTCACCCGGGAAGGAACTCGAGACCCTCCGATAAGAAGCCGGTACCCAACAGCCCGGGATATGACACGGCCCTCAGAATTCACGGCCGAAATAAGGGAATCCCATGTTCACATTCACAATTTAGGAGAACTGGTAAGGGCGGAGTAGGGATTTGTGAATAGATTTAGTGACATGCACATGGCTCCATACTAAAAGCAATTACAGCGCCATCGCTGATACCTGCAATTCACAAATCACTACACGCTAGGTCTTATTCAGACATCTGTGCCTTCACCAGCCGCTCCCTGGCAACGGCTTCTAGCAGTGGGTACTCTTTAGCTTTCCTGTGCTCAGGTCCTCTTGTCATAGCCGCCCGTGCGGAACTCTTATCAACTGAACTATAGCGCCAACTCTTCTCTGACAAGACGCTGGGTAACGTCCGAAAACAAAATATTTTTATCAGATGATTTTTCGCTTTCATCTCTCTTCTACTATACCTCCCTCTTTCTCTCACGCAATTCAGAAAATATTTATTCTTGACGCAACTGCACTGTTCGGCATTTTCATGGAGATACTGGGGAAGACATAAAGATCTCAGTCAGGAAGGAGTGACGAGACTCGAACGCAGTACCCTCACAATACGTAACAATGGTGTTATTCAGTTGAGAATCCGAATGAAACATCCGAAGGAAATATGCCCACACGAAAGTTATCTGAGTTGTAATTTTTGTAGGAAAATTGAGGCCAGGCAGGCTAACGAACAGGTATGCCCATATCTTCTTGATAAAAGAAAGCAGATTAGTTGTATTCAGCCATTTTCAAAATAAGGTCACGAAATATTAACGTGTAGTTCAGAACGTTGTGTTCAGTTGAATTGGCCACAAAGAAGAGCAGCTCACTCAGCTGGGCCGGCATTTTAGAACGATTTCAAAAGCGACCATAAAACACGACTGAAGAACCATACGACACTCATGTGCTAAAATGCTTTGTGTCTGGACAATCAGACGAAGAGATGGAATGATGTAAGTACACACACGGACATGTACAGAATAGACTTGAGGTTTCCACACTCATTCTTCTGGTTTATGTCACTGAATGGTGAGGTGGATAGTCCCAGAGGTTTCGGAGGCAGCCTATTGCTTACAGATAAGATTTTAAGTTTCTCTATGTTAAAAATACTTATTATGATCTCGTAGGTTATAACAAAACTATAATTTTGCCTGTGGTTCTGTATGGATGTGAAACTTTGTCTCTGACAATAATGGAAGGACACAGACTGGGGGTGCTTGAGAACAGGGTGCTGAGGAAGATATCAGGACTGAAGAGAGATGAAGTGACAGGAAGTTGAGAAAACTGCATAATGAGGAGCTTCATAACTTGTACTCTTCTCCAAATATTATTACAATGATCAAGTCAAGGAAGATGAGATTGGCAGGGCATGTAGCACGAGTGGAGGAGAATAGGAATGTATATAGGATATTTATGTAAGTTTTGAGGTTTTCACGGCGATGACAATGAAGAGAGTCGTCTTCTGGGTTTAGGCACCGTGTATTCTTCGTGTTGGCCGACGTTTCGGAGGAACGTAGCGCCTTCATCTTCAGAGCAGTTGAATGGCTGGAATGCGGAGAGCAGTAGCTGTATAGGATATTGGTTGGAAAGCCAGAAGGAAAGAGACCAATAGGAAGACCTAGGCATAAGTGGAGGGGGGAGGGTGTCCTGCATAGCGCAACACGTCACAATATTAAAATGGTTCTTAAAGAAATAGAATGGGGTTGTATGTACTGGATTAATCTGGCTGAGGATAGTGACTGGTGAAGGGCTCTTGTGAATGTCGTAATGAACTTTCGGGTTCCATAAAATGCTGGGAAATTCATGAGTAGCTGCGCAACTGGCGACTTCTCAAGAAAGGTTATAATACCATGTAGTCTGGCAGGTGGCCACCAATCTTTTGAAGCAACTGCCTGCATTTACGGTAGGAACTTTACGTAAATCCAAAATATTGAATTATAGTAATTGATGAATTGGGAGGGACGCAGGACGAAGACGCTCTGTCCTGGAAATTCGCTTTGAGGTACTGATAGAAGCATTAAAATTCTTGATACGCCGGACCTGCGCAGGACGAAGCATGATCGATAGTGACATCTGGTGTGGCTAGTGGGAACTTCGCTTCTATCTTCTCTCTTTTTATCCACACCAACGGCTTATTCTGCAGTATTATTAGGTACACTGTTGTTTCACATGTACTATTTTGTGAGACACAGGCCTTAACAATCGGTTTGAACAGAAACTGAAGTCTCCTTTCTCGAATGTTACAGTTGCTGGAAGATAAACTTCAAATGTATTAATTTCTGTCTTTTCCGTGTTCTTATCCATGGTTATTATTATTATTATTATTATTATTATTATTATTATTATTATTAT
>NW_019740656.1:1261923-1494174 GCF_002891405.2 Cryptotermes secundus | reverse complement strand
GCGCGGCCCTTTATGAGACTTGGTCCTCAATAATTCGTCTGGACAGATTTTAAAGGCTGTGTCTCAAATTTAGTAATTGCAGGAAGATAAATTTCAGTGTATTAATATTTCTCTGGGGTAGTATTATTATTTATTGCTGTTACCTGATTTGTGAGATAGTAATAGCTTTGTATGTCGCCTTGGTGACATGCCCCAAGTGTCCTCAGTCTGTGTGACAAGCGGTGTTGGTGCTTCTTTGCAGATGAACCAGTTGTGTCGGGTGTGCGGGGAACCAGCAGCTGGGTTCCACTTCGGGGCCTTCACGTGTGAGGGGTGCAAGGTGAGTTGGAGCCTCGAAAAGACAGAACTCTTTCGAGAGTCACAGAAATACCTGAGAGCACTTGCATGATATACCATGTTACAAGCCGGAAGGTCGGTGGTTCGATTTCCTATGCGGTCATTGAATTTTTCAATTGACATAATCCTTCCAGCCGCACTATGGGCCCTGGCGTCGACTCAGCCTCTAACAGAAATGAGTACCAGGAATCTTCCTGGGGATAAAGGGCCGCTGGAGCGTGAGGCTCACAACCTCGCCGCCATCTGTGAGTCGATTGTCTAGAAAATGTGTGAGCCTCGACATCTCGGAACCATATGTATACCCACGGCATGTTACAGGGATACTTTTACCTTATCTCACCGCCATCTGTGAGCCGATTGTCTAGAAAATGTGTGAGCCTCGATGTCCCACGACCCTATCGGACACCACGGCCTGTTACAGGGATAACTTTACCTTATCTCACCGTCATCTATGAGCCAATTGTCTAGAATATGTGGGAACCTCGACGTCCCACAACCCTATGGGCCTCCACGGCCTGTTACAGGGATAGCTTTACCTTATCTCACCGCAATCTATGAGCCGATTGTCTAGAAAATGTGTGAGCCCCGATGTCTCACGACCCTATCGGACACTACGGCCTGTTACAAGGCTAACTTTACCTTATCTCACCGCCATCTATGAGCCAATTGTCTAGAAAATGTGGGAACCTCGACGTCTCACAACCCTATGGGTCTCCACGGCCTGTTACAGTGGCAGCTTTACTTTACTTGCATGACATGTCACTGTGTAGGAGTTTGACTCCGTCTCTTACTATTCTCGTGATTATTTTGTCGTTTATGTTGCAGCAGATGCCGAGGTTGTGTAGCGTCTCAAATGGATCTAACAAGATGAAATGTAAATGGATAACAGACGACACTCTTGCGGCAAGTTCTCGAGCCATTATCTGTAATTTACCGTCAGGGACTGAGAAAGGGCACCAAGGATCTCAGTTGAAAAAAATGTGTTCCCATCGGGGATTCAAGCAAATTATCTCCAGAAAGAATTATTGCTGTTTGAACCCGCATTTTTGCCGTTTGTTACAGTGGGAGGACTAACGGTATTTATGAAAATATGCAGATAAATGATGGAGTTTATGAAATATTTAAATAATTTACTGGACTTAACTATGTCTAGGTTCTGACAAGATGTCAGGAAATTCATATATAATTGATGTGATTTATGGAGAATACCGAAATAATTGATATCTGTGAACATTTGCTGTTAATTATGCTGTTCTTTTAATATAGACCGCTAATTCACGAAATTTATAAGTGTACGCATATAAAATATCTATTCCTATAACAGACCATGTGGGCCCATAGGGTTGTGAGACGTACAGGCTCCCACATCTTCTAGATAGTCGGCTCACAGATGGCTGTGAGGTCAGCCTTACCCGCCAGCCGCCCTTTACCCCCCAGGAAGATTCCTGGTACTCATTTCTGTTAGAGGCTGAGTCGACCACACGGCCATAGTGCGGCTGGAAGGATTAGGTCAATTGAAAAATCCTGTAACCTCATTGGGAATCGAACCCGCGGCTTTCTGGCTTGTAGCATACTCGTAGTGTCTCAACCAACTACTCTACCGCGTACCCACACTGTATGCGTGTAGTCTAGATAATTTGGGGGGGGGGGTATGGTAACATGAAATATGAAAATGTGCAGGCATTTACTTAAGTAAATAACAACTCCATCAAGTGTAACCAACTTTAATATAAAAATAAGTACACCTTTACGTGAATAGGCCTTGAGGCATTATGCTACAAGCCTGACAGTCGCGGGTTCGAGTTACGATGAGATGATTTTTTTTCAGTTTATCGAATCCTTCCAGCCTCACTATAACCATGGGGTCGACTCAGCCTCTAACAGAAATGAGTACCGGGAATATTCTTGGGGGTAAAGGGCTGCCAGCGTGTATGCCTAACAATATTACCGTCATCTGTGAGTCTATTGTCTAGAGAAAATATGGGAGCCTCGACGTCTCACAAGCCTATGGGCTCCTCACGGCCTCTTACAGGGATAGCTTTGCTTTCTTACGTGTTTCGGCTGGGCTTGACCATAGCCAGAATATTCTCGAGCACTACGGAGAAATGTTTTCCATGTGTCCTATACCTATGTCTCCATATAGGAATTTTTACCACTACAAACTAAGATTAGATTTAGGTATTATATAGTTGCATTAAGTTTATAAATAAAATTAATATATTAATGTCCTTTAGGATTGGAGAAAGCTCAGTCGGTATAGCTACGGGCTGGAAGAAAACACTGCTCGAGTATTGTTGCGTGGCTGTATATGTTTACCGAGCCGTTGCCTAGAAACGGATGGCATAACCCTGTTGTTCTATTGTTGCGTGAGTGTATTACCTAGCAACGGCTGTTTCTGTGGTTCAACAGTTCTTGCATGGAGCAAATATATGTACACCACAGTACTATTAGCATTCATGGAATGGATAAGGATACCCTGCAGAGAAATGTTGCTCGTTACTACGTAACTTACATTCATGCTACATGTTTAGGTTCAATAATTCGTTGCTATGGCAACCTGGAACTGTATAGTGACGTAGATAAACTTGACACTCACAGAAAGCTTTTACGCATGTAGGAAGACAGCAAATGACATGCATTAATATGTCGGGATATTTGAATGAATTTATGGAATTACCCAGATAATTTTTACGAAAATTATGAAATTATATGCAGATAAAAACTGATGCGGTTTGTGACGATATGATGAGAATTATCGTGAATTAATGAGACGGTTTAAACGAAATGAAGGGATGAGCCCTGAACGACAAGTTGTAACAATGTTCTAACTCTTCCAGATCACACAGTTCTGTGAGTCAGGACAGGAACAAAGGGAAAATTGATAATGTGAAGGGGGTAAAGGAAATTAGAAAAAATAAAATGTAATGAAGAAGGAGAAAGAAGATTATCACGACGAAGTATAGAGTAGAGAAAGGAGAAGGAAATAGAGAAGATAAAAGAGTTAATGTAGAACGACGAAGGAAAATATAAAAAGAAGCGGGATCTGAAAAAGAAAGAGGGAAAAAGGAAAATGAGAAGAGAAGAGAAAGAATATAAAAACAGGTAAATTTTCCTGTGCTTAATTAAACACAACGCCATGAAGACATGCGTTGAGTGGAGTCATACATCCACGTATTCTTGACCGGAATTAGTTGGAGGTGAGTGGTAAGCCCCACGTCCTGGCCGCTTTAACCCCAGTACCTCCGGCAGCATTGGATAGGAGGCAGGATGGGCCTCAGAAGCGGTCTGGGTGCTGTGGAGGGGAGACAGTAGAAAAGCAGGAGTAGAAGAATGAGGAAAGACAAAACCAGAGATAGGAAAGAGGACGACGAATTAGGCAGAAGAAGACGAAGGTGGAGATGAGTGAACCGTATCGTTACTTGGTAAGAGGCTTTCATGGCTATGCTCCTGGGATATAACACCGTGCATTTCTTAGATCCCGACGTTTCGCAGGCACATATCGCTCCATATTCCTGGTACAGGAGTTAGCCAAACTGAGCATGTCACCTGATTCTGCGTCTTTCTTACGTGTCTTAATTTTCGGCCCTAGAAATTTAAGCGATTTGTCTCTCTGAAACGTCGGTCTGTCTCCGAAATATACGGCCCTGTAACCAAGAAAACCGTAAAAATCACTATTTCCTTTAAAGAGCTCCTTGGGCCTGAAGAGGATAATATAATTAGCAACGAAAATTTCACACTCGCTACTCTAACATTAATACGTAAATATTTATTAGATAGGAACAGTTCAGAAAGTTCCAAGAAGCGCGAGCTGTCGCAACTAATGCAACTTGCAAACAAAACTTTTATGGGTCATATCGGAGGCTTAGCCGAGTAGAGTTTGTAACATTTGTTTGTGAATTATTTGCTCCGGCATTTCGGAGAATACAGCATGATTCTAAATTATTGTCGGGGGTTTCCGTAACGCATAATTTTCAAACCGGACGCAACAAAAAAAACTGCGCATGCCCAAGTTGTTTAGCTTTATGTAGTATTGATTCGATCAATAATAAAAAACGTTTTGAGTTACACTTTCATATTCCATAAGAATTTTTATTTTATTTTTTCCTATTTGAAAATGAAAGACCACACAAACCCCAACAACAATTTAGAATCACCGCGCATGCGTGACAAGTCTCTGTACCCACGATGTACGTTTATATTAGAAAATGCGTATAACCAAATTTACGTGCCGATCGGATTGATGTAGCGGTAACGCTCCATGCTCATAACCGGTAGGTGCTGTGTTCGAGTCTCTGTCGGGACACCGACTACCCAGACTGTTTTTGTAATTTCTCTCAGTCCCCGGACATTATGTTGATTAGGTCACGAACGCTTCCTTCTAAATCCTGTGTATTACGTATCGGTTTTCTTGTTCCTCAGTGCAAAATTACCTGAAGTGGAAACCGAAGAGTTTAGCGTAGCGCTAATGGTTTAGGCTTGTATTCGAGAGGTGTTCGGTTTGAACCTCGACGAGATTGACACTGGATATTCTGACTGAGGTATTTCGAAGTTTTCCTCAGTTTCTTCAGGCAAATTCTGGGGATAATATTTCGATTAAATCAAGACCACTTAATTCCAAATACTTTCCAAGTTCATCAGTCGTCCAGTCTCTTGACTCTGTACAGTCTACGCACTGGCACACGTCACAAAACCAATGAGCCACACTGACGGGGTACAGAAGTACAGTGTACGTTAGAAATGATTCCAGACACGTCCAGTTCTTGGATCAAAGCTTTTGACTAAAGTATATTTCACGGATTGGTAAAGTTGTCCCTGTAACAAGCCATGGAGGCCCATAGGTTTGTGAGACGTCGAGGCTCCCACATTTTCTCTAGACAATCGACTCACAGGTGGCGGTAACATTGTCAGCCTTACGTGACGGCCAGGAAGAATCCTGGTATTCATTTCTGTTAGAGGGTGAGTCGACCCCAGTCCCCTCCACGGCCTGTTACAGCGATAAGTTTACGGATGTCAGCTATTGTCTTCTTGAATGTCTCGGAAGTTAGGCACCAACCTTTCGCATGAATATGCTGCCTACATCTTCGGATTAGAGCATTTCTTTTGTAGTGAATTTAGAGACAGCTCGTTTGTCCAACTCGCTGGCATCACTCTACCAGACTACATGGTGTCACATCCCAGAAGACCGTAATTTTTATATTCACAATCCTGTGGACACCACATCCACGCTTCCAGTGGTTATGGTACTAAGTACATTCGAATTCGAAAAGTCCAGTTGTCATTCCAGGTGCTAGAAGTTGAAGTGCTGCAATTTATTCACAACTACTGTTACCTTGTTCTGAAGATATAAAAGGATTTTTATGAAATCACCTTGCTCTCTGTCTGTCCGTCTCTCTGTGTATCCCTTCTATAAGTAGGCTATTAGTTCTTCTTAGAACTTGTTGTTAAATATGATTTAGAAGAATTTCAGGCTTCGAAGCACGAGAAAACCCCGCGGCAGATCAGCGCAGACCGCTGGCGAGGAAGCGTTACGTTACATAAGCGCGAAGGCTCACAGCGCATGTCACATAGGGCAGCACACACCTGCCTGGAATAGAATACGTTTACTGTGATGATGTCACCATTATGTAACCAGATAGTGGCGCCAACCTGTGACCAATTCAAGAAACACTTTTACGTGAAAGAGGTGAATAAGGGTTTGTAATCCATGTAAGAAGCAAAAAGACGTTTCTGCAGTTTCGGAAACAGAGGGACAGACACGGCAAAAGAAGAACACCTTAATGCTATGAAGAAATATGGAGGAGTAGAGGTATAATTCTACTATATGAAGGTGGTCAGCTTCACGCTGCGTCTACTTTGCTGCCAGGGAATGAGTTCCAAATATTCGTTGGATATGAGGCTGGGTGGGCCCCAGAGCCGTTCTGGAAACCGCGTATAAGGGAGGGAAAGCCTCGGGTTTCTTGGATCTGAGGAGGCGGCGTATTCGTGCTCTGCGTGGGGTTCGAACTCGCGATCAAGACACCGGGAACTAGAGTGAGGTATGAAGGTAGCGCAGCCCGACTTGGCCTGAAGAGCGTCTGAGTCTTCCACCTTCGTCCGCACTCACAAAGGAAGCGGCTGTTCGTATCGAAACAGGTAGCCTTTGAGATTAAGGTCCGACATTCTGGTGCAAGGTCGTGGCCTTGCGTGTACAACGGAGATAACAATGTTTATCGGGACAGGTTTCCGCAGCGGTCGGTCTGTTCGGCCTAAATTTCGGCAGGGGCACCGGATATCCTGACTGATAGTTTTTGGTGGTTTTCCCCAGTACCTGTAGACAAATTCTGGAATAGAATTCCGATTATGCAACAATCAGTTCCTTCTAAATCCTTGTCATTTCCTTATTGATGACTCTTCCTACCTTTCGAGGTTATACTCGTATACTGTATAGTTTAGCTTCTGACAATATCGCGAAACGACCCACAAAAAATAGCTTTTTAACACTTTTAAGGGCGAATTTCCTTTAAATTATGTTTCAGATTATAATAAAACAAAGTTGATGCCGATTTTCTTATGTTTTGGTGCCGTCAGATACAGAGAAATCGCATCGGGACAAGTTCTCTCAGAGACGTAAATCACAACATTTTGTTTCTTGTAGGATTTGAGGTTCTGACACCGGTGGTTATGAGGAATTATATCTTCTGTGATATAACGCCTCGTTGGACGTCGAAAGTGAATAGACGTTTTGGAAGAACATATTCAGGATCCGAGAAAAAACCAAACAAGAAACCAACAGCGTGATGCAAGTAGCAATCAGAGTTCCGTTGACTTTCAATGGCTTACAATGCGTTATACCCAGAAGAGAGAACTGTTCATTTTTTCTTAATTTTATATTCAACTGCCTATGAGATTGTGCTTCTTGCGAGGAATTAAATAATTTCAAGCATCCTGGAAATTGTGTACGACTTCTTAGCATTAAGTAATCCTAATTATGTTTTCGCAATGTATTCGTTGGTTTCACATGGTTCTCAAAATAAAAGCGATTATTTCCCTAAACCGGTTGGTCAGTGTAGCGGGCGCAGTGTGCTTTCTGTGAGGCAAACACAAAATATTTAAAATATTATAATACGAACTCGAAATTTCAGAGGGTTGAAGAATTTGTATTTATTGTTTATTTTCTGTAGGAGGAAAATCTGTAGCCACAGTAAACGCAAATAAATAGGAATACTGGTACTAATAAAGTGAAAGTTTTGCGATCCGGCATTCTCTCGTTCCCTAAGTGAAATTAAGTGACTCTCTTCTGGCTTAGACCCTTACTGGCGCAATGGAATTCCAAAAAGGCGCTGTCCATTAACTTCCTGCACAAATTTGGACGTTCGATCTATTTTTCTTATGTCTCTGCTGATGTTTTTACTTAATGCTGCATTTCTTTGCCGTTGACTAGCAGTGGCGACACTGAGTGTCGTCACGTGCCTCTGTACGAATATTCGTTGAAAGGTGATCTCCCGCTGCACCCCTTAGTTTGGTTTCTACCGATGACAATGTTCTGCCATACTTATCTTATGGTTTTCTATCGAACCATGAATTATCGAATTTCCTTCTGGTTGTTCTTATTGAGCCATGATCTACAGAGTGGCCCATAAGCCCCACAGTCATAGGTTATAACAGTCTGTACAGAGGATTGTCATGCATGCAGTGAGATCACACAGCAAAATATTACTCCCCTCTGCTGGACAAGCAGGAGTGTGTAGTAGATATGTTGAACATACTCGTATATTCTGCAGGAGCTGAGTTAAATTACTGAAACTTATGCAACATTCGGTATTGGTTCCACTAAAAAGGTTTACCCCCAAATCCTCACGTATGAGTTTATCGAAATATGTTTTTCGGTAAACTCCTTCAGACGGATTTGTGCCGAATTATTTTATGATTTCCAGAAAAAGCGGCAGGTTGCGTTGAACAGTTTTTTCATGTAAGCGCCATGGTCTAGTTTCTGTTGAACGTTGATCTAGAGCTCATGCCCTAGGGAGGGATTTATTGAATAGAGATCTCCAGCATATACCGGAAGACGGGTTTCTGTTGAACGGTAATCTCAATCATACTCCGTGAAATGTGTTTCTATTGAACAGAGGCCTCTGGGATATACCGTAAAGGGGATTTTATGAACAGTGATCTCCATTATACTCCATGAAACGGGTTTCTCTTGAACAGAGGCCTCTAGTATATACCGTAAAGGGGGTTTTATGAACAGTAATCTCCATTATACTCCAGAAATGGGTTTCTATTGAACAGAGGCCTCCAGGATATACCGCAAGGCGGGTTTCTGTTAAACAATGATCTCAATTACACGCCCTGGAACCGGTTTCTCTTGAACAGAGGCCTCCAGGATATACCGTAAGGGGGGTTTTATGAACGGTGATCTCCAGTATGCGCCGTGAAACGGGTTTCTGTTGAACAGAGATCTAGAGCGTATTTAGTAAGGCGGGTTTCTATTGAACAGTGATCTGCAGTACAAGACACAGGACGGATTTCTTTGGGTCTCGCTTGCATGATGCAATCACAGAAACCGTTCAGTTACAGTGGGAAGTATAATCACGGGTCTTGTCTGTTTCAGTCCTTCTTCGGCAGGACGTACAACAACACGAGCTCCATCTCGGAGTGCAAGAACAACGGAGAGTGCGTCATCAACAAGAAGAACAGGACATCGTGTAAGGCGTGCCGGCTCAGGAAGTGTCTCATGGTCGGCATGTCGAAGAGCGGTTCTCGGTACGGGAGACGCTCCAACTGGTTCAAGATCCACTGTCTGCTCCAGGAGCAGCAGCAGCAACAACAGCAGGCAGGTAACAACCCCGCACTTCGTGAACCCTTGAACACCAAGAACAGCAAAATGTTGCCTCTGTGGGAAGGACTGGCACCGCATTTCCATGACACCAAACAACAGCTACATCTGCCAAGTGCGGTGGATGTTGACAACAACAACACTGGCACTCCCAAGAACTTCTTGGACAGCAAGTCC
Organism: Cryptotermes secundus; assembly: GCF_002891405.2. NCBI lineage: Eukaryota > Metazoa > Arthropoda > Insecta > Blattodea > Kalotermitidae > Cryptotermes > Cryptotermes secundus. Next base: position 1,484,846 of record NW_019740656.1, on the reverse strand, counting down.
AGGTCACTACAATCGGGACATCTGTTGCCTGTAAGAACCCTCGCAGGGACACCGCACCCAGGGTACGCAGGCGAGGCGGCAGCTGCGCTGTGGGCCGCCAGAAACAGTCTGCTACCCTTACAGGTTACATCTCACCACCATGCCACGTCTATTCCGCCTCTCCCCGTGCCTTTCCTAACGTCACCTTTCCTTCACAGTACAGGGTTTCATCATCCTCACCACGGCGGACCTCCTAGCTCCAGAAATTTCTTATTACCTTTTGTGCAATCTATGGCAACTTCTCCGAAACATCATGTCTCGGAGCGTCTCGCTTCCCCTGCCACTTCTTCTTCAACATCGACGCCTTCATCTTCGCATTCGCCGTCTCCGATCCGAGATGGGAAGGTTGTGCAGAACGCGGCGGACGTCACGAAGCCCGAGCAGAGATTCGGACATTCCGAAGAGCCGAGATCTGCAGCATACGAGAAGTCAGTAGCGTTACTCCAGTCCCTGGGGCCCGTCCAGGATCAACCTATCGACCTCTCTGTAAGAAGTGGACCTCACAATAAGACAATAAAACACAGAAGAAGAAAAAGTTCATCTGAGGACACTCCCGAAGAAGAGGGTGAAGTTGGTGGTGGCAGTGATGGTGGTGTCGAATCATGTGATGATGACAGGGGTGAGGAAGGAGAAAACGAACCTTTGAAGGAGAGGGGTGGAGATTCAGAGAATAGGAAACCAATTTCTACCCCTCTTGACCTTACAACCAAAACGTGACAGGCCAGTAAACTACATGAATACTTTAACGATGTGTAGGTACGATTGTAAAATGTCTTTAGACTGAATAAGCAGATTTTGTCTGTCTTGCAGACCAAACCAGATCAAGTGGCACTCCCTTTGCAGCTTTGCTCTCTCACAGATGCTGACACGGTTTTATTTCTCAAATGATTGTATGACCATGACGATATTTTGATGACATGGAATGTTGTGATTACAAATTCCAGGAATTTCTGCCATATTTTTATTCAGAAATAAATATATCACCATTCCAAATTAATTCCTGTTACGACGGTTTCATTTAAAAGCAATATTCTTGCTCAAGAGGAGACAGTTGCAAAGTAACTCCGGTCCTCTGTGGACATAAACAGCGCTGAATAACACACCAGACCTTATTTCAGTATTTTCTCACTAGAGTTAAAAAGGTAAAGCTATCCATGTGACAGGCCGTGGAGGCCCATAGGGTTGTGAGATGTTGAGGTTCCCACATTATCTAGACAATCGGCTCACAGATGGCGGTAAGGTTGTCAGCCTTACGCGCCAGCCGCCCTTTACTCCCAAGAACAATCCTGGTACTCATTTCTGTTAGAGGCTGAGTCGGCCCAGGGTCATAGTGCGACTGGAAGGATTAGGTAAATTGAAAAAGAAAATCCAGCTCATCGGGATTCGATCCCGCGACCTTCCGGCTTGTAGCGTAGTACCTGAACCAATTACGCTACCGCGTGCCCCTCACTAGAGTTGACATCTTGAGACTGGAATAACCTTCATAGTGAGGAGCTTCAAAACTGTATTCATCGCTAGGTATTATTAGGATTGTCAGCTCAGGGTAGAAGAAATGAACGGGGCATGTAGCACGCAAACCAGATGTGGAAATTATATATAATATTTTAATGGGAGAGAGTGAATAGAGGAGACCACTTGCGAAACTTAGTCGCAGACGGGAGGAGAGTAAGGGAGCGGATATTTCAGAAATAAGACGGGAGGGCGTGGGGTGAACTCACCCGAACCACAATAGGGACCAGTTTCTGGATGTTGTGAACACGGTATTTTTGTTAGTTTGAAATAATACAATTTCCATTAAATAAAATATAAGTATTACAATTGCCGTTTCGGTTGTTTAACGACACTTTTGGCACCGATGTAGTGTCTGATGACAGAAGGACTGAAGGAAGCTGTTATGGCTTAATAGAGGTACTATCCCAGAATCTTTCTGTAGTGACTGAGGATAACCACGAAGAGCCTCACTCAGGAGAGTCGGTGGTATAGTGCCCGAGATCTGAACCAGGCACATGTTCGGCTGCCCGGTATTGACGCTCTCTGAAGGAGAGACATGGACCAACACTCAGCTAAACAGTTTAACGTAAGACGCAATCTCCAAGTGCTCTCAACGTGAGGTTCATTCGTATTTACGTACAAAGCACACGGGTTCATGTCCCGGACAGATAAATCGGATTACAAGTATAGGAATAAATTAATTGTAGTCACATGAAGAAAATATTGCAGAAAGCGTTCATCGTCCCCCTTTCCCTTGCTTCTGCATTATCTGATTTTATATTCATCTAAAACAAAATTACGTATTTTTTTACGTTGTTTTACGTTGTTTTTTTTAATAAATCCTATTTCATATTGTAGCTTGTATCGTGAAGTTGGCGGTTATATTGGACTCGTTTCTAGGCAACGGCTTGGTAAACACTTCCGCGCGGCAAAGGTTACACATTCAATGGGGGAAACGAGATGTTGTCTAAGCGGTCCGTGCGGATGAGTTATAGAGAAGAGAATTGGAGCAATGTGTAGAGTTGATACACTGATATATTGGGTTTTTGGACTTTATCCATCGTCCTGGTAAAAGAGTCCAAAAACCCAATATATCAGTGTGTTATACACCATCGTCAGAATCCTATAGTAACTACTTGTAGACTTGATGTTCTGCAAGGGACTTGAGCACTGAAGCAGAGGACTAGCAATTCTTTTACCAGTAAATGTCTAGTGAAGACACTACAGAGCAGTAGCCATTGTTAGAAACCGTTACCAGTAAACGTCTAGTACAAGGCTGGAAAAGACGTAGTTTGTAGTGATTTGTTAAGCGTGGAAATCAGAGATAATGTTATGGTTGTTTGTAGTTACGACCTGAAAGTTGTCAATAAATCTATTCACCAAATCCAAACCCCGGCTATAGTCACGCATATGCGTAAAAATATGAACGTCTTCTAATTTGATGGAGTAGGCTCTCTGGGTTGTTTACATTTATAATTAATTGTGAAATATGGATCTTGTAGACAGTCGGTAGGACTCAAACGGGGAACCAGCCCGTCATGAGGTCGCTACCTACACAGGACAACACAAACACAGATAAAACGCAGACAGACATCCGTGCCTCAAGTGGGATTCGAATTCATGTGAAGCTCTCTTCAATTGTTCCTGTTCCAGGCGCAATATGCCACGAACCATTAAGTTCCTATTGAACTAGTGAGAATGCATGCCTTGTCGCGTCTAGTTGGGCTGGTTTCAGTTCACAAATCCATAATTTCTAGAACTTCTCTCTCTAACGACTGCTTCTAACCTTTCTAAGGTCCTCACGTTTCATAATAACCTTATCAGAAATGCGAGAGAACGAAGTGTGAGAACTTTCTCGCAAAGTGATGCTTTATCTATTCCACTCTCAGTCCGCTCTTCCCATGCATTTCCCCATCATTCATACAAGGGACCTTGCTATGAAACTGATATCTAGAAGGGCACGATGAGCTGGACATGTAGATAGAACGTGGAGAACAATAAAGCATATAGAATTTTTATGGGAAGCTGTTTGTAAAATGTTCACTTGGGGGGACTTAATAAAAATGTATGGATCTTAGGGAGATAGATTGTGACGATGACATTTGGACTGAACTGGCTCTGAATCGTTTTCAGAGGCGAGCTTTCGTATTAAAATCGTTGAAATTCCGGTTATCCTAGCCCAGTGTCAGTTATGAACATATCTCTTGTTTTGAGGTCATTGATTTTAGTTCATTCAACTAGAAATGAAAATGTATTTTTCCTTTTTGAAAGAAAAATCTGTTAATTGGCTCTTTCAGTTAACGACAAAGTCGCCCTTTCACTGTTCGCACGACATTTACTAAGGCCGTGTTCCATTTGCCATCTTTCATTCAGTAATCGCGTTCTTTTGTTATGGCAACACTGATCATCTGTGTCATCATCGTTCTTATAAAGTTTAGTGTGCATTGACCGTATTTAGGAAATAATCAAACATGAAATTAAGAAACACTAATTATTTCTTCACTTCTAAGAATTCAAAGCCTCTATTCTTTGTTTTACATCGACTTCAGTTTCAATTATTGCTGAGTAGTGAACACGTTTATTGTTCCGCGCCCAGAAGTGACACTACATTAGAGACCTCCCAAAGAGCTGCTTCCCTGTGGTCGGCCACTCTGAGTACTTGCTGTCACATCTGTCGGATGGATGTAGGTTGTGCCAACAATAAGCACACGGCTCCACATTCTCTGACCATACAAGTAGTGAAACTTCATGCGCTTCTGTTACTGAAAGTTCAAGGGTTAAGTGATAATTTTACACTTCCCCAATTTACTGACGTTGCATAAATGAGGGACGCGTTTCTGATGTACGAACTAACCCGTCATTAAATCACTCTCTGGAATGAAAGCCATACTCATTCAGTGTTTAAACAGAGAGTCTGACAATGAATAGTCAACAGAAGTTCTTTCATCTCTCATGCTTATATGGATTCAGCATTTCTGTAAGAGTAGGCGTTCTTTACGAATAAGATAATATAATAACCTGTAAATTGTGAGGTTGTTTTCTTTTCGACAATCTGTGAGACCTAAGTTAGATTTTTATTCCTCGAGTGTTTGTGTCACTCTGTGTTTAGCGGTACGTTTGAGCGAAACATTGATTTAAGTGGAGCTGTTTCCAAACAGCCACATAACTGATCAATGGTTCGCTAAGACGAGCCACGAACGCTTGTAGAAAAGGGGCGTTGGAACCACTGGACTTTTTGTTTAATGTTGTTAAAATGCAATATTTAGAATTCCATGTCAGGAAACAAGCAAGTTTGTTGGTTTTGAATCAGTTCGAGTAATCCGGAGTTTCTCGTATCAAATACTTTATTTATATCGTTAACACATTCGCAGCGTGGGAAACATATTTAACTTATATGAGACAAAAATTTATGGAATATAAAATGAAATTCCATAAATATGTAGGGCTGCGATAGCTCAATCAACATATGGAAGACAAAGCGATTTTCTTTCCCCGATAGTGGTAGAGCTTATGTTTTCTCCACAGCATTCACACCGGGGTGGGGCCCAACCAGACCCCTGTCTGGTGCACAACAAGGACTCTTTCCCAGGCGAAAAATGGTCACTTGTGTCAAGTTAACCGCACGCGGTAGCGTATTTGGTTGAGCCACTATGCTACAAGTCGGAAGGTAGCGGGTTCGAATCCCAATGAGGTCATTGAATTTTTAAATTTACCTTCCAGCCGCACTATGGCCCTGGGGTCGACTCAGCCTCTAACAGAAATGAGTACCAGGAATCTTCCTGGGGTAAAGAGAGGCCGTCGCGTAAAGCTCACAACTTCACCGCCATCTGAGAGCCGATTGTCTAGAAAATGTGGGACTCTCGACGTCTCACAACCCTATGCACCTCCATGGTCTGTTACAGGGATAGCTTTGCCTTTTTTACCTATATCTGATAGCGAAATTAAGAAAACGTGGAGCACTACCGCCACTTCTGGACACGTCTTTATGGTCTGGAGCCTAATTGTGTATACGTGCAACTTTATATTTAATTCGATAAATTTATATAACAATTAGGTCCCATGTCTGTTAAAGTTAAGGTGATTTTAGTTCAAAATTAAATACTTTTATTCAGACTTAACTCCTTCTGTGGTGTTCACGAGATATCTCGATTTTGCCTTCAGTTTCTTTTTAATCTTTTGCCGTTTCTCAGAAATGAAAATTGATGCTAGACTACATGGGCCTATGTTTAGTTTGGTAAATTCTCTTCCGTAAAATATTTTAATGGATAGTTTATAGACAGTGCGTAACTTGAGTCTTATATTGTTGTATTTAAATAATTTTAAAACCGCTCCTTCTTTGTGTGTCAGCAGGGGAGTTTATCTACGACACTCACCTTACCGTACGATACATAATTGTGCCGTGAATACTATCTGAAAGGAAAGTTGAGAAATGTTTCACTTGAGACTCAACTACGTGTACTTTAAACGTTATTAAACTTGCTTTCACAATTTTCTTAACCTTCTGAAGTCCAGTGGTTACTATATGTATCACCCATCTCTCTCTCTCTCGTGTTGCTCCCAATTCGGAGCGTAAGACCTCCGTGAAACGCTTTGTTTCACTTCAGTTTTTTTAATTTTAGACAGTCGGTATGACTCTTTGGATGGGGGATCAGCCTGTCTCAAGGCTGCTACCTGACAAACATAGAATAAACACAGAGGCACATCCAAGCCCTGCGTGGAATTAGAACCCACGATCTCAGTGTTCAAGCGGCCAGAGACAGTTCATGCTTTATTCCGACGTTTAACGCCATCTATCAGACCCTGGAATAACTACGTTCTATGCGGCGGCAGATGAAATTTACTTTTATATATAGGCCAAATATATTTTTACAGCATTCTAGGCACACGCCATTTTGTTTAGCTTAACAAAATGGATGAAACTTATACTGCTGTGAAATAATCGCTTGATCCTATTAATGGCAATTTGGTATAGCTAAGACTGACAACCTCACCGCTATTTGTGAGCCGATTTTGTAGAAAAAGTGGGAGCCTCGACGTCTCATAACTCGATGGGCCTCGACGGCCTGCTACTGGGATAGCTTTACCTTTAGTTTACATGTTTAGTAAGGGCAGTCCTATTGCTTATCTTGGCATTACAGTTCTATTGGAATCTTGCCCCACATTTCTTTTCCTTTTTTATTTAAAGACACTTTATCAACTGCATAAGGAATGAAATGACAATAATGAGAAGGCTGTTGAATCAAGTGGTCATGCCCCTTGACGGGAACTATGAGAAAATAAAGTCAATTATTCGCCCGAGAATTAAGCATAAAATGGATGTATTACCACTGAAGGTTGGAAGGCATGTTTGGGGGAGGGGGGAGAGGGTCAACATTTAAAAAAAATTGTTCTTAAATTCTGATTACGTGAAATAGCAAAAATAATATATTGAAACCAGTACGGCGTAGAAGCACGTTGTAAGATCTGAGCTTCTCACTGCGGTAAAAAGATTTCAGTCTTACGGGATGTGACGCCGTGTAGTTTGATAGAAATTATCAATGTTTAGAAGCAATCAGCTGATTTCTTTATCCTGAAAAATCTATATACAGAAACATGGAGACAACAGGTTTCTCCAGAATTTTGATTACATGTCTACCAAAGTGCACGGCGTCACATCTGAGAAGGTCTGTTGTGTGCAGTTCAGAAACTGTAACATTATGTCCAGTAATATGATTATTTTTTAATTATGATGTAATTATCGTTTTATAGAAATTGTTAAAAAATTATCTGTCAAAATTTCATATTTTTTTAGTAAAAAGGCATTTTTATTATTTTCGTATTAGAGAACGATATATATCGATCTGAAATCGATATCTCCTCTCCTGAATATCTTTTATCTTTGCACTGTCGGGGAGAATAAAGCGTGCAACCTGGGGCAAGGAGCAGTCAAGGAGCAGACAGGAGACACGCATTTGAAGCAACATGAAGGGGTTAATCTTCATTTCAATAATTTTGATATTTGAGGCTATCACAGAGGTGAAACGTCTGGGGATGTGCAAATGTGTAGTTTGGTATATATATACTGACGTTTCGGCTGAACCACATACCTGTATTTTCCTCCTGCCTTTTCTTCTCTGAAGGGGGAAGGAACCGGTTCCTCCGACACTTTTATACTCCCTACTACCTACCAGATTACACGGCGTCACATCACAGAACTCTGCAATCTCATGTTCCAATGTGAAATCTTAAGTTCTCACGACTAGGCCTAAGTAGAATATTGTCCTACAAGATGCAACCCCGCGTAGTCCGGTAGAAATTTACAGACGTTTAGGGAAACATGTTGCATCCATCTTCAGAGTCAATGAGCAAAATAACAGGAACACCGCTTTATGTTTGATATTTCACGTTTGGTCGGCTTCGACTCTGAAAATGGAGACGTTAGGTTCATCCGAAACGTTAGTAAATTCACACCAGACTACACTGAGGTACAGAATAGCTTTTTTAATGTCAAAAGAAAGCGATTTATTTAATGTGAATCGAGTCTGGTGTTCATACAACTTATTCACAAAATGGCCAATCTCAGTGATAAGGAGACTGCATTGTTCTGTGTGTGACAATCGCTTGGAAGAGCCATCAGACGCACTGCGATGAATGTCTTTATGTCATGTGCTAAGTAACGCCAGGACAGGCTCTTCTAGTGCAGATGTTAACTTCCTATTTATATTGTATGGGCATTTTCGGTACAGTGAAGAAGACTTTGGTGTGATAATCAAGCATCGTATTGGTAATATGATTTGAAATAAATAATTTTTACCAAATATATAAGTGCAAACTGAATTTGAAATAATATTAAAAACCATTTCATTTACTTCGCCAAAGCTTAAGCTCACTTCATTTGAGTGAATATTGTCACGTGTAGTAGTGACATCACGGGGAACCATCCTGTCATGCCTGTGCATATGGAATGACGAAGAAGCGAATTCTCGCCCCTGCTGAGAACCAAACTCCAGTCTTCCAGTCACCTTACGGAGGAATAAAATATTTGTTTCCAGTGAAGTGGACTGTAGGCTAGACGTATAGCACGGAACTTGCTGCATCCCCCTGTGGGGCCCAACGGATGTGACAAACATTAGAGTCGGGCTGCTGGGTTAGGCGGGAGAACACAGAATTTCTTCTTTAAACTGATTTATCTAAACTCGTGTACGGATTCAGCTCAGTCAGTGTGGCGGCTGGCTACGGGCTGGACGACCGAGGAATCAGGGTTCGATTCCCGGCAGGGGCAAGATATATTTCTCTACGTCACGTCGTCCAGACCGGCTCTGGGACCCACCCAGCCCCCTATCCAATGTGTACGGGGACTCTTTCTCCGAAGGGTAAAGCAGCAGAGGCGTTAAGCTCATCACTTACCCCTAATTATTGCCGAGCTTAAGAATACGTGGAGCTATACCTCGGCTCGTCCATTAAACTTCATGCTTTTGTGCTTAATTAATTAAGTACAAGGAACATTTTATTTTACACACTGTCCCACCTTTATATACCACATAATCTGAGTTATTTACAGCGTCCTTTAATAAACAGGAGTGCGGAAGGGAAAAATGAGAAATAAAGATAACAAGGAAATGGTTCATATGGAAGACCTAGGCATAGATGGAAGGATAATGTGAAAGCAAGAATAGTGGGGCTATACCTCAACTCTCGCATGTATCTTTATGGCGCGGTGCTTAATTAATTAAGCACAGGGACAACCTCACCTTTCAGAGAAGTAATAAAATGTATATGAAGTCTGGGACTGGACTGAGCTGGCTACGTGCAGGGCGGACCTTCGTGAATACGAACCTTTAGTTCCAATAAAGGTATGCAACATGTTGACCAGCTTAGCGACTATAAATTTCTCAAATAAGACATGAAACTTACAGGGATCTTGCAGGAAAGAGTCGTGATATATTTCAAGGTGATCTACATAGTGACTGAGATAAATCACGGATATTTATATCAGGATTCGAATCACGCACCTACAGAACGGAGGCCACCTGTGTTACCGATGCGCCAGCAGTCTCGATTTCATCTTGACATCCGAATGTGAGTAAAGGCGGTTATGGTAACTTTTATGATGTTATTCGGAATTCTGTGGAGCGAGTGAAGAGAGCAAGGAAAACTCAGTAAGCCTATAGATCTCATATTTATTTACTTTCAGTCTTATTTAACTACGCTATCGGTAACTAAGGCTTGGTTGAAGGATAAACAACGAACCTGCAAGAGATGTGGAAGGAAATTGCCGCGGTATAATTTATTGTACTATTGTATGGAGGGTCTCAGGAAAATTATGAAAGACTTCAGTCCGGATATCCTGTGTCCCTACCGAGACTCGAACCAGGCCGAAAAGAAATCTTAAGTCAGCTTGCTTGCCCGAGGAATTCTTGTTTCGTTCCCACTTATTGCAAACATCTGCAGAGTACTTTAATATTCATGCACTTGAATGAATAATCCCTGCTTTGTGAGTTCACTGCGCTGCGGACGTGCCAGGAACATAAATTTGTCGTCATCAGATCCGTCTCACTATTGACAGAGGGAAGACGCCGCGCGTTCTCATCCTGGCCGGCCGAGAGCAGTGTAGGCGCATGCGCAAGGCAGTGCAAACAATATGGATGGAGTCAATGGCTCGGGGTCTGTTTGTCGGCCAACCTGGAGATATCCGTTGCTCTTTTGCACATTAACGAGATCCGGGTCGGTTCCATTGTGTGCCTCACCTGCCACTCGTCTTTTCCTTTCCAACTTCTTTCTTTCTGTGTCTTCGTTGTCTTCTTTCCTTCGCAATTTTTCCTTTCCTCTCTTACTTTTATATCTTCTTCTAACTTCCTTTATATGTATATCTCGTGTCTTTCTGTCTTCTCTCTTTATATGTTCCCTCTTTCCATATTTGTTCTCCCTCCTCCCTCATTTATTTCCCTTTATTTATCTCCTTTGTCCTCTTCCTCCTGAAGCTTTCTTTCCGTCCTTGCTCCTTTCTTATGTCTCTGTTTCCTTGCTTTAGCTTTTATTTTTCTTTCATTATATATTTTTCCTTCCATTGTCTGTTATTTCTTTATATATTTTTGTTTCCTCCTTTTCTCCTTGGGGAGCCGGGATACCTCAGTCGGTATAGCGACTGGCTACGGGTTGGACGACCGAGGGGTCGCAGTTCGAGTCTCGGTAGGGTCAAGAATTTTCTCTCCTCCACGTCGTCCAGACCCGGCACTGGGCCCACCTAACTTCCTATTCAATGGGTACCGGGGGCTCTTTCCCCTGGGATAAAGCGGCAAGGGCGTGAAGCTGATCCCTCACCTCCACCTAGTGCCGAGGTCAAGAAAATATGGATCTACACATCCACTCCCCCATACGCCTTCATGACGTCGTACTTAATTAGTTAAGCACAGGAAGCTTATCTTTTTCTCCATTGCAATCTACATTTCTCCTTGCCCTCTTCCTCTCTCTGTTCTTGGTTTCGTTTCCACGCACAGAGGCCATGTTGCGCCTCTTGTAGTGAAGATGTTATGCTGGTTGCTTCACAATGGCATCCGTGCTGAAATTGTGCAACTGAGTGACTCGGCGTTGTTCACGTGACCATCCTGCATTCTGATTGGTCGCAGAGATGTGCCCTCGGAGTTGGTCTGTGTGTATGACGTCGATTCAGCTGCGACATATAGTACAAATCAGAACACAAACTTGGATTGACTTAAACTGTTCTCTAACTCTTTTTCATCCATACATGCGATGGCGAGGGAAAGAAAGAACGAGACATAAAAGATGGGATAAAATAAAGAAGGACAAAAGAAGAAGAGATGGAATGAAATAAAACGTAGGAAATAGAGATAGAGAAATGAATAAAGAACCAAAATGGAAAGAAAGGAAGAAACAAAAGAAAGAGCGAAGAAAGCACGCAATAAAAGAATACTGCCACGTCAGTCCTGGACCACTACGCCCCCCTTACGTCCTACGTTAGAGTAACTGTTCTTCCATCTGTTCTCTTTAATATGCCATTCCTTACACGAGACAAATCAACGGCTGCAGAAGCCCGTGCATCCGGGCCAGCTAATCTAAAGTCGTCTTATTTAACGACCATAATTTTAATTAGGACACTCAATTAGTTATTTCTTTAATTAGTGGATATGTTTAAATATTTTTACTAATTTAATATGGGCTATAGGGCCGGTCACGGTAGCCGAGCGATGTAAGGCATGTATTGTCTTCGCTCGCTTGGAAACCGGGATCGTGGGTTCGGATCCCACTCAGGGCATGGATGTTTAGTTCGTGTGTGTGCGTTTTTCTGTGTTTGTGTACAGGTAGAGGCCTTGAGACGGGCTGATCACCCGCCTAAGGCGTCCTACCGAATGTTTAAGATCTAGTAAATCGAAGTGAAATGGAGTGTTTCATGGAGGTAGGCGTAGGCCCAAATTTGGGCTGTAGCGCCAAAAGGAAAAAAATATACAGGCTCTAATGTCTTCTCGTCTCATTATTGAGTCAGTTCGTCGCTGTAAGGAGTAAGAAGAAAAATAAATACAGAAACAATGAAAGCGGAAGTGAGAACGTGCCCATAAAAGACAAATATGTACGGACACAATAATTAGTTGCAAATGTAAACTGAATAGTCTGCTCTCATTATGTGTTGATTGTCGAAATGAGGACACGCAAGGTTATACTGAGGTCACGGATTGAAGTTCCACTGAGGGTGAAAATGAGTAGGCCCAAATCTTCGGTAATCCTGACTCAGGGTTTTTCAAGTTTTCCTCAGTCCTTCCAGGCAGACGCTTGGATAGTGCCTCGATATGGCCACTACGGCTGCCTTCCAAGTCCTTTCCCATTCATCAATTATCTTACCATTTGGCGCTATACAGGATGTTTCATGACTTTAGAGCATAACTGCAGGAGGTGATTTCCTAGGTCTTTGTGATCAAAAAAGTTCATATAAACATGTGTCCGATTTTGGACGGTTACGGAGTTATGACCGTTTTGTCATTCCAATACACGCCCTCGTGTGAACTGGGTCTGTCAGCTAGCTGGTCGCTATTTTTAGCCAGCTACAGACAGAGCGCTCTCGTTATCTCGACACTTGAGAGCTACCTAAGGCGGGGTGGGTTGGTATGTCCGGCGCGGTTCACAACCGAGCGGCAGCCTGTGTTGCGGCCGGCTGTGGCATTTTCGAAAATCAGCTTTAAGCACCAAATTCAAATTAAAGGTAATTTCACGAAGTTAACTTTACATTCATACTTTAAATGTATCATGTATTATGCTGGTTTATTATTTTGTTCCGTTTATTGTCAGTAATCGTTACCTTCTATTCTGAGTTTAAAACGGTCATAACTCCGTAACCGTCCAAAATCGGACACATGTTTATATGAACTTTTTTGATCACAAAGACCTAGGAAATCACCTCCTGCAGTTATGCCCTAAAGTCGTGAAACACCCTGTATAATGTAGGTAACGACAGCGCAGTTGACAAGCAACAGGCATGTTCACGCTCTCTGCGGCAGCGCGTGTAGATAGGAAAAGGCTTGAAGCGAACCAATGTGAGCGCTGCAAAATGGAGACAACTCCTTCCTAACTGTTTACAAGACTACACGGCGTCACATCGTAGAAGACAGTAATCTTCTTTGTCCTGTGTAGGCCTATCCCTTACATTTACGAAAGAAGCTTAGAAACGTCAGATCTGTTTGTTTGTTTGTTTGTTGGTTGGTTGAAGAATTTTATCTTATGAGATATAACGGCATGTAGTCCGTTGAAAGTCAACCGAAAATTCGGAGGAATATGTCACTTCCATCTTTTGGGTCGAAGAATGAACAAAGCAAGAAACCAGAGTTAATTTCCTGAGAAATGTCAGTTGAGTTCCAACGGACTACACGGCGTTATATCTCAGATGACAGAACTCTTCATAACCGCAAATCCTGTATATTTATTGGTTATTAAACGACGCTTTGTGTAGCTCATGCCGTACAGCGTCGAACTTTAAGATGACAGTGAGTAATGAACTGGAAAGGATTTGTAAGGAAATGGCCGTCTCCTACTCTAGATACTATTACGGAATTTGGCTGGAGGGACTGAGGAAAATAAAGCAGAAACCTCAGTTATGATAAACTGTGTGCTGGGCGAGATTCGAACCAAACACTCCCGAATATGCATGTAGAGGTTTGCCGCTATGTTAACCTGCTCGTTCCATATTATTTGTTATAGCAGATAAATGTTAATATGTAAGATTTGAGGCTTTCACGGCGGTGACTATGAAGAAAGCAGTCTTCTGGGATTTGGCACCGTGTATATGTGGTGTTAACCGACGTTTCGGAGGAACGTATCGCCTCCATCTTCAGGGTAGAAGAAAAAATATAAGAAATCTGTAAGCGAAGAGACCGTGAGAACCGGTAAAAGCAGACAGTCTCCGAAACAGTTTCCTCCGAAACGTCGGTTAACACCACATATACACGGTGCCAAATCCCAGAAGACTGCTTTCTTCAAATGTTAATATGAAACAATATTGACAAAGAAGAAGAATGTTGCTTCTTTGAAGAGACTATGAGAGGAAGACAATGAAGTTAAGGTAATATGTAGGAACACATTCTATTGATAGGCCGAGGAAGATCTCTTCCAGCGCGGGTGATAGTCATTTGTCTGGGGAAGCCATAGCCGATGTTACGAACGTGCCGGGTCACCTTTTGAAAGTCGACCTTTGAACTCACGAGGAGGAGGGAGGAATGCTGAAAGAGAAGGGCGTTCAGGTAGGAGATATTAGTGAACTGCGCTGTGCCATATTTGCAAGTTCAGTTCAAGCGTCCGATTGTTGCGTTATGGAAATATTTCACGATCTCTAACGGTCTACATAAAGAAGAAGGAAAAGAAATATTTGGCATGCGTTTCGAAACGTGAGACTGTTGATGTGACGTCACTTCAACGTTCTCAAAATGGAAATCACTGACGGGCGATTTTTTACTCATGCTTCGTATTCGGAAGGTCCGAGGTTCTGGTCTCGGCATTCGAGGTCATAATGACAGCATTTTTTTGGCTTACTCTATTAAACAATTTCCGGGCTAGCATTTCAAATTTGTACATGCACGGTTCTTTTCACACACCTTTCAATTCATCGTTCACCAATCACCACACCATTTGACTCTGTACAGTATGATCTACTGTTAAAGTAAAGTAAAAGTAAAGCTATCCCTGTAACAGGCCGTGAAGGCCCATAGGGTTGTGAGATGTTGAGGTTCCCACATTTTCTAGACAATCGGCTCAAAGATGGCGGTAAGGTTGTCAGCCTTACGCGCCGGCCGCCCTTTACCCCCCACCAGGAAGATTCCCGGTACTCATTTCTGTTAGAGACTAAGTCGACCCCACGGTCATAGTGCCGCTGGAAAGATTAGGTCAATTGAAAAAAATCCAGTTACCTCATCGGGACTTGAACCCGCGATCTTCGGCTTGTAGCATAGTGTCTCAACCATCTACGCTACCGCGTGCCCCATAAATAAATAGACGTTCTGTGACTCGTGTGGTCCTCGACAGGTTTAAGAATGCGATCATGGGTTCGAATCTCTTTCGGAAAACAGACGTGCGTCCGAGTTGCTTTTGAGATGTATTATCCTCTGTATTTCAAGGTGTTTATTTTACTGCGCTGTCAGCCTATAAACGTTGCTACATCAAATGGTAGCAGAATGCAGTTGGAAGGCGCGGTCCAGTCGTTGTACTATCCCAGAAGAATATCTCGATGGACTAAGGCATTTCATAAGGAACATCAGCTGCGGTTGAGGGTGTTCCGGCCGATACTCGAACCCAGTTCCTCCCGAACGCAAGTCTAGAGAGTTATTGGTAAGAAAACTTGTTCGGTTGTCTTGTGTTAGTAGAGAATTAACGGTGGTCCCCCCCCCCCACACACACACTCACGGAGTTCTACCGATTATCTGAAAGTTTCATAAGTTAATTCTGAATTGGAACAGGCCAGGGGGCCCTAAATTCCTAAAGACTGAAAATGGAAAGCTAAATGAAAGATTGTTAAATTGAACGTTGCCCTCCAGTGGTAACCAAGCTGTCTTCGTATTCCGGGAATCCTGGGTTTGAGTCTAAGATTGTGTTTTCTTAAAGTGAGGTACTGTGACCTGCTTCCAGCACATTGCATCTACTTTGTCGTGTTTATGTCAAACAATGAACAATCTGTTCGGTCAAACTTACACAATAAACAGATAGTGTGAGATGATATGCCGTATAGTCTGGTACAATTTCGCCTAAAGTTTCAGTGAAGAGTACTGCCTCAGTCTTCAGGATCATAGGCTAAATTAAGCTGAGCAGCTTTACCTCTTTCTTGTGGTTGCTTGCCGTACTATTCATCCCTGAAGGTGGAGGCAGTAATTTGCACCGAAATATCGGTGAACTTCTACCAGACTACGCAGTAGTAACTTTTCCTAGTCACTGCTGAGAGGACTTGAAAACTTACAATATTAATCCTGTAAGGAATATTTTCCATATGTCTGTTTTACACTGACAAGTGTTACGTGTGACTGTGTGGTCATGCCTTTGGACACACATCACTGTGTAGACAGACATCTGGGAAAGCCGTGAGTACAAACTAGGTATTCTGCACATAGAGCGTAACATTGCAAACCCAGACATAAAATAAACATCACGTTTGCAGAACTAAGAAAAAATATGCCCCCCCCCTTTTTTTTTTGTATCAGAGTGCTTTGCTCTATAGAATCCTGCTGTTGGGTTACTGTACGAGTTAAATCAGAGATTGAGAATATCCCTTTCTGACAGACCCAGCGCTGCACCAGTGATTGAGATTAACCCTGTCTAACAGGCCCAACACTGGACCAGTGATTGAGATTAACCCTGTCTAACAGGCCCAACACTGGACCAGTGATTGAGATTAACCCTGTCTAACAGGCCCAACACTGGACCATTGATTGAGATTAACCCTGTCTAACAGGCCCAACACTGGACCGGTGATTGAGATCAACCCTGTCTAACAGGCCCAACACTGGACCAGTGATTGAGATTAACCCTGTCTAACAGGCCCAACACTGGACCAGTGATTGAGATTAACCCTGTCTAACAGGCCAAACATTGGACAAGTGATTGGGATTAACCCTATTAATAGGCCAAACACTGGACCAGTGATTGGGATTAACCCTGTTTAAGAAGTCCGACACTGGACAAATATTTAGGGCTAACCCTGACTAACGGACCCAAATGAGTTTATGCCTCCCCATATTTTCCCTTGCGGATGGAAATAGTTGCAGTTTCCGGAACATTGTTCTGTTTCAGGATACAAGATGATAGGAGAACTAGAAACTCACCAATCCGGCGTATAGTACACCATTGTTATAACTCTTCAGAAGTTGGAAATTTCTTCAACAGCTCCTCAGGTAGGACTCGGCTCCATGTCCTTCGTTAATTAGTTTTGGCACGTATAGAAGAAAAACATCCTAGGCTCTAAACATCTTTGAGAATGTGTCATCGTCTTATAATGACGCAGATAATTACGTCATCATTAGAGTTACTAAACTCTATTTTCAACACACGACAAGAACCAGACTCACCACACCAGATAACCCGTTGGACACACAGGGACTTTTCTTCCGTAAGGTTGCCTACCCGAGGTATGACGTGATGTCAGAAATGTTTCAGAGAGACGATATTAGAAAAGGGAGCATAAACAAAAAGAGATATGACAGGCTAATACGAGAAGGGCCCCGTCGTGTCTGTTACAGGACACCATACTGCAACCTACTGATGACGTTGCATGATATGACATAGATAACCAAACACACACGAATGCTTTCTGAATGCATCGAAACTGCTACATTCATATCCAAGTTGCAGTGACGGTTGAGTTTCATCTCTTGAAGGTTCATATGCGCTAAAGGTCACAGGTATCCTCTACATGACGCCTCGTGTTACGTGGGAAACAAATCCCATTGGTTCGTAATAAGCAGCTCCACCCTTCTTCATGATCATAAAGAGCTTTTGTCTGTGAGCCAAAGATGCAATAAATGACTGATTTTACGCTTCCACGACAGTGAACTGTTGATGTTCTTTCCATGCGTCGTTGCATTGTGTGGTTGTGGGAGAGGCTCCTGACGTTTCGGTGGTACACGCTGCCTCCATGTTGAGGATGGAACCTGAAAGTCGATACAGGTCATTTTGATGTAGGCGATGTAATCGACGTTTCGGAGATTTATGTTGCCACAATCTTGGGGGCCGGCCCTGAAAATGGAGGCAGCCTGCGTGGATGGGGGCGTTGTTTTCGACGTTTCGCAGATACATGCATCTTTCATCTTCAGAGTAGAGCATAAATATGAAGCCATTAACACACATGATTCGTATTATAAAGGCAAATAATTCAAATTTGGGCTCCGACAGTGAGAATTCTCGTGGCAGTATCCAAACCAGGTAAATCAGCGGTAGCGGTAAGTTACAGGCTAAACTTCTGAGGTGTCTCATTCTGTGCGCAAGCGAAAGATGTGTTCGCTTCTCCACAGCTTCCACAACGCCTCTATGGCCTACTCAGCCTCATAGCCAATGCAAAGCGGAAGAGCCTTCTCCGGGGGTAAAGAGGCCGGATCGTGAAGTTTGCTTCCAATTCTCTGTCTCTCCAAGCAAATTCCACAAGATCTTGAAGTAGGCCACAACCACTTTCTTCGACAAAAAACAAACTCCGTGATTTTAGTTCGTAAGCAAACTAAATCGTCCGAGCGATCACCGGTTGTCGGCGAAGTTAGTGCCAACTTTAACGGATAGAGGCTGTCGCGTGGTCAGCGCAACGGATTCCCACAGCCGTTAATTTCGGGTTTCTAGACCAGAGCCGCTATATCCTTGAAATAACTCCTCAGTTATCCCCGCGAGGCTGAGTGGATCCCGTTCCAGACACTACTTCTCGAATCGAACCCGGGACCTCTGGATCTGTAGGCAGGAACTCTGCTCACTAGACCACAGAGACGGACGCCGCTTCCTTCAATACCCTTCCAGTTATTTATACACTAATGATCCTGTCGCTAGACGATGTATAAAATCTGTTACATATGATTCTCAGAATAAACAGTATTAACCCCTTCAGAGCCTAGTGGTAACTATATGTACCACCCGATTTAACATACCGAAACCCTGCATACTGCGCACAGAGTGTATCTGTGTGTTCCGTACGGTTCTCACAATAAACAGTGACTGTTTTCCTAAACAGCATTAACCGGTTGGGCTTTGTAGAGGAGACGTAATGAGTTTTCTGTGAGGCACGGACTGAGTTTTATTCTTTAAAGGGTTAACCGGGCAATTTTTGTTTTGTATGATATGAGAATTGAATATGTAAATATTATACAGATAAATTTCAAGTTTTACACTATTAGAGTATGCATATTCGTATGCTTTGTATGGTGTATTGCGGGCAAATTTGCATTCGAGTTAGGAAGTGAATAAAACTGTACATATAAGGGTACACGCTTGGCTTGGTTTGTCTGAAAATTGATGGCTTGCTTCATAATATCACGTACTGATTTCAAATTGCACCTTATCTTATAGAGAACGTGACAAATTGTCTCAAGGGGCTTTTGGTTAAGTACCTCTAACCTCCTCTAAATGAGGACATTACCGCTATCACGCGCTAACTTCTCCGCTCACATCCCTTCTTTTGTCTTCACAGCCCTCCATTTTGATTTCCCATCGTAGCCTTCAACTGTCCTTACTCTCCTAATATGAAGTGTGTACACCCACCAAACATAACTAACTAACTAACTAACCAACGCCACGAATCAGAGTCCTTGTTCTGCCTGTGGGTTGCATTACGAAACTGTCGATATGTAGACTGTGTCATGGCAGGATAATTTATGAACAATGAAAGGAAAGGATTTAGAACAAAAAGGTCGTGGCTTTATCGAGGTACTATCCCGGCATTTGTCTCAAGGGACGGAGGAAAAGCAAGAAACATATGTGGCAAGATAGCCGGTATCCTGGCGGAAATTCAAACCCAGCATTACCGCTACACTAACCTGCTCGGGCACAGTCCTTCTTCGAAACTTAATTGTCCCTGAGACACTCGCGACAATTTTTGGCATTTGGTGACGTCAAGGATTTAACTGACCTTTTCATAATTTTCCGCACCCTAAAAAGTGTAGTTTGGTCTATGCTCATGCGGGTTAGTATAAAATAAGTCTTTTGGGAGAAGTTCCATTGATGTATTTTTCTATTTTGGCGTGTAGACTAGGCAACAACCGCGAAAGAATCAGCTATACAACAACCGTTACTGAGTAACGGCTTCGCACACAAGCATGTTTACACGGTAACAATTGGAAACAACAACAGAGGAACGGTGTTTATTGTGCGGACCATGTCCAGATATTATAAGGAGGACAGTTGGAGACAGTTGCCATCCGGTAAGAACGTAAGCATGGAAGGAAAGAACAGTGTTGGAATCCGTCACCAGGAAACGACTGATGAAGACATAGTAGAGTGAGAAGACTTTCTATGTGTGCTGTGGTTATGGTGATTTGTGAGGTGTGTAGAACAGTGACAGCAGTTACCCTTATCTGTATTTAGGTTCTGTAAGTGTTCAATAAATCCGATTACCAATCCAAACCCCGTCTATTGTGCAAATGAGTGACAGTATATCCATTTTTAGCACTACAAAGAAGATACAAGATGAAATTCTTGAGCGAAAACCCGCTGCTGTTTTGTACTATAGAAAGTATTTCGTTATTTAGCGCTTTGTGTCACAGCTGTTTCTATATATACCGCCTGCTTCAACATTAAAAATACCTTGCATTCTGCCCACACACCGAATTCAAAAGTTTATGATTCTCAGAATAAACAACGATTTATTCTTTAAACTGTATTGATCAGTTGGTCTCTAGTGTAGTCGCGGTGTGTTTCCTGTGAGGTACGAGCTGACTATTTAAGTGTTAAGAAGATTGAATTTTACACATTTACGACTATCAAAACGCGGTGTGACGTGATGAAGATACGACATTAATACAAACAACTAAATGATATTATTCTCATCTTTTGATTGGCAAGCCGAGGAAGCTATTCATGTTTGACCCAGTACTGACGCCTCATGACAGATGTACTGACAACTGCAGCTGGACTTCAAACAACTCCTGTTTTCTCTCCACCTGCTTCAAAGGGCTAATAAGGTTAGAATTTTTGTACAGCAGTAAAGAAAGAAGGTGTCTGTATAAATTTATTACCCGACGATGACCAGATAGAGCCGAAACATGATGTAGTAATGTAGCTACAAACACTGTTGTGGTGAGTGAGCATAGTGATAGGTTAATAAGGTTACTTTTTGTTTGGTATTGTCGGTTCCGTCTCAGAGGCTGAAACAGCCGATGCTCAAATGTTGCGAAGTATGGGCTGATGACTACAGATGTCGGGGTCGTAGCAACAAATATCCTGTTATTTTCTGCCAATCGGCACGATTTCACATAATTAAAGTGTTGGGCGGCAGGCCGTGTGATAAATGGCTTCTCAAATGGCGGTGTGCAGGAAAGGATAGACAAATTGGTATTTGCGGGACACAAGCGACTCACTTATGTTTAGAGGCTCGCTTCTTGTTATAAAGATTATTAAAGATGAAAGCAGCAGGTTCCTCCGAAACGTTGTTACTTCACGGTGTCACATCTCAGAAGACTGTGATTTTAATATTCACCGCCGTGTGAAAACGAAATCTCATGCATAAAATTACTGTTTTCTTTTTACTTTTTCAATTGTCCGGAAGTCTAGGTAATGGAGGACACGACGTTTCGGAAACTAGATCTGATTCCGTCTTCAGGTCAGAAAGGAAATCTCATGCGTGAAAAGGGGTTGTTAGTCCATAGTTAGCACACGACGTTTTGTTGGAAGTAGTGTTTGTTTGCCATAAATAGTTGAAGTATCACCATAGTATTAATGTAGAGTCTACTCTCTGTCCTTTCCTTGCAAGAAAAAAATGTTCATCAAATTATTATTTTCGCAGTTTTTCCAGTTTTCGTCGCACAGTGACGTAATTCGGGTCATCAGCAACTGCCGTCCTACCCTGTTTTGAACTCCACATTTGACCCTTTGAACCAAAGCGGCTAGTAAGCATGCCAGCTGTCGTATCATTAAAAGTACTCTGCACATTACCAGCTCGTTAATTCTAAATATACACTGTGATTCTAAATTATTGTCGGGGTTTTCGTGGTTTATAATTTTCAAACCGGAAGAACAAAATAAAAATGCTTATGGAATATGAAAGTATAACTCAAAGACTTTCATTGCTTATAGACTATATGCTGCAGAATGCTAAACAGCTTCAACATACGCGCCTTTCCTGGCGCGCAAGATGTCTAACCGATATGAAATTTCTCTCCAAGAGTTCTCCAGCTTTCGAGGCATAACTCTTTCGATTGCAGCAACAATTCTGTGCTTCAGTTCATGCAGGGAGGTCACAGGGGTCTTGTAAACAATATCCTTGACGTGTCCCCAGAGGAAGATATCAAGCAGCATTATATCGGGTGAGCGTGGAGACCACGGAATTGATCCGTCACGTCCAATTCGGCGCCGAGGAAAATTCATGTCAAAAAATTCATATCCATTTCATATTCCGTAAGCAGTTTTATTTTTATTTCAGGTTTGACAATTATAGGCCATGGAAACCCCGATAATAATTTAGAATCATAATGTATTTCAAATGCTAATCTCAATTAAAAGCGACTCTTTCCTTATTTCTCATAAGCGGTTTGGTCTCTGTAATGTAAAGTCAGTGGTTTCCTCTGAGATAAGAATAATATTTCAATATTCAGAAGATATTTGTGCATCCACTAACTACAAACATACACGTATTACTTACTTACTTACTTACTCATGGAGCTGAGCCCTTCTTGAGGAGCCGCCAATTCTGCAGCTACTCAAGAATTTCCCAGCCTTTTATGGAACCCGAAGGTTCATCGCCGTGTTCGCAAGAGCCCTCCGCTGGTCCCTATCCTGAGCCTGATCTATTCAATCCGTACCATCCCATCCTATCTCTCTAAGATCCATTCTAATATTGTTCACCCACCTACGCCTTGGTCTTCCCAGTGGTCTCTTTTCTTCTGGCTTTCCCACCAATACCCTACATGCATTCCTCGTACAAACATACACGTATAGATGTCTAAAACATGAACATTCACCCTAACCAGCCAGTAAGGGAGCTGGGTGTGGAACCTATCGATCAAATCTCGGTTCATACACATAAGAAACCACGGGATATAACTCTGCAACGATAAAGACGATAAGGCATAGAGTACCCATGGTGGAAAGAAGGAGCATAAGGACAAAGAAAAGAAACGAACGCTGGAAAAAGAGAGGAAAACAAATAAATAAACAACATTAAAGAAAGACTTGAAAGGATTCTGACGATGATGTATACTGTACCTCTTTTGGCTAATTTTGGACTTCATCCATCGTCTCGTATGTAAAAGACAAAAGACCACGGCGTTTCAGAGACTGGCCCAGTGATTGAGACTAGCTCTTTCTAACGGGCCCAACTGAGTAGGTTTATCCTTCCCTACCCACCTGAAGACGGAGACAGATCCAGTCCCCGAAACGTCGTGGTCTTTTGTCTTTTACATACCAGACTACGGATGAAGTCCAAAACAAGCCAAAATAGGCACAACATTAAAGAAGATGCGCAGTAGTCTTCTGCGCAAACCTATACTTTTAAGCCTATTAGCATGCGCGCTATGATGGAAGAAGATGACAAAATGACACAAATAAGTAAATACCAATATTCGCATCTCTATACTGGAAAAAGGAAACAGGGAAAGCCGTTCATGTTGGGTCCAGTTTCGACATTTCTTTGCGGTTGTGCTGACAACCGCAGTTAGATTGCTGTCTTTGTTGTGCTTCAGACGCTTAAGACCGTCTGTATATTCTGGTTAGTTATAAATACTAAGGCTAATGAGTCATACACAGGAACTTGGGAAAAAACTGGATTTTCCGGTAACTTGCGTAGAAATTTCAATCCGGAAAGAAGGAGGGAAACATATTCTCTCACGATTTCTAAAAGTAACATTAAGATCTGTTTTGTTATAATACTTCAACATAAATTGTAGTCCATCTTATATTTAATTTATGTAACTTCAATAATTTGGACAGCTCGGATAGCTCAGTCCGCATAGCTACGGGCCATGAGCTGGAAGGCCTTGGTTTGATTCCGGGCAGGGTCAAGATTTTTCTCTACTCCACAGTGTCCAGATCTGCTCTGGGGTTCACCCAACTTCCTATACAGTGGGTAACGTGGACAGCTTCTCTGAGAGTAAAGCGGAAGGGGCGTGAAGCTAACCACTAGCCTCCATCTAGTGCCGAGGTCAAAAACGATTCATTTATATTTTCACTCATTTGTACACCTTCATGGCAGGCTGCTTAATTAATTGAGTACAGGAACAACTACACTTCAATTTTAATCTCAATATACATCTTGAAATTTTAGTAACAATTTCCCTCGCGTAAGTTATTTGCCGTTCAGAAGGTGGGACTGAGAGTAATCGCTGTTATGGAACATCGCTCCCTCTCTGTCTTGCATTGTCACAGATTACGAATGTAGTTCACCTACTGCACGCTAGGACTTTTTATGGATGCGCTTGCAGTGTCATGACATGGCTGATCGGTCCGAAAACTTTGTCACTCGGTTGAACTTAAAAGTTTCATAAACCATGGTTATAATTTAGCATCGTCAAGTTTAATACGTGTATTGTACTGTACAATATATAACCAGGCTCATATTTCGATCAGAGTCTTATCAATAAGGTTTATTTCCAGAGATTCAATCACAGGTAAATTAAATGTTTTCTGAAAGAACATAAACATGCCGGAACCTGAGTGTCATTTGTCAGAGCGAAAGGGTGGGGGAGAAGTGTCTTTCCCTCCACAGTCTGTTATCGTGTGCTCGTGTGTTACGCGCCGTTTGTGTTGTAAAGAATCCATTTTCATCTGCATGGAAAAATAGTTTTCTTCTTTTTTATCTTCGTGGTGTGTCTGTGTCGTTACTTATTACATAGAATATAAGAGTGTTGTAACGAATATATGTAGTGTCATCGATGAAATGCTTTTTGTTTTATTCGATAGTAGAGCAGGTATGGACATGCAATGCCTAATGGCGGTTATAGCTGTTTGTTATTTGTGCAGTGGGGGAAGTGCTGTTGTCTCACGTCCCGCATAATACTGTAAATGTAATTTACAGACATATACATTATCTCAGTAATGTGAATTTATTTAAAAATTTTAAGAAGTCGTTGGTTGAGGCACTATGCTACAAGCCGGAAGGTCGCGGGATCGAATCCCGATCAGGCCGGCGCGAAAGGCTGACATCCTCACCGCTATCTGTAAGCCGATTGTTTAGAAAATGTGGGAGCCTCATCATCTCACAATCCTATGGGCCTCCACGGCCTGTTACAGGGATACCTTTACTTACTTTTTTTTTTTACTTTACAGACTTCATTGTTATGATGAAATGAAGAATATTCGAATGGGACTGAAGGAAGTAACTGTGTTTTTTTGAGAGGATGTTGTAAAGGTGTCACATGGGAGATCGTAAGCAGAGGTAGAAGGGTTATATTAAATTTGATGGTAGGGGACTGTGAATCGTGCCCAATAGTAGCATTTCTTAATGGCATTTAAAATTAAGACTGTTGACAGGCAATTAGATAATTATTTCAGGTGTTAGTGCTAAAGAAGTGATTGCTGGTGTTCGAGTGTTTCGAAATTTAATGCGTTGTGTAATTGCATGGAAAGTGGCGTGTGAAAGTGCAAGACATTACAGATTGTTCAACAGACGTGTAGTGTACAATGGAAAACGGCACAAACAGGAAGCTGATGGAAACAGGCAGGTACAGTCAGAAGTTACAAATATGAATAAACTTGTTGTTTGTTGTGACAGTCACTAGATCTAATTCTTGAATATAGAATATTGCGTATGTAGAAATACCTGGACATATAATTGGAAAATATGGCAAAATATAATCCTGTTTAAAGAACATTGGATGGGTGACATCGAGTATACAGGTATAAGTTTACAGATGTTTGGAGGAACATAACTGCCTTCAATTTTAATCTTCGATTCTGAAGTTTCATGCTGAATATTTCTTCGAAATATCTGTGAACTTTCTACAAGACTAAACCACGTTACATCTCAGAAGGCAGAGTACAAACCTTATATATCAGTGATCATAATTAATAATATCGAGATTATAAAAAGTGTTGTTTCATCATTGAGTTGTTTAGTGATTCGCTTCAACTGGGTACTAGATATATCATGTGACGTCAAATTAGAGGATAATTAAGATTAAAATGTTCTGACAATAATATAAAAACTCCGTGGTCTGTAGTCCGCAAGTGAACTATACCGACCGAGTGACCGCCGCTTGTCGACGAAGTTAGTGCCAACTTTAACGGATAGAGGGTGTCGCGTGGTCAGCGCAACGAATCCCCACGGCCGTTAATCTCGGTTTTTAGACCGGAGGCGCTATTTCCTTGAAAAAGCTCGTCAATTATCCTCACGAGGCTGAGTGGCACTACTTCTCAGAAAATCTGGTAGCCGGGAATCGAACCCGGGACCTCTGGATCTGTAGGCAGGAACTCTGACTAC
This sequence comes from Cryptotermes secundus, assembly GCF_002891405.2. Lineage (NCBI taxonomy): Eukaryota > Metazoa > Arthropoda > Insecta > Blattodea > Kalotermitidae > Cryptotermes > Cryptotermes secundus. The sequence continues at coordinate 1,458,751 of NW_019740656.1, read as the reverse complement.
TAGACCACCTAACAATAATATATTAATAAAATTATTGCTTCTTTGGACATCATTTGTCATCGTCTTTTAGGTCCGGTGATACGGACTAGCCCAATCGATTGGGCCCAACTCAGTTAGCTTTTACCTGAGAACGGAGACCGAAATAGAGTTCCCGAAACTTTGTTTTTTAAACAAAAGAGAAACGAATAAAGGAGCAGCAGAGAGCTCTCGTATGCGAGGATAACCAACATATAACTGGTTACCTAGTGTTTGTACTTGTCTTTACAGAGTTATATGTCCTGCGATTGGACAGGTCTCGTACATCACAACAACAAGGCGTTCAATGGGGTACAATCTAGCATATCTGTGTAAAACAATTCAACAGTACTTTCTTACATACTTACATACTTACTCATGGAGCTGAGCCCTTCTTGAGGACCCGCCAAATATTGAAGAACTACCCAGTAATTTATGGAATCAGAAGGTTCATTACCATGTTCATAAGAACCCTCCACTGGTCCCTATCTTGAGCCAGCTCAATCAAATTTATAGTATCCCATCCCATCTCTCTAAGATCCATATTAATATTGTTCACACACCTACGCCTTGGTCTTCCCAGTGGTCTCTTTCCTTCTGGCTTTCCCACCAATATCCTGTATGCATTCCTCTGCTCCCCCATTCGTGCTACATGCCCTATACATGTTAACCTTCTTGACTTGTTCGTCCTAATTATACTTTGCGAAGAGTACAAGTTATGGACCTCATCTTTATGCAGTTTTCTCCAGCTCCTGTCAACAATAAAAAAATTAAAATTTTCCCTGTGCTTAACTAGTGAAGCACTATGCTATGAAGACGTATGGGGAAGTGGAGGAATAGCTGTAACATTCTTGACCTCGTCACTAGATGGAGTTGACTGGTCAGATTCACGCCCCTGCCCCCACACCCCCGAGGAAAGAACCACGGTACACATTGTATAGGAGGTTGGGTGTGCCCCAGAGTCGTGCTGGACGCTGTGGATAAGAAAAAAATCTTGCACTACCGGGAATGGAACTCGGGTCCTCCAGCCCATAACCCGTCGCTATGCTGACCGGGTTATGCCGACTCTAATCGACAAATGTGTTGTTTATTATTATTATAATGCCGACGGCAAAGTGCAGGGCGTCCAGATTTAAGGAGCAGGGCCCAAGGCGTCGGGCCTCACCATTCCTTCACTTATGCCCCTGTCTCTGTGTGTGAGTGCCCTTATAACAGTATGACTCACGGTAGCCTGGGAGCTTGCATGCAGAAGCCCAACACCTCTTGTTCTATCCTCTGGAATGTAACGCCGTGTAGTCCGTTCAAAGGCAACCGACGTTTCGAAAGAACATATTTCCACCTTCAGGATCGAAGAATAGGCCAAGCAAGAAACCACCACAAAAGAGGGTGACATGCAGAGATCCCAAATCCTACATACCAAAAGGATGCTTGGTTCGAATCTTCTGCTTAGTAAAATATTACGTATGCTATATAGAACATAGCACGAGTATATATACAAGTAGAATATACAAGCCCAAATAAATTAATACACATAAAGCATTTTAGACGGAAATCAGTAAATAAATATTTGCATATGTGTCAACAAAAGGCTCGGGAAATCAGCCGTTTCATTGTTGAATAAAAACCATCGTTTCGGAGAGCTGTTATTGCTACATTATCAGGTTCGTAGCGAGAACTTTAGTTTCGTTGCAGAGCTTCTGGCTTTCATTCAGGTGGTATTAGGTTCGAATCTCTACCGAGATACCTGAACTCTGGTTATCATAACTGATGTTTATCGTGATTTTTCTCAGTTCATCTGTTAAAACACTGCTATAGTATCTTAATTATTTCACGACCACTTCCTTTGGAAGTCGTTTCCAATTCATTATTCACGAATCATTCTAATTTTCGACGCTATGTGGACTCGCTACTGGCGTGTATCAGGAGGGGTCTGTCAGTCGTGTTGGGCTCCAACGATGATACAATTCGTTGGCGGTAATATATGTATATATATATCGCATCATGCCTCTCTTCATATTTCCATCTGGTGTATATAAAAAGGCAAAAATTAAAGTAGAGTCCTAAATGCTCTAGTTTTTCCTGTTGCTCTGTCTGAATGTGTAACTTGGACTCTCACTTTACGGGAAGACGGTGTTTGAGAGCAGGGTGCTGAGGGGGGACGGGAGCAATAGGAGGCTGGAGAATTATAATTTGTGCCCCACGCAAAATATTATTGTATTGATTTAATAGAGGATAATGAGATGGAAGGGACATGTGACAAAACTGTTACAGAATTGCGTACAAATTTCTGGCACGAAAATGTGAAAAAGTAAACGACGTGTAAACCTATTCTCTTTGTATAGTTTCTAAATAAAGGCTCTACAGTGATATTTATATTTATTCATTTTCATCAGCACTACTCATATGATTATATTTGTTATTTACGTTTGTTCTGAGTTCTTTTTTTGTCGTTTAGGGCTGCCGTATGCTTCACTAATCCGGATTACCCCCCTCCATTAATCCGGATTAACGAGGGTTTACTGTATGTCTGTGCCCTTGGTTCCCCACATTGGCCCTTGTGATAGTAGAAAGTAGAGCATGCCTCCAAAACGTTATATTAGCACGACAGACCGCCCGACAAGTTCTGGGTGATGGCTGGCTTCGCATTTTAGTTGTTCGACTCTTTCGTACCGGTTGTCCTCAGGCACTTTCCTCCAAGAGTGAATAAGAGACAGTCATCTGCTACTCTTGGAAGCATCCTTGTTTTTGCAGACATCATCTGGTGAGTCTTATTGTAAATCCATTAAAAGCGGTCTCTTAAAGTGGCGGAGAACTTGCTCCATAATGTCGCAGCACAGAGGAGAGGCTCCATTCCAACCAACACTTCGATTTAACTTTGCGCGCTGGTCTTCATAAATGCAAGAATGGTATACAGGCGCCTCGCAAGAAGCCACCAGGTCGCTAGATTATCTACCTATCCTAGGTTCACATATTCTTTCCGAATATTTTCGATAATATCAGAGATTAAAATATCATCATTATGATCACTGAGATGGCAGGTCTAGCGGTAACGGACTAGACTTTTATTAGGGTGACTCTCCGTTTGAATCTCGGCGGGTGCGCCAACTAACCTCAGTTTTCTTGTATGGTATTCATCGCTCCCTCCCTCCTGGCAATGCTAGGATAGTACACGGTGCAGAGAATGGCAGTTTCCTTCCACATCTTTTTCTATTCATTATCCACATATCAGGGGGCACGCGGTAGCGTAGTTGGTTCAGGCACTAAGCTACAAGCCGGAAGGTCGCGTTTTTAAGTCCCCATGAGGTCATTGGATTTATTTTCAATTGACCTAATCTTTCCAGCCGCGCTATGGCCCTGGAGCCAACTCAGCCTCTAACAGAAATGAGTACCAGGAATTAATTAAATAATTTTCCTGAGGGTAAAGGGCGGCCGGCGCGTAAGGCTGACAAACTTACTGCCATCTGTGAGCCGATTGTCTAGAGAAAATGTGGGAACCTCGACGTCTCACAACCCTATGGACCTCCACGGTCTGTTACAGGGATAACTTTACTTTTCTTTAATCCACATATCATCCTATCATTCTACGCTACGTAACCTGAACTGCTAGCAGCATCGTTAAATGAATCAAAATCATCATCATCAATATCCTCCTCCTCCTCACCATCACCACCATCATCATCAGGATTGCTTGTTCCCAAACCCATTAAATATATGAAACAATAATTTTAAATTCTGTTCTATGTACTTGTTAATGGCCGGGATAGTTCATCCGGTAAAGCGACAGGCTACGGGCTGGAAGGCCACAGCTCGATTCCCGGCAGAGGCAAGAAATGTTTCTGTTTTTTCACAGCGTTCAGACAGGTTTTGGGGCCCATCCAACGAAATATGTAATATGTGCGAAAGGTTCTTCCCCAGTGAGTGAAGCGGTCGTGGCGTGAAGGTGACTATTCACATATATCTAGATGAAGAATGCGTGGAGTTACATCTCCACAACTCCGCACGTCTTAATTTAGATGTGCTTAATGAGGTACAAAGATTATTTTAGCTTTACATTAACTGTTGAAAGGTGGCCCCAAAGGAGGGCGAGTAGACGGTAATATAAATATGACCGTATAAATGTCACGTGCCCGAAATTTCGACTTTTACAAAAATTGTTATACTTGACTGCATGTGACATCTGCCGTAACGTCACCTGACCAACATAGCCTATACTCATTGCGATGGTATTTGTCCTGCGCATTTGAAGTCCCCAGGCACGAAAGCTCAATCCTGATAACCTGAAATGGTGGCATGGCACTGTAGGAATTTAGACTGGCACCTCTAGGTTTATGGGCACGCGATAGCACAGTTGGTTGAGGCACTCTGCTACAAGCCGGAAGGTCGCGGTTTCGATTCGTGTGGAGGTCATTGCTTTCTTTATTTGCCTTAATCCTTCCAGCAGTACCATGGCCCTGGGGTCGACTCAGCCTCTAACAGACATGAGCACCAGGAATCTTCCTGGGGATAAAGGGCGGGCGGCCGGCGCGTAAGGCTGAAAACCTCACCGCCATCTCTGAACCGATTGTCTACAGAAAATGTGGGAGCCTCGACGTCTCACAACCCTATGGGTCTCCACAGCCTGTTACAGGGATAGTTTTACCATTTTTGCCTGTAGGAATAAGATGGTTTCTAAGATTCATATCTTTTTTGTGACTTATTTACCGTCGCTGTCCTTTCAAATGACATGGAGGTAGACGAACTAAGAATTTTAAAGGAACCAATTGTAACATAATAGAGGTACTGCCGCTGCACTTGCCAGGGCACCTGATCACAAAAACAATAACCTAATCTCCATATCGGGTGTCCTGATCAAGATCTGAACAGAGGTCCTCTCGAATACATATATACTGCGGTAATGCTACACGAAATTAATGTCGTGAGAATGTTTACTGGATTGAACTGGCTTGGGATTGTAAGATTTGAGGTTTTGACGGCGGTGACTATGAAGAAAGTNCAGTCTTCTGGGATGTGACACCGTGTAGATGTGGTGTTAACCGACGTTTCGGAGGAACGTATCGCCTCCATCTTCAGGGTAGAAGGAAAAATAAGAACATCCGCAAGCGACGAGACAGTGAGAACAGATGGAAGCTTTTCCTTCTACCCTGAAGATGGAGGCGATACGTTCCTCCGAAACGTCGGTTAACACCACATCTACACGGTGTCACATCCCAGAAGACTGCTTTCTTTTTGGCTTAGGATTATTTTCGGTGATAAGGTCTGTGTTAGTGTTGTTGAACTTTCGGTTTGGTTTCTGTTGTTTTCGTAGATTCTGTTCACGGTAAGTTTGTTTGAGGGCAAAGTTCGAGAGATTCATGTATAATTGCTTCTTATGTCTGTAATGGATACAGTACATGACGAGTATGCCACTTCCCTCTAGTTGCTTGCTCCCTAAGAGACGAGCCCGTCGCTTATTCATGTTCGTCCAACGCAAATACGTGGCAGAGTGTAATAGGCAAACAGCCCTACAATATTTGTATGTAAGGAATAATTCTGAAGAAACTTTAATACCCATTTAGCGCATGATGTAATTCTCTGAGGGTCACGTACCGATGAGTCACCATTTTCTCTTTCAACAGGAGAGGTATCGATTGTTGTATCACAACAATTAGTCATTTATTTTAATTTGTACTACCGTAACACCCGTTGAGAATTCAACGGAAGTCTCATTTGTTATATAAGTTTTCGTACCATTAATTTCACTTGCTTTCACCCATGTTCTTGTCCAGTTCTGTGTGTAATCGAATGGTAAGTCGAGGTCGACGTTTAATGCCATCTCCCACGAATAACACTACAAATAGTCATGACTAAATCGTCTCTTAAATGTGGTTATACTATAGTTAATATAGCCGTATCAGAATATTATTAGTACTCACAGAATTGACACAATACACTGAAACAAAACTACCTAGGCTTTCATCACCGAATAAGTTACATTTATGGACCGTGTTGACACTCGACAGTTCGTTGCCAAGGTAACCTGAAATTATGACAACTAAGAACCTCTTTCTCATGCAACTTGCTTTCACAAAAATATGTCACACTTTTCATGTATTGAAATTATATATTTATCCGGACCGTGACTGTAGTGGATTGTCAAATCTCTGAGGTGAAGTGGCTCCATGATACTTTGAAGGACGGTGGTTATCATATTTAGCACCCGACATACTCGTACTGTTTTCCAAAATTCTGTTAAAGCGAAATAACATATTTCACACTGAAACCTTCAATTAAAGACTCTCTTCGATTTGTGGAGGCGGTGTATCTCGGTTAGTATATCGAATAGGGGACCACCTGGACGCCCGAAGAATCGGGGTTCGATTCACAGCGGGGGCAAGAAACTCCTCACTTCTCGACAACGCCCCGACCGGCTCTGGTGTTCACTCAGCCTTCTATTCAGTGGGCGCCGGGGGTAAAGCGGTCGAACGTAAAGCTGACCACTCACTTCCATCTAGTATCGAGCTGAAGAATGTCTCCGTGTCGTGGAGCTTAATTAACTAGGCACAAGGACAACTTTACGTTTTACCTCCGCTGATAGCAGAGCTCGATAAGGGAGGAACAGACCGAGGGTGTTGAGGAGAACATTTGGCCCGAAGGGAGATGAAGTGACGGGAGGTTGGAGAAAACTGCATAATGAGGAGCTTCATAACTTGTACTCTTCTCCAAGTATAATTAGAATGTTCAAGTCAAGGAGGATGAGCTGGGCAAGGCATATAGCACGAATGGAGAAGAGGAATGCGTATAGGATATTGGTGGGAAAGCCAGAAGAAAAGAGACCACTGGGAAGACCAAGGCGTAGGTGGGTGGACAATATTAAAATGGATCTTAGGGAGATAGGATGGTATTGATTGGATTGATCTGGCTCAGGATAGGGACCAGTGGAGGGCTCTTGTGAACAGGGTAAAGAACCTTCGGGTTCCATAAAATGCTGGGAAATTCTTGAGTAGCTGCAGAATTGGTAGCTCCTCCAGAAGGGCTCAGCAGATAGCAGAGCACGAGATTTCATCAGGACGGGTCCTTCCCGGGTCTCCTGTTTAAATTCTGCGTGCTGGCGGGGCTGGCGGACAAATTGATGTAAGGAAGATGAAAGAGAACCCGACCCCTGCACTGGCGGTCGGGATTGCTATTGATGGAAGCAGTATTAGCTAATTGGCACGTGTCAGCTAAATGATTGTGCCCCTCACATTTTGCCTGTCTTCTCCTTTTTTAACTCGAGTCGCGCTGCGTGTCTGTGGTTCAGAAGGCCATGAAAAGAGGCTAGTAACTTGCTTTTGATAGCTACCGTGTTTGCGTATGAAGTTCGAGGCATAAGAAATTCTGTAGTTGTGTTTGCTCTTGAGGAATTGGCGCTTTTTATTCTTATTATCCTTCATATCTTCTGACTGGTTGGTGTTGTGATTATTTTTCTAACTTATTATTTGCTAATACTTGAGACGTACGAGTACACAGAGAATAATCTCGGGAACATATAATACAAGGCTCTGTAAATATCTTTTTTGGAGGTTCCTTTGAAATGGACGGCGCTGGAATATCCTCAACTTTTTTTTCAACTATGTAACCTAAAATAAACACACAGAGACGTATCTTTATCTTAAGATGAGATGTACAAGTAATTGAGAGAAATCTGGACGAAACTAACTGAAAGATTTCGTCAGTGGACAGGTCTCTAAACTGATTAATGCTTAGATCAAATAATTAATGGAAGTAAATACCTAATAGCCGGTCACGGTAGCCGAGCGGTCTAAGGCATGTACTGTCCTCGCTCGCTCGGAAGCCGGGATCGTGGGTTCAGATCCCACTCAGGGCATGGATGTTTAGTTTGTGTGTGTGTGCGTTTTTCTGTGTTTGTGTACAGGTAGAGGCCTTGCGACGAGCTGATCACCCGCCCAAGGAGTCCTACCGAATGTGTAAGCTCTAGAAAAACCGAAGTGAACGGAGAAGTTCATGGAGGTAGGCCTAGGTCCGCTGGGGCTGTAGTGCCAAGGGGGGGGGAACCTAATATTGTGTATATGAGATCTCACAGTGGTGACTAAAAACAATGACGACTTCTAGAATGTGACGTCATGTAGTTAATCGTTGTTTCGGTGGAAATTACTGCCTCCATCTTCAGGGTGAAAAGCTAAGTAGTTTATAGCAAGAAGGAAGATCCTTGCTGATTACTTAACTTACTGTTACATCCTGATGACGTAGGTAGTACGTCCCTTCGAAGTTTCTGTGAATTACCGGACTACACAGCGGCATATCCCAGAAGATATTACTTTTCAGAGGCACTAAAATTCGCCAGATATGTTACGATACCTTGCGTTATCTTAAAATGCTCACTTTAGTAATATTCACGTTAGTTCTTGAAGTTTACATTTACGTAACGCCTATTAAAATTGTTCAAGCCGTCCGTCTATACATATGAAACAACAAAAAAAACTAAACGGATTTTTATGAATTCTGTCCTTTATACGGGTCACCTTATGACAGGGTCAGTGCCTAGTCTATATTGGGTCTGTTTGTAAGATGATAGATGAGTGACAAATTGGGAACGATTTAGAAGGAAGCGGTCGTAGCGTATTCGAAGCAGTATTCCAGAATTTACCTGGAGGGACTGAATAAAACCACTATAAGTAAGGGTCTGGATAGTCTGTGCCCTGGCCAAGAATAAAAACGAATACCTCCTTAGTACATACGAGTATCTACAAGAGACCGCTATGCTAAACTCGATTTCAACTGAAATATAATAACACGGTGCACTAAGAGTGACATAATCTGTAGGGATTTGTGGCAAAAATGGGCGCTGCAACACCGACTGTTCATTCTCTGCTCCCATTCGTAACTACTTGCATTCGAACATTGTGACAGTAAACCTTATCCGTCTGTGCTTGTGACGTGGACAAATGCCGAGTGCTATGGCGCAGGAGGGCTCAAGTTTCACGCGACGCAGCTCTTAGATTTGTGTAAATACGAGGACGTGCTCAGGGAACTTAAGAGTACGGCGTTCTGCAAAATCATTTGATTGCTTGTGCGCCTGCGTAATATGATACGTAAACCGTGATTACCATTCGACGCCAAACATTTTCTGTCGCGATGATTGTGTTCTTAAAAAGAATCGAGGTTCCTGCTTCCAGTAGCTGGTTTCACTTTCCTGTATCCAAAATGAAACGTAGATATACGTTCCGAATTAGACATGTTTATTGTAATTGAAAGAATAGAAAGCTAAAAAGAAAACTGGCATGAACGTATTTTAACAATTGTAATAGCCAAAGGCGTAGGTGGGTGGACAATAGTAAAATGGAACTTAGATAGGATTGGATTGATGTGGCTCAGGATAGGGACCACTGGAAGGCTCTTGTGAACACGGCAATGAACGTTCGGATTCCATAAAATGCTGGGAAGTTCTTCAGTAGCTGCTCCTCCAGAAGGGCTCAACAGACAGACTGCTCCCCACCAAGATTACTGGATTATAAACAGATTATGTCGAAATATCGGCCTTACTCGTAGCTGGATGGAATGATGAGTTTTCTTGAAGCCGGAACAGTCAAATAGGCCTATAATCTTGAAGTGAAATAAGTTTTAAGTATTCTGTGTTGTAACACTGTGTGACTTTGTGGGCTCATACCGACGTTTCAGAGGAAACCTCCATTTCAGGGCAGATGTTACGTAAGTTCAGGAATAGATTTGGTTATATAGGCATGGTCTTTCTCTCACCCTTTTTGCTCTTTTATTCTCTCTCTCATACTTTGTATCCTTTTCTTTCTATACTTGTTTCTTCTTTTCATTAGCTCCTCTCTTCTCCCTTCCCTTTCTCGTTTCTTTCCTCCCTTCTTTATTTTCGTCATTCTCTTTTGCTTTATTTCTTACCTGCTCCTTCTTCATTTCTGGCGTTCTTACATTCTTTCTTTCCATCCTTCCTTCCTTCCTCTTTTCTTTCTGTCCTTCTTTCTCTTCAATCTTCTTCCCTTATTTCATTGTTTTTTATTTCTCCTTCCCCAGTTGTTTCGTTGTTCCCCCCTTCCCTTCATCAGCTCCTTTCTTTTCTTTTCTTCTTTGTGTTCTCTCTTCTTTTCATATCTCATTCCTTATTTCCGTCCGTTGTTTATAGCGTAGTCGGTATAGGGACCGGATATGGTCTAGATGGCCGAGGGGTCGGAGTTCGAGCCCTTCTGGGGGCGAGATTCTTCTCCTCTCCACGTCACCCAGATCGCTTCTGAAGCCCATCCGCCCTCTTATTCAATTGGCACAGGGGGCTCTATCCCCGGCGGTAAAGCTTCAGGGGCGTGAAGCTGACCACTCGCTTCAAACTAGTGCCGATCTCAAGAATATGTGGATCTATACAGCCACTCCTCACCCACCTTCACTTCGTGTTCCCTGCATATGCCTCGATATGCTTCTCTCTGGACAGCAATCCGAACAACGCCGCAGCAATGTTTGCTTCTGACTGCCACCGGCCACTGTAGCCTCTTCATTAGGTCCAAGTGCACCTGCAGCTTATTGTGCAAACATTCACCCATATTTACAGAAAGCAGTGATGGAGTCCAGACTTTCCGGCATTCACGCGTTCACGTTCTGCTAAACACTGTACTCCGATGTAAGAGTTGAGGTTTTCACGGCGGTGACTATGAAGAAAGCACTCTTCTGGGATATGGCGCCCTGTAGATGTAGTGTTAACAGGCGTTTCGGAGGAACGTATGGCCTCCATCTTCAGGGTAGAAGAAAAAATTTCCCATGTAGCCCCTCTCCTTTCTCCTCCTATTATACAGCTGGGTTTGTTCTCGACATTAATCTATTAGCATCTGCTCACGCTGGTTCTTCGCTTGCTGATTTTGTTCTCTTTCCTTCTATCCTAAAGATGGAGGCAATACGTTCCTCCAAAACGTCGGTTAACACAACATCTACACGGCACCATATCCCAGAATACTACTCTCTTCACTGTACTCCAATGTTGCCAACTTAATCAGAATTTCTTTATAAAGCCTTTATTCTCTTGACCAAAAGATTAATCAGTTCTTCAGAGATTTGAGGTGTTCTCTTCAGGTGGCTCATTAATCAACGTTTCGGGGGAAACCTGTTGTCTCCATATTCGGGTTAGATGGCTTCTGTCTGAAGATAGAGTCAACAGATTCCTGTGAAATGTTGGCTAGTAATTTATCAGGTTACGTACCATCTTATTCCAGAGGAGACTGCTCTTCATAGTTACTGCCGTGAGAGCCTCACGAGTCTCCGCTGGCGGTCGCTATTGCATACTGACTTGCCGAAAGTCTGAACTCCTAATAAAATACCCCACATCGCTATATATTTACAGGAATCAAAGTCTGATTATGTTTGGTTAATAATCTGCCAGTTCTCTATTCAAACACTTTATTTTTGTTTTCTTTTAAGTTTAAAATACCGCCCGACATATGACTTGCATTTGATAGCCGGGTTTCCTGTGTATATAATTTTGACGTAGGCACTTTCAAACATCTTCACTGACCAAACAGATGTTGTGTATCGTCCCCACTTGTCCTCCGATACTTAAAAAAAAAACACGAATTTGCCGACAGATGACTCTGTAATTGCGGTAATAAGAAAGTACCGTTTAAGCAGCATGAAACGAAAGATATATCTCTGCGTGGCAAATACGTCACGATCGCGTCATCAGAGAGAGAGAGGAGAAGATCAGGAGGAAACAATTTCTACACAAGAATTATTTTCTGATGCCTACTGTACAGGGAAGGGGAATGCATACAGGATATTGGTGGGAAAGCCAGAAGGAAAGAGCCTACTGGGAAGACCAAGGCGTAGGTGGATCTTAGAGAGATAGGTTGGGATGGTATGGATTGGATACATCTGGCTCAGGATAGGGACCAGTGGAGGGCTCTTGTGAACACGGTAATGAACCTTCGGGTTCCACAAAATGCTGGGAAATTCTTGACTTGCTGCAGATTTGGCTTCTCCTCAAGAAGGGCTCAGCTCCATAAGTAAGTACTATGCAGTTCATAACCTGTGGAACACTGATACGTACCACGTTACGTTATCTGCTTAGGTGGATAGGCGCGTACCCATCTGGGATATTATCTCTATAATTAGACACATATCTCTCCTAGATATTCAGCTGTACCTGCTAATCTGGGATATTACACGCTGGAGCGTTACTGCAACTTTCGTATTTATTTTCGAATGGCATGGTGCTTGAGCAGGGCATGTGGCATGAATGGAGGAGACTACTACATATAGGATATTGGTGGGAAAGCCAGAAGTAAAGAGACCACTGTGAAAACCAAGTCGTAGGTGGGTGGACAATATTAAAATGGATTTTAGAGAGATATGATGGGATGGTATGGATTGGATTGATCTGGGTCAGGGTAGGGACCAGTGGAGGACTCTTGTGAACACGGTAATGAACCTTCGGGTTCCATAAAATGCTGGGAAATTCTTGAGTAGCTGCAGAATTGGCGGCTCCTCCAGAAGAGCTGAGCTCCAGGATAAATAAGTAAGTAAGTAAGTAAGTAATGGTGCTTGAGCACAGGGGAGATGTTAATTGTATAAGTTACATGACGTCGAATGATTGGAAATCGGAGGAAAATGTAAGAAAATGATATTAATTTTTTTAAAGGTAATATTGTCATCTGACAGAGTGACTGTCGACGGGGTTTGGATCGGTAATCGGATAAAATGAACTTTTACAACTCATAACTACATGCAAGGTTTATGCTCTCGCTGTTCTACACACTTCACACATCATTATAGGGCACTCTAGGTTTTCTCAGTGTGTTACAGTCTTTACTAGCCGTTGCTTGGTAGCGGCTTTCAACGGCGGACTTTCAGCTTCTTATGGGTTCCCGAACTGTCTTCGCCCTCAGCTACCAGCTTCTAACAACAACAGCTCACAACTGAACACCAGCGGTTGTCTAATTCACTAACTCACATACCAACCAACAAATTCTCTCCAGCTTCTTGCTTGTTCTGCTTTTAACAGCTCTTCGCGGACCGCACAGAAAACACCATTCTTCTCTTGCTGTGCAATTATTACATTTTTGGCTGTTGGGGTGCCTACGCAATCGCTACTCAGCCACTGTCTAGCAACGGTCGTTGTTTTGTACAGCCATTACTTAGCAGCGGCCATTGTATAGTTGCTTATTTCGCGGTCGTTGCCTAGCGACGGTTCTACATGACACAGTTTCAAACATTTAGCCTCAGGACTGAGTAAAGCGTCAGAAATATCAGAATAATATTCGAGCACCGGATTTGCCGAGCAAGAAGCAGGGGTCTTGAATACACGTCGTGGTCATAGTTGAGAAATATAATACGCAGTTTATGTGCTAGATTCTAACATTTTGTTGTGCTTTAAAGGAGGGATGTTAGACTGCCGGAGTACAGTTCAGTTTGCTGGAGCCGGAGTGCGAGATCGGTAGAGTGACTGGGTTGAGGACGGATCGACAGAGGGACTGGGGTTCCAATTCCGGCAGAGGGAAGAAACTTTTCTGCATACTATTCAGACAGGCTCTGGGGCCCACCCAACCTCCCATCCAATGGGGTGCGGGGGTTTTCCTTTCCGGAGTATAAAGCGACCGGTGTGTGAAACTATAACGAAGCGATAAATACAAATGTCCCAAACCAAAAAGTAATTTAAGATTAATAAAGTAACTGTGAGAAGTTGTTAACAATATTCATAAATCGAATTAAAATTTAAATATGGCCACAATTCTTTTCCTCGCAACCAATATTTCAAATTATTATTACCTTGAAAATAAAAAAAACGGTATCTTAGCTTACATGATTATTCTTGTAAAAATAAGCAATAATTTTTAGAACGGAGGACTGCAGTTTAGTGTAAAAAGTGAAGCCTCCCACATGCTCACCCACCGTGTCCTGGACACAACATATTACACGGAGTCTGCAATACATTTTATCTGTAAACATAGAGGCGGCCATGGACTTTCCCGCCCAACATGGCTTCCTACAGCGCCACAGCCGGAGGTGGCAGGAAACAGAAGCTGTAATGAGGGGAGAGAGACAAGAACCTATACATAATACATGCATGAAACCGCCATATTTTCTCACAGAGAAAACTATTTTTATCTCTCTTTTTTATTTATATACATAGGAACTAATTTCTACGATGTTACTGATGAAGCAAAGTTTGTTTTATGAACTACAAGTGGATGCTGCCTTGGTGTCTGACTTGCGAGTTTATAAGCTATTAATTGTGATGCATAAACACGCACATTAATTCGACTACTGTACATTTTCGGCACTGTTAACAAAGCAAGTTTGATAAACAGCCAGAAGAACCACAGTTATTAACTCCTATCCTAAATATCTCGTATTCAGTAATGAGACGAAGTTTAAGCAAACATGCGAAACCAAAAATTAACAAAGAGTTTGTTCGTGAGTGAAGTTTCATATCAAATATCTAAAGTCCAAAACATCTATTAAGATAATTTTTTTTGTAACAGATAGTCTTAACCTATCACAAACATTTTGTTCCCTTGAATATACGGCATGTAGCCCGTTGAAAGTCAGCCGACGTTTCGGAGGAATATGTTGCCTAGCAAGAAAGCAGCAGCGAGAACAGAGGAAGAAGAAAGGAAGCCGGGGAGAGTGACGAGATGATGCAGTGGTAGGACGGAAATAAAGAAAGAATAGGAGAAGAAGAATGCGAAGGCGAACGCGAGAATGGAGAAGAAGACGAGATGGGAAGGAAGAGAAGTAAAAGATGGTTGAATAGTTGCAAGGAAGAAGTAGCAATATGGAAGGGAGGAGAGGTGTTTCTTCTTGACGCATTGGGTCTGAGGTTAATTCTTTGAAGAACGTATTTGAGATGTATACAAATTTTAGAGGGTCTTAAGAGGTTTATATTTCTCTGGACGATAATTATGAAGAATATCTTCAAGCATGTTGACGCTTCGAAGGACATTACTGCTTCCATCTTCAGGGTTGAAGTCTACTGTGCAACACAGTGACATCCTAAAACATGGTAGGGAATACTTTGCACTTCTTCGTGTTGTAACACTTTTCGCTCATATATACGCACATCAGATGTAAAGAGAACAAAATGTTGACTTTAACCCTATTGCTGCCTTATTCGACTACAATGGAACAAGCGTCCATTACTACACAGTGCGAAATTCGACTTCAGTTCACATCAAGAAATAATCATCTCTTTTCCCACGTCGTTCGATTTCATTCATTTGGCTATTTGAAAATGCGTTTTTCTTTATCTCTTTTATTCTTAGAATTTTTACCTTAAACTTGCGTTACACTAGGAAAATGGCAAGAAATAGTGCACAGCGAAACCACAGAAAGAGCGGTACATTTTTTGGATTTGAGGTTCCCACCCTGTCCGTGCCTATGTAAAGCAATATCATTTGGGATGTGTCGTAGTGAAGTCAGGTGGAAGTTTACCGCCTTCTCTTTACTGGCTGCTTGCTCCCTTCCTCTTCAATCCTTGAGATGGAAGCAGTATGTTACTCCGAAACGTCGACGAAATTCTACAGGACGATACGAGATCACATCCGACTAGACAGAAGTCTTGTATTGATGTTAACATCCACCATTTCCTCTGCGCCATGAAACTGATTAAGATTGCCAAAATCCGGACAACTCAGGAAGCCGACTGGAAAATTAGTCATCAGTCAACATCCTTCAGTCGCCATTGGCGGAGGAGAGACCGTTCTTTTCGACATTGGCTCCTATAATTGTAATGTAAACAAGGAGTACTGGGTAGAAATACATACCAAACATCCATGTCTTGTGTGGGATTCGAACCCACGATCCCGGCTTCCGAGCGAGCGAAGACAGTACATGCCACTCGGCTACTGTGACCGGCATAGAAAACTACACGCGTCCAACAAATGTTCTGTTGCTTTTGTATTCGTTGCCGCCGTAACGTTTTTAACGTGCCGTAGCCTAGCAACTAGAGGCGATACACATGCAGACTCACAGACTGCCTTTGGGATGGGTGCAGGTACCATGGTAATGCATACCAAGTTTCATTCAGAAGTGGATACGGGCGATACACAGACAGCATGGTGATCACATAGGCCTATTTTCATTATTGTTAAAAAGAAGTAGACCAAAAAGGTATAGTTGTTCCTGTGCTTAATTACTTAAGCACGGTTCCATGAAGACGTATGGGGAAGTGGAAGTATAGCTCCACCTTAGCTAGATGGAAGTGAGTGGTCAGATTCACGATCCGGCCGCTTTACCCCCGGCAGCCACTAGATATGAATCTCGGTTGGTGCGAAGTGTAAAGTCGCTTGCGAGGATACCTTGCTCTTTCCCCTAATTGCTATAAGTCACCTCACACGGCTTTGTTGTGCGGAGGAGACTTGGCTGTAGCGACCCTGAGGGTGCCCTGCAGGACTGCGGGCACTACTGCCAGCATGAGGCGAGCGATTTATGGACCCTCACTCCCGTATTTATTGGATTCGCTGGTGCTACAACACGGGGCGAAAGAAAAGACGACACTAAGGTTGCGGAACATAGGCTCCACACGTTTGTTCTTTGTGAACAGAAATAGGAGTATCAAGATGCCCCAGGAGCCGGAATAGCTCACTTGGTATAGAGACTGGCTACGGGCTGGACGACCGAGGGAAAGGGATTCGAGTCCCGGTAGGGGTAAGAATCTCTATTCCACAGCTTCCAGAACGGCTCTGGGTCCCACACAGCCTTTCATCCAAAGGATACCGGGGGCTATTTCCCAGGGGTAAAGCGGCCTGGGCGTGAAGCTGACCACTCACCTCAAGGTAGTGCCGAGACAAAGAATAGTTGGATTTATACGTCCAGTCCCCCTACGCCTAAATGGTGTGGTGTGTAATTAGTTAAGCACAGGGACAAGTTCACGTGTTTTTGCTAAGATACCCCCCATTCTGGCAAGATAAGGGGAAGTGTAATCTGAACATTTGTGGCTCTGGGGCCCACCCAGCTCCCTATTCAATGGGTACGGGGGCTGTTTCCCCGAGGGTAAAGCGGCCGAGGCGTGAGACCAAGATCAAGAATGGTGGAGCTTGACCTCCAATTACCCATATATATTCATGGCGTACTGCTTTACTGGTTAAGCATAGGGAGAACTTCGCCTTTAATGCGAATTTTTGTGAAGACCACTGCCTTCTGAGATGTGAGACAGTGAAGTCTGGTAGAAATTTACTGACGTTTGGGAGGAATGTACTGTCTTCAGAGTCGATGTGTATGTCATGTAAACAATCAGTGAGTCAATTAATTCAGCAAGGAAACCAGCAATCTTCCTGCTTGTCGGCCCCCACCCTGAACATGGAGGCAGTATATTCGTCAGTGAATTTTTACCAGACTACACTACGTCACATCACCGGCTTCGGTGATTGAATTGAGAATCTCAAATTTCGCATAGTTTATTAAGTTTTCACGAACTGCATAAATGAATGTATAATCGAGAGGTCATACCTATATTTGTATGTAAATATGCTCCGAAATTGTAAGCCGAATTTGATTTTCCGTTTAATTTTGGGTTCCTTGTGGCTAATTTTAGAGATCTCACAGTATTTATAGTATGTAATGTCGAACGGTAGGGAGAGAGACGAATGATGAATGGGAAAGGATTTGGAAGGAAACAGGATGCAACCAATGAAGATAGTCGAAGGTTATATCATTAGAAGAATATCCTTGTGCCTTGGAGAAGGAGGCAAAAGGTTTCTTCGAAATGTTGGTAAATAACTATCCCACTATATGATGTCACAGCCTAGAATGATGACTTATATCCCTCAAGATGAAAGAAACGGCTCCGAAACTTCGGTAAATAGCTACCATACTACATGTCAGCCCAGAGAAGTGCCTTCTACTCCGAATAAGGAGGCAATATTGCCAAGTGTATTCGTGACTGTAGACGGGGGTTTGAATTGGATATTGGATTTACAAGTCGTAAACTGTAACACTTTACAAAATCATGCTAAGTCTTTTCCAGCCCGCGGTGTCTTCACTAGTAGTTACCTGGTAACGGCTTCTAACGGTGGCTGTTCATCTGCTTCCGAGCTCTAGCCTTCTCTGAACGGTGGTTTCATCCTAACTGCCTCATTTGTTTGCGATTGTTACCTACTAAGGGTTCTGGTATAGTTATTTCGCGGTCGTTGCTTAGCAACGGCTCTACATGCTACAATATGTTCCTCCGAAAGTTTCGCAAATAACTACGACAGCCCTGAAGAGTCCTTCTACACTGAAAATGCTGGCGGGCAGCAAGTTTCTCCAAATGTTGCAAAATAGCTCTAAGTTATAACATCCGAGAAGACCGGTAAACTCCATAGTCACCGCCGTAGGACCCTCGTGTCTCTGTCAGGTCATTACCAGTTCCTCAAAACAGTCCCAAAACTTGACTTACGGACGTATAACGCGATGTTTTCTTGATAGTTCACACATAGAACTGCTTACGCATCGTGCAGACGTGATATACAGAAATGGCGATGTATCTCTTTGACACATAAGAGGCCTAAGTGACACCCGAACCCCTGGTGAGCTATATAACATACATAGCACTATTATGTAATTTCTTCCCATGTAATTTCACACGTGTTATGGCTGGATGCCCATAATTTCATGTGAATACCACAACGGGGAGGATCCTGAACCGCGGGTAACTGACCCCACTGACTAAGTCACTTCATTTATCACCCCTTGATAACCTGAATTGTGTGAAAGTACCCAGCAGTGAACCGATATGCAGAACATAGGTTTTGCGTGATGCATTCAGCCAAAATAAACAGCAGCAGAAATAATAATAATAATTGCTGTCACCCTAGCGGTCTGGGGTACTGTCTTCGATCGCTGGAACACCAGGGTCGTGGGTTCGAATTATTGTCTTTAAGACTTTTATTTTCTGGAGGTAGTACTGAATGGGGCTTAACCAGCGGGGAGAGAAAATAACAATAATAAAGGTAAAATTGTTCCTGTGCTTAATTAAGCACCACACCATAAAGACACATGGGGAGTGAAGTTATAGATCCACCATTTTTTCCCGAGACACCAGATGAAGTCTAGTGGCCAGCTTGACTCCCCGTCCGCTTTAGTCCCGAGGACTGAGCTTCCATTCCAAACTGGGTGTGAGGCTGAATGGTCTCTAGAGCTATTGGGGCAGATACTTTATTTTTGTCTCTACTGGGAATCGAACACCAGTTCTTTGACTGTGTAGACCATAGTTTGTTGCTGTATTGAGATATCCTGGCCACATTAACAGAGACAGTAACGTGGCCGGGCTGGTTCCATCAGTGTACTGACCAGGTTATGGGTATTGTTTTGTTTTATTGCTAGTGGGGTGGGACTAAATCCCTTGTACTGCGGCCGCTTCTGGCCTATTGTACAAGCCCCAGATGATAGGTGAGGGTGATTGTGGAGCAGTTGGTGGAATGAAGATCGGCAAGGGAACCTGCCCCAGCGCCACTTTGTCCACCACAAATCCCACTTGACCAGACCCGGGATCGAACCCGTGCCGCCGCGTTGTGAAACCAGCGACTAACCACTTGAGCTATGGCGAGGTCCTAGGTTATGGGTAAGGATGTGAAGGACATAGTAACCACTGTGCCATAAACGGTTCTTTCAGCGTCCCGTTCATTTCACGGAGGCAGACATCGGCGTCTCTTGACTCAGGACAAGTGTCTGGGGGTTTCTCATCTTCCAGTCTGACTGCAACTGTTCTACCAGACACAGACACTCTGTTGGTGATTTGCTGGGAGACTTTGCAGGTGGCGAGACACGATATGTGTGTCGTTGTCACGTGACATAAGGCCCATGTTACTGGTACCATGCTCCAGCGGGGGGGATCTGACAGATTTACTAGATATGGCTTACCCGTTCGCCACCTACCGCGGATCCTTTTCGAATAGCAGTTCCAAAGATTAGTAATCTCGTTATGAAGAAATAGGGCCCTGAAAAACATGGTTTAAAATGAAGAAAGCAATGTTCTGGGATATGGCGCCGTGTAGATATTGAGTTAACCGACGTTTCGGAGGAACGTATCGCCTCCATCTTCAGGATAGAAGAAAAAGTAGAAAATCCGCAAACGAAGAACCAGCGTGAGCAGGTGCAAATAGACTAATGTCGAGACATTCTACCCTGGAGATGGAGGCGATACGTTCCGCCGAAACGTCGATTACATACGATATCTACACGGCGCCATATCCGAGAAGACTGCTTTCTTCATAGTCACCGCCGTGAAAACCTCAAATCTTAGGTGGTTTAAAATGTTCCCGGTTTTAAGTAACTTCAACCATTTTAAAGCGCTGTGGTAACTATATGTCCTTCAGTCTGAAGATGGAGACACTGTAAAGTTGTTCCTGTGATTAATTAAGTAAGTATCACGCCATAAAAACGCGTGGGGGGAGTAGAGGTATAGCTCCATCATCCTTGGCACTAGATGGAGGTGAATGGTCAACTTCACAACCCGGCCGTTGTATCTCAAAGAAAGAGCCCCCGTACCCATTGCACAGGAGGGCTGGGTGGGCCCCACAGCGGGTCTGGACGCTGTGGAGGTGAGGAATGTGACGGAGGCAATGTATTCCTTTGAAACATCGGTAAGCCCGTACTAGTGACCTCGTACATGGCGTCACCGAGGAAATCTTGGCATTGATAGCGCAGTAGACTTGTATTCGGAAGGTGCTTGGTTGGAATATCGACCGGGACACTTGCTACACTGGGTCAGAATTTAAATGGTTTTACTCAGTCCCTCCTGACACTTGTCGGGATGCTGCTCACTTGGGAAGAACCTTCTGGTCCATCTTCAGTTGTCTTCATGATCGTAGGCAGCAGGTTTCTCCGAAACGTTGGTAACGATATACCAGAATGCACGGCGTTACAGTAGAAGTCAATCATTTTTATAATGACTGCCGTGAAAATTCTATACCTCGAATTATTAATTTCAAATAGGCCACAATCATTTCCTTCCACGCCGTTTCTTATTTATGAACATGTGACCACTCGGAGGCGCAGAGTGTGGGCTACTAGAGCCTTCTCAACAATAAATAAATGTGTAGGATTGGAGGTTGTCACACCGGTGGTTACGAAGAATTCCGTTGTCTGGGATATAACGCAGTGTAGTCCGTCGAAATTCACCCAGCGTTTCGGCGTAACCTGTCGCCTCAGTATTCAAGGTAGAAGAATGAGCGCTCTGCTTGCTTGTTACCTGTTTCACGCTAGTTTCTCACTTTGCTTATTCGACCCTGAAGACGTAGGCGACATGTTCCTCCGAAACATCGGTTGACTTACAACTGTCCAAAAAGTGTTATATAGCAGGAGCTAGAACTCTTGTTGAATAAAAATATTTAGCAGAAACCTCTGAGTTCAGAAGACATACACGTTTGTGTTTCCATCCTGTAATTCTAACTCAAACTGTCAGGTTTAAACCGGAGAAGAGAAATATTAATATTAAATTCATTTCGTAACTACAATAAGGACTGTGAAGATAGGAGGTCTCACATCTCTGCCGTTGTCCGCCCCCCCCCTTTGCCTTAGTTATGGGAACACAGAACGCAGACATTGCTCCATAAAGTACGTTAACTGGCCCTGTTTTGTTAAGAGGGTGTGTTAATTTACATATTTATTCATGAAGTTTTTGAGTTACTATATTAAAACGAACTGCAGGTGGCTCTTGCAGTAATTTCATGGAGCTGAATGTGAAGTGAAGCTGCAAGGCGACCACAAGTAACTGAATGCTGCATTGTCACTGCTACAGCCGCGTTCTGTGTTCAGACGTCGCGACGCTTGCAGATCGGTGTAAAGAGAGACGTAAGACGGTATGGTCAGAGAAGGCGATAAAGCTGAGTTTGGAGTTACTGATTACGTGATTCGATTCCCGCCATGTGTAGGAAGTTGTCTCATCTTCACGAGTCTAAACCGATTTTGGCGGTGAATGCGTCTGTGGCCGATCACAGTGACCACGCGGTCTAAAACATGAACTGTCTTCAGCCGCTTGAACACTGGGGTCATAGATTCGAATCCCACCTGAGGCATGAATATCTGTGTGTGTTTATTCTTTCTTTGTGTTGTTCTGTGTGTAGGTAGCGGTCTTGCGACTGGCTGATCCCTCGTCCAGTAAGTCCTACCGACTGTGTATAGGAGTACAAATTTGACATAAGTGGCTAGGGCCCAACACTGGTTGTAGAGTCCATTCATTCGCACAGTTGTCTAGAAACTGGCGAAGTCGCGTTCTTTCATTCTTTCATTCATTCATAAATGAATGATGAATGATGAATGATGAATGAATGCGTCTCCGACAGATTTTCTAAACGATAGTGTGAGTTTTTGTGCACGAATATTCCCTCTGCCTACAGCAAATGTTTCTTTGCGTGTATGCAGACGAGAACTATTTATTCATAAAGTTGCCAAATGTAATCTATATATTCGTGTAAGTTTCCGAGATAAATTTCCTTTTAACTACACTGCGTTATATCCCCCAAGACCGCAGTCTGTGTAGACACAGCACTGAGAAATTAAAATTCTACAATATTCGGTATATTTTCTTTTTTTCTTTAATGTCATACTTTGAAAGCATTGTATGGCTCTGCCGGAACCCACGAGGCTGCTTCACTTTTAGACGGTCTTGGGAAATATTCCCTGAATCTTATTATAATAAGCCATAGACAATAGATTAAGTCGAAAGTAAATTGTTAATATCTGGAGTACAGCTTTTCTGTAGGAAGATGAGCTTGGATATGTAGTGCAGTGGTGGGACATAGTGGGACATGGCGGGACGTGATGAGCCATGGTGAGACGTGGCGGGATATGGTAGGATATGATGAGCCATGGTGAGAATTGGTGGGATATGATGGGGCTCTATAGGGTTTGCTGAGGCTTTTTTTTATTGCCAGTGGGGTGGGATTAAGTCTCTCGTACTGCTGCCACTTCTGGCCTATTGTACCAGCCCCAGATGATAGGTGAGGGTGATTGTGGAGAAGTTGGTGGAACGAAGATTGGCAGGGGAAACCGAAGTACTCGGAGAAAACCTGCCCCAGCGCAGAGGACAGCAGTCTCATTGCTTGCAAAGTACTTACAGATTCGTGTAGTGCTGGCAGAACATATGACTTGTCATTACGGGAAATGGAAGTTGCCAAGCGGTGGTTATGTCACCTCTCACAGTTGCTGCTTACAGGTGGAAGAAGCAGATCACAACTGAGAGAAGAGAGTTTACGAGTGTTTACGAGTGTTTACCAGTGTTTTCATGATCCTGGAGTTCGTGCTTCAGTCACACCTCAGAAATTACTACCAGCAATGCTACTATTACAGGAGCTGGGATAGTACAGTCGGTATAGCAACTGACTATGGGCTGGTTGACCAAGGGTTCGGAGTTCGAATCCCGTTATGGTCCAGAATTTATCTTTTCCACGTCGTCCAAACCCGCTCTGGGTCTCACCCAGCCTCCTATACAGTGGGCACGGGGGACTCTTTCTCCGAGGGTAAAGCGGCAGGGGCGTGAAACTGACCACTCACCTCCAGCAAGTGCCGAGGTCAAGAATATGTGGATCTATACATCCACTCCACCACACGCCTTTATGGCGTAGTGCTTAATTAGTTAAGCACAGGGACACCTCTACCTTACCTTACTACTGCTGCTGTTGCTATTAGTAGTAGTGATAGTAGCACCAGTAATAATAATAATAATAATTATAGTAGTAGTAACTTCAGTAGATCTAGTCATGAAATTCACTGTATACTGAGTCTGAAATATCTCTGGCGTCATGTGATCGTCAGATACTGTACCATATTGTTGCGTCATCTTTTGAAGTTATATTTTTAACACACGCTGGGAAGCAAGTTCGTCATAGCGGAGATCCCGTTGAACGTCACGGTTCTCTTCTTCTGTAAGGCTGCCTGCCTGCAGAAGTAAGAGGGACGCCCACGGCAGCAGCGGCAGTTTCAACGCATTATAGCCAAATGTTCGGTGCGGTAGCGTTTCCTTATTTTGTAGATATTATGTTTAATTACAGTGTAGAGTAGGTGGTGGTTGAGGCAATATGATACAAGCCGGAAGGTCTCGGGTTCGATTCCCAATTACGTCATTAGATATTTTTATTGACCTATCCCTCCAGTCACTCAATCGCCCTGGGGTCGACTCAGCCTCTAACAGAAATGAGTACCAGGAATCTTCCTGGGGGTAATTGCCGGCCGACGCGTAAGGCTGACAACCTCACCGCCATCTGTGAGCCGATTGTCTAGAAAATGTGGGAGCCTCGACGTCTCAGAACCCTTTGAGCCTCCATGGCCTGTTACAAGGATAGCTCTACTTATTTTTCCTTTACTTATATTTTACTGTGCTTTCATTCTTTCCGTATGAAGCCCACCCCACTGTTGTGAATACTCTGTGGCGGTCAGTAAAATTAATCTTAATAGCTTGAACGAAAATTTGTAAGCAATTTTCTCTGCTTCTCTCCCAGAATACTGCTCCCTCCTGTGAAATAATTCTAGTGGCGCTCATGGATGTGAACTGTATCTTTGGACAAACTGTGGTAACACTTTCAATCAGCAGTTAATTTTTGTCTTGTTTTATTCTTTCGACTTTCACGATGGCTCACATTGCAATGTTACGTACTGCAAGTGGTAAAGTGAAGAAACGAGCCATTTGTCGGGAGACCTTCGTCAAGAATATGCAGGAATCCTCGGGATACAATAATGGAAAGCGTGACATGCTGGTGGTAGTGAGCAGGAGACAGGCGAAGCCCACCGGTAAACCACTTTAACTCACGAAAACACAGAATGCCTCCCGCTGTTTTGTGAATGATCACTCCCCCATGATATGAGGTCCAGGGACAGAATGAGGCAATGGAGAAGCTAATGTTGAAACGAAACAATGTTGTTACTGTTCTACATAGCGACCGCATTGGAGTTCGTTTCCTGCAACATCTTATGACTTTTTGACGTGAAGTTTAGTTGAAATCGTTTAGATCCTGTTCACGGCAACTCTTCGAGGAAATTGTAATTACATCTTGGGTTAGATACGTAAGTGGAACAGATATCTTCATGCAGAGAAAAAAAAAACTTTCGGCTGACTCGATTAGAGTTTTTAAAGTACTTGGAACCTGTTTACAAATTTGAAATAAGTAATTAAATTTGATTGATATTTTATAACATGTACAGTCTACTCCATAAAATTCTCCCTCCTGAAATGAGCTTTGAGCCGTGCTGCCAGACATTCAGTTGGCGGTTTCGCACCTCACCGGTGCTGGTTCGATCCCAAGTCAGATTATGTGGGATTTGTGGTGGACAAAGTGATATTGGGGGAGGTTTCCTCCGAGTTCTTCGGCTTCTCTTAATAATTTTCATTCTACCAACTGCTGCATATTCATTGATCGTCTTATTATCGACGCCATATAGAACTGATACCGACAGCGTCGTTAGGTAAGAAAGTTAAGAAAATAAGTGACGTATGTTTACGACGCTGTCAACTAGACTCTGCAACGTGAAGAGGTGGAATGAGTATGAATTGGAAACGACTTAGAGCGAAGGGTTCGAGCCCTGATCGAGGTATTATCCCTGTATATGTGGCAAAACGTGAAGAAAACGACGGTGGCCCGTGGCCGGTGTCCCGGCGTTGACTCCAACAGAGCATGTTCCGATAATGAGTCAGCATTTCCTCCACGTCAACAAACAAAAAAGATACGCCGTGGCCTGTAGTCCGCAAACGAACTGTACCTACCGAGCGACCGCCGCTTGTCGCAGAAGTTAGTGCCAACTTTAGCGGATGGATTATTTCATCACATTATACAAAAGGAAGGCAAAGCTATCCCTGTAACAGGCCGTGAAGACCTCTGCGTTTGTGAGACGTCGAGGATTCCACATTCTCTAGACAGTCATCCCAGAGATGGCGGTGAGGTTTTCAGCCCTACGCGCCGGCCGGTCTTTATCCCCAGGAAGATTCGTGGTACTCATTTCTGTTAGAGACTGAGTGGACCCTAGGGCCATAGTGCTGCTGGAAGGATTAATAATTTTATATAAATGCATATAGATCTAATTTATTTTGCATAAAATGTTTTCTGTGCACTCAGACTGCGCTGGTAAACAAATTTGTGAGTGAGGCACGAACCTCAGACCTGGAAGCATGGACAGAGCTCGAGACTTCCATGCGGGAGCTGCTCGGTTCAAGTCTGGGCCTTGACATCGGCTGCCCAAGCTGAGGGTTTTCGTGTCTTTCCTCAGTCCCTCCAAGAAGATGTCAGGACAGTACTTTGATCAGGATACAACCGCTATTTTCCGAACCATTTCCGACTCGCATTTCTTCAGCCATTCTACTGTTCGGTGTTGTGTTCTAGATACTGTCCTCCCTCCCTCCAATATAACACACATCTGTGCACATGGGGGCATTCAAATGAGATCCTCTCCGAAGTTTGCTAGGCGGAATATAGTCTCCCTTAGCCGAAATTACTGCCTTGAAGAGGAACACATACCCCTAAGGTACAATGGTCAAAGAGCATGTAATCTGGCACAGAATTTGAAATTGCTGAAACGTAAGAAATATATTCTATTTCTGTAGGAAAACGGGCCGTGTTTCATCGGGAATCGTGAAATGAAAGCCAATAAATGCCGTTTGTCTGAAACAGGTGCAAGCGCTTGTTTAGAAGGCCGTGTCGTCGTGAACGCCCAGGGATGCGACTTCAGTAGCGCAGGCAAATCGGTGTAGATTTCTGTGAAGTTGAAAGAATATGTAGTCATTCATTCTATATCTGTTGCTTGTTTGTTTGTTTGCTGATTGTTCTTTCTCCGTCATCTTTCATCCTTCTTTCGTTGTGTGTTGTTCGTGTTTCCCTCTTATTTGTAGTTATTTTCCTGTTCTTTTTCGTTTGTTTCTTATTAATGTTTGTTTTTCTCCTTCGTTCCATTTCTTTTTGCTTATTTTCATTGATCTTTTTCTTTGTTATTTCTCCCCTATAGTTGTTTGTTTCCTTCTTTATTTATCGATTCTTTCCCCTCCTTGTTTTTTTTCTTTTTATTTGCAGTTTGTTTCTGTATCATTTTCATTTTGTTTCCTCTCTGTTTCTCCCTATTCTTCTTTCAACTTTTATTATTATTATTTTGTTTCTTCTCCTGTCTTTACTTTTTACTGCTCTCTGTGCGTCATTCCCATTTCCTTCTTGTTGTTTGCTCATTCCTCTTGGCCCCTCTTCAGTTTCCTTGCTGCGCGCTGTTCCCTCCCTCCCTACCCCAGAAGCTCCGCTTTGTTCGCGCAGACGCGGAAGAGTGTCCAACGATTTAAGACCCCTTGCCCCTGGAGGCCGAGTCAGAAGGTGGCTGGTTCTGACCTCGGCGAGAGTAACAGCAGCTCGGCCTCTTTTCCTGCATCTCATTTGCCTTTTAATTAGCTGCGAGGTTGCGTCATGCTGCCCATAATGCATCCCTTGTTCTACTCTTTTTCTTCCTTCATCTTCACCTATTCTTCTTACTATTCTCCCCTTCTTCTTCCTCATATTCCTCTCTTTGTTGTAATTCGTGCTCGTTTTTCTATACTCTTTTCTTTTTTCTTCTTCATTTATCCTCATATCCTTCTCATCTTCCTCCATTTCCTTTACTTCTTTCTTTTAATGTTCTCTCCTCATCTTCCTTTGCCCCTTTTATTTTTCCTTCTTTATCCTTTATCCCCATATTCTCACCTTTTCTCGTTTTATTTTTCTTCCTCCTTCATATCCTTCTGGTCTTCTTCCTCCTCTATTTTTTATTTTTCCCTCTCCTTTCTCTTCACATCCTTCTCATCTTCCTCATATTCTACTCTGTTTATCCTCCTTTCTCGTCACATCCTTCTCATCTTCCTTCTCGATTCTTTCCGATTCATGCCTTGGAGTAAAACGGCCAGGCGGTGTGCGCATGAAGGCCTGTACGTAGTAGAACGAGGCCAGCAACAGTACGCAGAGCGTCACCGCATCTGGGTTCGAACCGCTGACGTAAGAGCGAGACCCAGGTGCAGAGTTGTATCGGCTGGGCTCTGTAAAGGAAAAACTGCAATTACAAAACAAGAGAACAGTTGTCGCGCGTTGCTGCAGACTGCTACACCGCTAATGAGAAGAGATGCAACCGGGGGCAAGGGTCACTGCGCATGAAACCACTCACTCGGGGTCAGACACTTTCAGGTACAATTACAGAAACCCATTTAGCACAGGCAAAGCTTCTAAAGCATCCGGGATATAAATAAACTGAGATAACTGTCTGCAGGACGACGGAAAATGAAATACACCCACTTCTGACACATCACTAGAGAGCGACCCCTTGAAACCAACGGTAAACTGAAAATATTAATAAAAGGGACCTGCTACCACAGAAAGGCACTCGTTCATACGAGAACAGCAAACCCTGGCTAACCCGGTTACAATTTATCCGGATGGCGGATAATCCAGATGGAAAAAATGAAAACATTTGTTCCCAGTTGAGTAGTACTTCAAAAGACACTTGGGATTTAGGAGCAAGAGGGGTTAGAGCGAGAGGACTTTCAGGCTGTGTTGAGGGCAGCTGGAGAGACTGAAACCACACAAGAAAATATCCAAGATTGGCTTCAGCTGGATGAAGGAGACCCTGGATTTCAGCTCCTGACTGAGGAAGAGGACTTCCAGACTGTGTTGAGGGCAGGTGGAGAGACTGAAACCACACAAGAAAATATCCAAGATTGGCTTCAGCTGGATGAAGGAGACCCTGGAATTCAGCTTCTGACAGAAGAAATTCCTGCAGGAATATTTTTTATTTATTTTCGTTAGCACTACTTATATTATTAATTTTTTCATTTATTCCAACATCGCCTCTTTGTCAAGTGTGCGTGTCGCACATGTAGATTAGGTCTACATGGTTATATGGAATCAAAGTTCTGACCGACGGTCAGTCGGCCAGTCTATCTTGGTTTCAAGCACCCATCGGGGCCCACGACCACATTTTTATTACTGTCAAACTGTTGCGGTATTTTTGATGCGGGGCGTTCTCTCTGAGGAGATGACGGGTCTCTTGTTCGTTGCTGTCCCTCGCCAGCGCAGTCCGAGTACTGCGGGACTCATGACCATATTTTACTCTCTCAGATTGGAGACTCCCCCAGCCTGGAGAAAGTACTAGTCCTCGTTATATAATGGCGGAACGTACCGCACAGAAAACACCTACTACATTATTGCGTGTTCTCTCGTTGCCGGGGAAACGTGTTCACAGAAATGTTGCTTTGGAACGGCTGTTGTACTGTCTGCTGTTTACACATCTGTTACTGCGCAGTGGGTCTAGATTTCACAATATACGCGTATTACCGCCGTATTACCTGCATGGAGTGTTCATTTCGGTTATCGTGTTGATTTCACATTAGTGCTGTCAGCGTGAGTTTAGTGAACTGGTCTATATGGAAATATTCTACGCGAGTGTTTTCGAAAGGAAATAAGCTTTCAAAATCTTCATAAACTAATCACAATTCATGATAAACACTAACTACATCAGACATATGCACATCAAAATATAATGCACAGGGAGCCGTAGATGCACAAATGCACAGATTGAGGGAATGCTGTCATCCGGTTTGGAATCTCATACCCAAAACTGTAATTTTACCTGCGATATTCTCATTCTTACATCTTCTTTCGCTTCTCCTCCTCCTTCCTTATTTTCTCTTTCGTTTTCTTATATTTGCCTTTCCATTGCCTCCTTCCTTTCTTCTTTCTTTGTTTCTTTTTACTATTTCTCCCTGCACCTTGGTCTAAGTATTCTTTCCTTCTCAATTCCTCCCTTTGTTTCCTATATCCTGCTTTTTTATATTTTGTCTCTGTTTTTATTTCTTCCCTTTTGTTCTCCTTTGGCATTTCTTTTATCTCTTTACTTTGCATTGTTCTCCCTATTTATTTTTCTCTGTCTTTGATTCTTCCTCGTTTCTTCACTTTTCTCCTTTCCTTTGCATCTCTCTCATTGTATTTGTTTCTCTGCTTCTTCTTTTGTTATTTTTTATTT
The DNA here is from genome assembly GCF_002891405.2 of Cryptotermes secundus. Lineage (NCBI taxonomy): Eukaryota > Metazoa > Arthropoda > Insecta > Blattodea > Kalotermitidae > Cryptotermes > Cryptotermes secundus. Next base: position 1,428,826 of record NW_019740656.1, on the reverse strand, counting down.
AATCCCATTTTGTTTATATGAAAGTCTTTCACGACGGCATATAAATAAATTTATTCTTACTTTTGACATTATCCATTAAGGTAAAATTGTTCCTGTGCTTAACTAATTAAGCGTTATACCATGAAGACGTATGGGGGAGTGGATATCTAGATCCATATTTTCTTGACCTCGGAACTAGCTGGAGGTGAGTGGTTATCTTCACGCCCCGGCCGCTTTATCCCCGGGGAATAAGTTACCGGTACCCAATAGATAGGAAGTTGGCTGGACCTCAGAGCCGGTCTCGAGAACTTTGAGAAGAGAAAATTCTTGGCCTTACCCGGACTGGAACTCCGACCCTAGTCATCCAGCTCTTAGCCAGTCGCTATACCGACTGAGCTATCCCGGCTTCCTGAACAATATCCGTTATAGTGTTTTTATTTGAAAACAAAATTTCGGAGACTGAACTCTGTCTCCGTTCTCGATTCTGCCCAGCTGAGTAGGCTTTTGCCTGAGAACGGAGACAGTCCAACCCCTTCTCTTTCTTTCATTCTTTCCCTCCATGTTTCCACCCTTCGTTCCCTTATTTCTTAATATTGTAACTTTTTTCCTCTCCTTTCTTTGTCTATTCTCCCCTGTGTGTTCCTCCCGCCAGCCTTCTCGCGACAGTCAGTCCCCTGGAGCTGTAGCTAGCCCGCGCAGCTCCGACACCAACGCGACAAAGCCAAGGGCTCGGCCGGCCCTCAACAACTTTCTTGACCCGTGAACTGTTCCGGCCGGCATCTTTAGGCTAATTAGCACTCACAACGGGACCAACAATGGCGGTTGATGATAAATGATGATTATGACGATAAGAGTGCTGTCGAGGTGTGAAATATGATTGGTAAACGTCGGCAAGTTCGTCAGCACGGTCGCGCCCTCTGTTGTGACGTCCCGACCTATGGCGTTGAGACCGAGCTTGCTGGGACATGGCTCCTCTTGAGTTCATCAGGTGTTACTGCTTACCGAAACCAGTAGACCCTTCAGCTCCGAATTCTGGAAGTCCAGACTTCAGATCTCTGCCCGAGAAATGGTTATCGTCACTCAAGTTCTTCGTTGTATACCTCAGTCCAGGGCTGGAAATGGAAGCGGGTGACGTCCTCTGCTTATTCCGGAATTGCTTCACTTTGAGGAAGCCATTTCTGGTGCCTTGTTATCAGTAACGATGCACGTAGGGGCGCGTTCGAGAATGTAAAGAATAAGTTTAAGCTCCCCTTGTGCTTAACTAAGCACTATGCCATGGAGACACATGCCGGAGTGGATCTATCTGTCTATCTATCTATCTATCTATCTATCTATCTATCTATCTATCTATCTATCTATCTATCTATCTATCTATCTGTCTGTCTGTCTGTCTGTCTGTCTGTCTGTCTATCTATCTGTCTATCTGTCTGTCTGTCTATCTATGACTCTACAATCCTTTGGTTAGACCTTGGTCGCTTTTTCAGTTCCTCAGTCCTTTACAGATTCAGTAGGACTCCTTGGATGGGGGATCAGTCCGTCGCAAGACCGTTATAGCAAGTGTCACGTACTCATAACTTCGAACAAGACCAAGAGTAACCTTGAATGCGCAGAAGAAAAATTTCAGACGAGGGTGTGGGTTCGAGGGTGTGAGAAGTGACAGGCGGCCAGTGGAAGAACGAGTGTTAAGAAACTCCTCCCACCACAAGCTATGCGCGGGATTTGACTAGGAATGCGGGGCCTTGTTCGAAGTTACGTGACACTGTCTGTATCTGAACACAGAAATCCATGAGTCGAGTGGGATTCGAACCAACGACACCAGTTTTCGAGCGGGCGAAGACGGTTCATGCCTTAGACTGCGCGGCTACCGCGATCGGCAAGTGGATGTATGGACCGGCACTAGTTGGAGGAGACTGGTCAGCTTCACGCCCCCTCCGTTTTACCCCTCGAGAAATCGTTCCCGATTGGTTGAGCCTCAGATCCTGTCAGGACTGCGTGGAGAACAGAAAAATAAACATATAAATATAATAAGAAATATATTCACTTAATTTTTTGCCGGTGCTCCTAAACAAACAGCACGCGGTGTCACATCCAAGAATATCTTAATCTGAATGTTTCAGGCATTCAAACGTTGCAGCCAATAGGGTCACTTGGAGTCAGCTTGCGCTGTTTGTTTTCAAGTAAAAATTAAATTGAATAGCTTCTCCTTGGCTTTCACTGCTGGGTGAGTTTGTTGTTGATGGAGACGAGTTACGTGTGGGAAAGGTTTGTGTGATTGCTTAATCACGATTTCTGAAGACACTTTAAACCGGCCCTTATGGTACCAGCATTCCTTGTGATGCCAGAGCACAGACATGCCAATTTATCTTAACAGGATTCGGGCTGGATTAACATTATTAAACTTTTAATCACTGTACCTCTCCTAAGTAATATTAATGGGCAGGCCAAAGTGCCAGAAATTAATATCTGAGTAAACAAGCATAATCGGACACCTGCCATTATAACCTTATTTGCCAAACAGGTTGTCTCAGTGCTAACGGTTCGGGCTCGTATCCGGGAGGTGCTCTGTTAGAATCTCGACTGGGAAACTATTATCCTGACTGAGGGGTTTTCGTGGTTTTCTTCACTACTTTCGTGACAGTGCCTCAGATCAGTTTAGGACCGTTTCCTTCCAGATTAGTTACAATTCATTCTTAATAAATCATACATCTCTTCGACGCTGTTATCTGAAATATTGACAGCGCAATAAAGTAAGTAAAGAAATTGCTTCCTGCTCTTAGAACTCAAAAACTCTTGCTTGATGGTGAGAATTACGTTACTTCCATTTTGCTCTACCGTGAGCCGAGATAGCTCAGTCGGTACAGTGACCGGCTACTGGCTGAATGACCGAGGGGTCGGGGTTCGAGTCCTGTTTCGTAGTGGTAAAATAAGTTAGGACATGATCCGCTGCACAAAGCTGCAGTGACATATGTCCTTTGTATAACTTGCATTAATGTTATTCATTGTAATGGCCATGCCCGTACGCACGCACTTGCGTATATTCGTGCCAAATTACGGTGCAACAAAGTTAGCGCCTACACAGAAAGAGGAGGTCCCATTTCGCAACATATAAGTGGTGTTGGAACGAACATAAATTTGATGATGTGTCCTGACGGGGCCAGAAACCAAGAGCGACTGTGCTGGGGAGGGTCAGGACTGGACAGCAAAGAGTGAAGTGTATGTGGTTTCATTGAGAGGCCTCCCCTTACGTGCTGGTATTCAAATGCTTTTATAGTCTTATTGTTAACAAGTGAGAACAATAAATGCTGTGACGTAAATATTCTGGGCATTATGTTGAATGTTACCCGGCTGGCGGGAAGTCGGCGCTAAACAGTGATGACACAGTCCGTTTCCTAGTACGAGGCTAACAATTGGATATCAGAACATGCATCGTTAGTTGCTGAGGAGACATGACGCTTTAGCATGTTTTCATGCTGAGAATAATGACTCTCGCATGTATGAGTACTCTCACGAGTGGTGAATGAGCATCTTGAACGACTGGGGTGGTCTCTTGGCGCTTGTGTCTCCGATTCGATCCCTGAAGGCAAAATTCTCTGCTTAGCTCAGCATGTGTACCGGACTTGGAGAGAGGATGAATTGGCAACACGGAGCTGAGAGGAAGGTAACTGAAATGGGAAAGAAAGCTCTTACAAAGAGGAAACTGAGCAATAAAGAAATTAATAAGAGGAAGAAAGGAAAAAGAGAAGTAAAGAAGAGAGTGGGAAACAGAAAGAAGGAAATTTACATTGCAGGAATGTGAAAATGAAAAATACTCGTATATAAAAGGAAGAGATAAAGGAATGAAACAAGGAAACGGAAGCATAGATAAAAACAGAAACATGAAGAAAGAATGAAGAGAGAGAAAGAAATAAGGAATGATGTTGACTACGCATCCCTTTCAGTATTTTAATAGCATTTAAAGCTGAGTCTTCGTTTGTTGCGTTCTCATGATCACTTCTTGTTTCCTGAGAGGCATAAAATGTAGGCCTATGTGTATATGTGATCGTAAATTAATAGATAACGAAATTTTGACGGATTTACTCCTTTTCATATCCCCTGAACATGAAACTATCTGTCTGTCTGTCTGTCTGTATGCATGTATGTAATGTTTATGTATTTATAGATGTGCTCCTCGCTAGCTCCCGAACGATTAGACGGATTTCGATCAAATTCGGTACTTCAGAATTTGTCTGTCATAGGTCGCTGCTAGAGAGATACGAACAATCATAATTCCTAGAATAGCGGTCATTGAAAAGGGCCCCGACGATTGAATTTGCGATTTCCTCGAAGAAAATTCCAGCAGTTCTCATTAAACGTCAGTAATTTACGGAGATCATCTCTCCACATTAAACTGTACAGGTGCCATCTTCAGGAAAAGAACGGTACGCCCTGTAGTGTTCCAGACTCGTGTATGTTGAAGTACGGGCAACTTTCTTGAACCGTTTTGCCCGAAGTTTTGTTAGGACCTGTAATTACTGATGCTGTCTCCGTTTTGCTCATAATGAAGACGTCAGTTTTGTAATTAGGTATTGACACTGCTGGTCCATTTCGCCTACACCACCATTACCAACATCATGAGTGTTGTCGTCTGGACGTGACCATTAGCCTCTCGAATATTAGAGAGATAGTATCATAAGTTCATTATCTGCAAAACGCATTAGTTGTCCAACAAACAAAACTCTCCATTAATTTCCAGTTCATGATCATCTTACAGTGCCCTTAACACGAGAACTTCGTTACTTGACGAATCTGAAATATTTTTTTATTTGTCTGCATCTCATTATAGATGTGAGCTAGATTGCTATTGGCTACTAGCGATGACGTTTCTTTGTCTCGAGGCAAGGTGGGTGTTCCTGATTGGATGCGAGACCCCCATCTTTTGCAGAAGTGACGACGAGAGCGGAATGCTCATTTGTTGCCGTCTACGCATGTAATTTAAATACTGCATGCTATTTCATTTACGTTTGCTATTGATACGGCTGTTGGCTCTCACCCACGTGTCTCTAACGCGAATCAGATGGGTAGAGAGGCTAAGAAATCATAAAACCTAACTTGAGGCATGTGTCAGTTACGTAATAAATCATAATTCAAAAGACAAAACTTTTCCTTTTATTTAACATCTGATTTTCCGATTGATCGTTTCTTGATTGGTGTTCTGTAGAGGAAAGAATGCCTTGTCTGGATCTACACTGGAATCAAACATGAACAATAAATCATGCATTGATTTGCTTTTCGTATTAGCTCTAAGGAGATAACACCTCATTTGCTGTGGTTTCGTGAACACTTGGTTTGAACAGAGATGTTCAAAGCTGCACCTGATCGCTGGCGGCCCCTTCGTGCACGGCGTCAGCAGATCAAGGCTTAACATCATAATTTACTTTCCCTTTCGGTAAATAACGCGTTATTTTGTTGAAATGAAAGACAGTAGCAAGCTAGTTCGTTCATCAAAGTAGAGGTAAGATATTCCTCCGAAACGTCGCTATCCAATTACAAGAGTCCATGATGTTACGTCTCAAAACCCTATGCACCTCCACGACCTGTTACAGGGATAGCTTAGAATATCGCAGTCTGACAATTCACAGCTGTGATAACCTGAAAACTCATATCCTGCAGTGCCAAGTTAACGTTCAGATTTTGAGCATTTGGGGGAGTTATTTAACGACACTTTCAATATCTTGACTATATAGCGTCAGATTTGGCCGCGCGATACATCCAGCGGTTAGGCGCTGGCTTCCTACCGCGGCGGCCCAGGTTCGATCCCGGGTCTGGTCAGGTGGGATTTCTGGTGGACAGAATTTCGCTGGGGCATGTTTTCTCCGAGTACTTCGGTTTCCCCTGCCAATCCTCAGTCTACCAATTGCTCCACAATCGCCCTCACCTATCATCTGGGGCTGGTACAATAAGCCAGAAGTGGCCGCAGTACAAGGGACTTAGTCCCACCCCACTAGCAATAAAAAAATATAGCGTCAGATGGTAGGAAAATCGATAAACGATGAATTGCGAAGTATTTAGAAGGAAGCCTCCATGGCCTAGTCGAGGTACTATCCCAGAATCTGCCTGGATGGACTGAGGAAGACCACTACAAATCTCAAAATCGTAAATACGTTGCGTATATTCTCCGGCAGATAGCACAGTAAGAAGCCGTGGACCTCAATGAAGCTATTACAGTTCATTTGCATTCACAGAAAACAATATTCATGTCAGTACCGGCAGTTAAATGCTTGGAAAATCATATTGGTCACAACCTTTGGAAATTTTAACAAGAATATATGCACCAGGAGACTGGATATTTATCTCTGTAAATAAAACTACACATTACATAGATTTGAACCACAGATATTGCAAGCCGCATATAGACAAATGAATATTGCATACAGCAGCAGTTGAAAGTGAAAGTTTATTTGTAACAATTCCTTTTCTATAAACGAAATTTTCATTTTAGGGAAACATCCACATTCTTCGCTTACAAACCGCGTTGTCTCGTACGGATTACGGACGGTCTGTTCGATAATACGAAAAAACAAACTGCGTGATTTCAGTCCGCAAGTGAACTAAACCGACCGAGCGACCGCCGCTTGTCAGCAAAGTTTACTGCCAACTTTTGCGGATAGAGGGTGTCGCATGGTTAGCGCAACGAATCCCCACGGCCGTTAATTTCAGGTTTCTAGACCGGACCCGCTATTTCCTTGAAATAGCTCTCAGTTATCTTCACGAGGCTGAGTGGACCCCGTTCCAAACTCAATACTTCTCAGAAAAAAAAAACTGGTAGCGCCAGGAGTCGAACCCGGACCTCTGGATTTGTAACCAGAAACTCTGACCAGTATATTACAGAGGCGGTTCTATAATACGGAAATCCTAAAATATGTAGACAAAGCTAACAAATTAACCCTTTCTAGAGCGAAGGGAGCCGGGATAGGTCAAGCGATACAGCGACGGGTTACGGGCTGGGCGGCCGGATTTCGAATCCTGACAGGCGTAAGATTTTTGTCTTACTCAAGACGTCCAAACCTACTCCGGGGCCCACCCAGGTTTCATACTGGAGACCATTTCCCCCGGGAGGTAAAGCGGCCGAGGCGTGGAGCTGACAACTTACCTCCATCTATTGCCGGGGCCGAGAAAGATGGAGCTATATATTCGCTCCCCCATACGTCTTCATGGCATAGTGATTAATTAATTAATTAATTATGCATGAGGAAAATTTTATCGTTTTCATTCGTCTACCTTTTGTAGAGAGAAGCTCTGTGTAATATATATATATATAGAAGAGAATGTGAACGGGGTTAGCAAGAGATATTATTATGTTATACAGTGTACCACTTAAAATTCAGCCGAAACGTCGGAAATGTGTGTCGATATCCTCGTTCTGCACACGTCCTCCAATTGACATCCATAAACCGACAACCTGTTGAATCCGAGCCCATAAACTGACCTTCAGAATAACTTACAATGAGTGTTGCTACGTACAACAGAATTTACTTTGTATAAAGCTTTCTAAATGAATAATATACAAAGTATGGATTTCTTGGCGTTGTTAATAACATCCACAAACATTCAGGAATGTTCCTTCTGTTGGCGTTTACAGATCGAATGGAAGCACCGGCCTGTTTGACCCTTCACTGGTAAGTCCTATTCACTGTTTTACTTATGGACTGAATTTTTTTAAAACTGCGTCGCATAATATTTATATAAAGTTGAACTTCGAGTGGCGTATTGAAGAAGGATTTGTGGATTTTCTATAATTCAGGGTATCTAACATGATATGTAAAATATAAATGATCTTAGCAATGGACAGTAAATAAACAACAGGAGAGAAGAGATCATATCAGAAACCGAAATATAAAAAAGAAAGAAAAAGAAAAATTGTCGGCGCCGGTTCTCTAGACATGAGAGGAATGCATATAGGATATTGATGGGTAGCCAAAAGGAAATAGGCCGCTGGGAAGACCAAGATATAGGTGAGTGAACAATTTTGAAATGTATCTTAGAGAGATAGAATGGGACGGTATGGATTGGATTCTTCTGGCTCATGATAGGAGCCATTTGAGGGCTCTTGTGAAACATTGTAATGAACCTTCGGGTTCCATAAAATGCTGGAAGTTCTTGCGTTGCTGCACAATTAGCGACAAAGGGCTCAGTTCTACGAGTGAGTGAGTTCTCCAGACATATATGCTGGTGGTGATCGGTTCGATTCTGGGCTGGGAAACCGGCTATCCTGAGTAAGAATTTTCATGTACACGTATTTTCACAGTGCTCCGGGCAAATATTGGGATGATGTTACTGTTAGACCCCACGATCAATTTATTCCACATATTCTCCAACTAATCTGCCCTACGACTCACAATATAGTCCAGTCATTAAAATCACCGCAAAGTAACACTGAGAAGTTCACGTATTCCGATTGGACCCGTAAGGTATTAAGTTTTTTCCAGCGCGGATTTTGCGTACCGCACCGTTCTCGGTAAACCTAACCCCCGCGCTGGACGAGGGTATAATATACGAAGGCTATTCGGGAAATAACCTCCGTTTATGTTAGGCAATTAATCTGAGAGCGGGGAGGAGCTCGCGCATGCGAGGTAGCGTCACATGACTCATTGCCATATAACCTTCACATAACTGATAGCCTAGTGTTTGTTCTTGTCCCTACAGAGTGAGTTATGTTGTATCCTGCAATTGATAGTCCCGAAAGCTGCGAAATTCGGCCTGTTATCCACTTTCTTAACGGTAAGAATAGGAGAGCTGCGGAAATCCATTGTGAAATATGCGTTGCGGGTTAGGCCAAAATGTAGCGAGTGAAGGAACTGGAAGGCGATGATGGAGAATGTTCAGCTCTGTGTTCAGGGCCGAAGAATAATCTGCGAAAGCCAGCTTCAAACTGAAGGGATGTACGTCGTGTAGTCAGGTAGAAGTAAACTGATATTTCGGAGGTCGCACTGCAACCGTCTTCAATCAAAGATTTAGACAGTATGTTCCTGCGAAACGTCGTTGAATTTCTACCGGACACCACACCACAGAAAATAGTNTGCCTTCTCGTTTCACAACCATCCGGATGACAAACGTATTTCTTCACCCTCTTCTACTAACCACGGAGTAACTCTCTATTGGTTAGCGTCATGCTCCTCTGTTCATCCGATCACAGCTTCATTTCCAACATACTACCTAATGCCAGAACTATAAGAGATCTGTCAAACCTCTCCCGAGGTCAGTAAATTGTAAAATTTGTCGAAACGTTCTAAACCCTCAACGTTTGTCACGGCATAGTCCCGAAAGCTAACCATCTAAATGGGAGAGAGTGACAGAGAGGCAGACAGAGAAAAGAAAAAGTGGGTAATAAGTGGAAATAAGAAATACTATACTATGTATTTAAGGTGGGGGAGAATAGAATAGTTCTCTGGATTTGAAGGTTCCAGGCTCTGCCCGCTTGTCCTGTTGGTAGAGGTACGGTTGAGAGAAGGTAAAGCTTTAGAAAGTGGGAAAGGTAAGCTGTTAATATATAAGAATATATAAGAATTCACTCCGTACCTCACAGGAAACACATTATGTCTCCGCTACAGAGCCCAACCGGTTAATGCTGTTTAAGGAGACAGTCGCTGTTTATTGCGTGTACCATACAGAACACAGAAATACACTCTGTGGGCAGAAAACTCAGTCCGTGCCTCACAGCAAACTCATTACGTCTCCGCTACAAAGCCCAACCGGTTAATGATGGTTAGAGAAACAGTCGCTGTTTATGGTTCTCACACTCTGTGGGCAGAATGCAGAGATTTAGTGTGTTAAAGCATGTGGTACATACAGTATCCAAGCGCTTAGAGGGGTTACAGGCTGCAAATTCTAATACTTGTTCATACGAAATATTTCCATTAGACAGGATTTTAGTGACGTCATATTGTAATATTGAATTCAAAGTCCGTGCTGGAATCGCCCGCTACTGTATAGCTCTGCCAGGTTTGTGCATATAAATTAGTGTTCGTAAGTAATAAGAGAGGCCATTTTTATTTTTTACCTTCAAAGAAATTGAGGTTTATTACCTTTTAAAATACTCACTCGGAATCAACAAAAGCGACCAGGTGTAGGACCTCCAGCTGTGATCCGTGGTTTTCTAAAGACGAAGCGAAATATAAAGAACAAGCGAATGAATGAACTACAGTTCTTATTTAGAGTTATCTACGAGCAAAAAGGAACTAAAGAGATATTTTGTCATTAGATTTGAGGTTCTGACGGCGGTGACTATAAAGGGTACGATCCTGTGTGTTGCAATGCCATTAAGTTCAGAGAGAGTCCGACGTTGCGGAGGAGTATACTGGATCCGCCTTCGTAGTTGAAGTATAAGCCAAGAAAGAAACCGACGGAAGCTGGCGGCAAAAGAAGTTGTTCTTTTAGCTTAGCTTACTTTTCGACTGTGAAGATGAAGGTTATATGTGCCTCCGAAACGTCTGGTTTCGATTATACGCGGTCTGCCGAACAAGCTTAGTACCAGTCACAAAGTATTACTTCTCTTTTGAAAGACGAAGAGAGTGTAGCTTTTGTTAACACTCATTTAACCAAAGCGAAATGCATGTAGGTTAGAAAGTAAGTAAAGGTATCCCTTTAGCAGGCCGTGGAGGCCAATAGTGTTGTGGGATGTTGAGGCTCCCACATTTTGTAGACAGTCGGCTCGCAGATGGCGGTGAAGTTGTCAGCCTTAAGCGCCGGCCGCCTTTTACCCTGAAGAATATTCCTGGTACTCATTCTGTTAGAGGCTGAGTCAACCCCAGGGCCATAGTGCAGCTGAAAGGATTAGGTCAATTGAAAAAATCCACCTCATCGGGATTCGATCCCGCCACTTCAGGCTTGTAGCATAGTGCCTCAACCAACTACGCTACGGCACGCATATAGGATATTGGTGAGAAAGCCAGAAAGAGAGACATCATTATGAAGATGAACAGTTACGTGAGCGGATAATATTAATATGAATTTTAGAGAAATAAGTTTGGATGGTGTGGACTGGATTGATCTGGCTCAGAAAAAGTGTCAGTGGAGTGCTCTTGTGAACACGGTAATGAACCTTCGGGTTAAATAAAATGCTGGAAAGTTGTAGAGTAATTGCATGACTGGCTCATCTCCGTGGAGTTAGTTTGTTAGTTATATAACCAAGTTGATTTGTTTTATTCAGAGTATGTAACAATAGGTAAGAGGACAAAATCATAACATAAAAATATCTAACAGATTCTTCTGAAATGCGACACAGTTCAAATATTTTGGAACGGCTGTAACAAATCAAAATTTGATTCAGGGGCAACATTTAAGAGGAGATTGAACTAGGGTAATGATTGCTGCAATTTGGTCCAGAAGCTTTCGTCCTCTCGCCTGCTGTCTAAAAACATAATAATTAGAATACCTTAAACTATAATTTTTCCTGTGGTTCTGTACGGGTGTGAAACTTGGTCTCTGACATTAAGGGACGAACATAGGCTGAAGGTGTTTGAGAACAAGGTGTTGAGGAGGATATTTGGACCGAAGAGGGATGAAGTGACAGGAGGCTGGAGAAAACTGCATAATGAGGAGCTTCATAACTTGTACTCTTCTCCAGAAAACTCAGTCCGTGCCTCACAGGAAACACATTACATCTCCGCTACAAAGCCCAACCGGTTAATGCTGTTTAGGGAAACAGGTGCTGCTTATTGTGAGAACCATACGGAACACACAGATACACTCTGTGGGCAGAAAACCCAGTCCGTACCTCACATGCAACTCATTACGTCTCCGCTACAAAGCCCAACCGGTTAATGCTGTTTAGGGAAACAGTCGCTGTTTACTGTGAGAACCATATGGAACACACAAATACGCTCTGTGGGCAGAATGAAGAGTTTTGATATATTAAAGCCGGTGGTTTATAGTATAACCATTGGGATTCGAAGGGTTAAGGCTCTGGTTTTGCAAGTCTACATGCTTTGAATTTATTAAGTAAAAATAAAAGAAAAAGTAAACCAGGAGAAATGGACGGAATAAGGGAAGAGAAACGGATCACGCTTACAGCGAGTGCTGTGAATCCTTGATACACATTTTTGCATACAGACTTCTAGAAGCGATGATGTCTTGTTTGAAGGTTACTAATTTGACGGACCTGGAGTGACGACTGTATGAAGTGTGTCAAAAATATCCTTGACATGACGTCATATTCAAATAGTGACGTGTTTCTTTACGTCATTATTAGGTAGTTACTATAATCATATTTTCAACGTAAGATGGGAACCAAATCACCACACCCGGGATCTCATAGTCTCCCGTAAAGTTGCCTGTTTAAGGTATGACGCACCATGAACACTATTTAGACGGTCAGTGCTATACAACCTCCATATGTATACCGCGTTAGGCGGGTCCCTGTCACCACTGCATGGCGCGTCCTCAGGTTGCGGATGGAGGAGACTCCCTCCAGATATGGAGGGCAGATGCGAATATATTGAATAAGCAGTCGCGGACAGTCGAAAAGGGGTGGTACTTCAGCTTTGGGGATGTGCGTGGGGCTAATAACTCCCCACCGTAAAAGAATAAGCTTGTTATGAAATGTCAAAATGGGTCTCGGACCTGGAGGGATTCTTTGGATAAATAAAAGCTAAATAAAAGAGACATGGGAGTTGGTAGATGGAATGTAAGAAGTTTGCTCATGACAGCTGCAAAAGGAAAGAGACCACTTAGGTGGGTGTATAATATTGAAATGGATCTTAGAAAAATAGGATGGCGTGGTGTGGAACGGATCGATCTGGCCCAAGATAGGGAGCAATGGAAGACTCATGTGAACACGGTTATGAAATTTTGGGTTTCATAAATTGCTGGAAAGTTCTTGCGTAGCTACACAGTTGCGACCCTTAAAGTTAGCCATCTTTTCGTGACCTCGGTGAAAAGCAAAGTGTTTCTTCACATCACGTGGGTAAAAGTAATTACTTAAGCCGACATTTTGATTTCTTTGCTTTACTTTCCTAGCAGGCTACTGTACGGATCGTGAACAAAGGCAGGTGTGTTCTGGCGTCAACACACTTGTACGCAGCTTTGAATCAGTCTGTGTTGGATGGACGTTTCGTTTATTGGAGACTTAAATTTGTAATGGTCTTGCTCTGGTCGCCAGACGCCGATACCTCACTGTCCATGTGCTCCTGAATTAGACGTGATAATGAGTAGATAATGAGTAACATTTGGCAGTTCCCTTTGAAATGAAAGTTACAGCAAGTTGTTACTTGGGCCACTCTTGATATAAGAGTTTATGTTGCATCATGGGAGCGTCTTTTAGTGAGCAACAAACGCGAAGATTGTTTTAACTTCAGTGGTGGTCGGTTGGCGGAAGAAATTAGCACCGATTTTCATCTCTGCTTTTGAAGACAAATGATAGAAGTGTGTTCAAGCGAATGCATGTATAAAGGCGCCTCGCCTATCCGGCGTGTCGGAGTGCCTAATCCAAAGCTCGACATGCGGGCAGCACCTGCCAACACAATGAACAGAGGAGTACGTCACAGGAAGGAGCGGAGAAATACTACAGCAGTAGTAGTAAGTTAAAGTCCCAGTGCTTAGATAATTAAACACCACGCAATTGAGGCGTATGGGGGAGTGGAGGTATAGTTCCACAAGACCTCGGGGCTGGATGGAGATGAGTTGTCAGCTTCACGCTGCCGCCACTTTACCCCCGGGGAAAGAAACCCCGGTACCAACTGGCTGGATGGTCCTAAAAACCTGTGTGGACGCTGCGGATTAGTAAAGATTCTGCCCCTATGGGAATCGAACCCTGGACGTTCAACCCGTAGCCCATCGCTATACAGACTGAGCTATCCCGGCTCCGAGTAGTGGTGGTGGTGGTGGTATAAGTACAGTTGTCCCTGTGCTTAACTAATTAAGCACTACACCATGAAGGCGTATGGGCTAGTGGATATATAAACCCACGTTTTTTTTTTATCTCGGCACTAGTTGGAAGTGAGTGGTCAGCTTCTCGCCCCGGCCACTTTACCCCCAGGGAAAGAGCCCCCGGTGCCCAGTTGATAACAGACTGGGTGGGCCCCAGAACCCGCCTGGGCGATGTGGGTTGTGGCGGTAGTGATATACCAGATATCTTATTATGAAGGGAGTGGCATTTTGGGTTATAACGTCATGTAGTTCGGAGACATCCCGACGTTTCGGGAGGAAAATACAACATTCCTGTTCAGAAGTGAAGAGTAGGGTAACTAAAAAACAGAAGAAGCGACAAGCTAATCTAAGCCGATTCATTTCTGAGCTTACTCTTCGATCCTGAAGATGGAGGCGGCGTGATTCTCCGAAACGTTGGAGCTTCACCGAAGTACATGGTCTTACAATCTAGGATAACATGCTGTTAATAGTCACCGCCATGTTAACCTTAAATCCTGCTGTTATCTCACTCGTTGACAAAATAGGAGAAAGAAGTTCATTGTGGGACAGCGTGTAGACTGGTAGAAAGTTGCCAACTTTTCGGCAGAAGCAGCTTATGCCACTCGACGACACGTCCTAAGAAATGTGAGAATTTCAAGCCCCGCAAGATCGAGACAATTTTTCGATAAGTCCATGTGTCGCTGAGCAACGATCTTTATTTCATGTAGATACGTCCGAAACGTCGACAAGAATGAGAAATTTCGGGATGAATTAACATTTAAAACGTAGTGGTTCCCACATGTCCCACCTGCTTCAACTACAAAAAAAGAAAAAAACGCAAGCACGTCAGTATACAGGTAACGGTTCAGATTTGTGTTCGGGAGGTGCGAGGTTCGAATTTCAGCAGGGATACTTCCTGTCCTCATTGAGGTTTATCTCCAGAAGTATATAAGGATAGTACCTTGTGTAGACCACGACCAGTTCCATGGAATTCCTCAGTCATTAAGAACACACAGCCAAAAATATAATTAACAAGTCTTCATTTTGCCCACATATTTTATTTTTGTATTTTGTGTGGGTCTCAAAATAAACAGTAATTATTTCTAAAAGTTTGTGACGATGGTGCATTAATATAAATATTATATTTCTTGACATTATCCATTGTAATGATTTTATTTAAAAACACAATCCAGTCTCTGAAAAATTGATTTTTTAAATAAAAACTACGTCTTCATGGTATAGTTAAGCGCAAGGACAACTTTACCTTTTACCGGGGGCTCTTTCCACCGGATTTTGAAGCTGACCACTCACCGAGTGATCCCGAGGTCAAGAAAACGTGGATCCATATATCCATGCCCCATACGTCTTCATGGTGTAATACTTAATAAGTTAAGCACAAGGACGACTTTGTTCTTCTGTCATCAGTTTCCGTCCTGTTCCGTTTCCTGTGCGCCTGGAAGGACTGCAGTTCGTCAGACGGGAGCGGTAGTGTTCGTCTGTTTATGTGAGATGCCGCTGCTCTTACTGCTCAGAGCAACGTGTCGTAACAATGGACTCAAAATGTCTGCCATGCTAATACGTATATCAGCAGCAGGTGGAACTAACACTTCCCGTTCACATCTGCCAAGATGAGACTTTAATACATCAAGCGACACTAAAATCTACCTTAACGCCACCCAGCAGTTTGTTTGCTTTGTTATTTTATGAGGCTTTTATATTTGTTGAGGTTATGTACCTTTGAAGTGAACATGTAGAGGTCATTGTTACGGATTGTGATATTGTTGGTGAACCCATTTGGTACAGGACATAAAAGAAGTAAAGTTGCCCGTGTGCTTAAATAATTAAGCACTACGTCATGAAGGTGTATGGTGGAGTGGATGTGAAGATCCATATACTCTTGACCTCGGCAGTAGTTGGAGGTGAGAGGTCAGCTTCATGTCTCGGCCGCTTTAAAAGGATCCCACCGTACCCGTTGGATAGGTGGCTGGGTGGGCCCCAGGGCCGGTCTGGACGACGTGAAGAAGAAAAGATTTTTGATCGCACCGGGACTCGAATTCCGTACCCTCTCTTGTCAAGTCCTTAGCCAGTCGTTATACTGACTGCGCTATCCCGGCTCCACAGAACATAAAATCAGTGAACATTTCATTTGTATGTAAGATTAATTGTAATTAATATTGTAAGATATATTCTGAAAGGTGGAGTTACCCAACGAAATAAAATGTCCAAATGTAAGAGAACAAATTTTTGTTTAAAAGCGGAGTATACGAGAATTCGCGTGTAGTTCGTCAGAAAAAATTATCAAAAATTAAATAACCTTATAGAAATTAAATGTGCCGCTATGATGACTGAAAGAATAATACATTTCATTAACCATTCTTTCCCATACAATGAAAATTAATTAATACGGATACATACAAGAAGTCTAACTCTTCCATATACCGGCCTGGAGACCGCCTGCCCTCATATCCAGTGGTTACTTGGGGTCTGTCCGCAGGGGTAAAGCGGTCAGATCGTGAAGCTGACTACTTTCCTGTGTCTAGTGCCGAGATTAAGAACGGACTTGATACTTCCGAGATCATCCTCAGAAAATGCTAGAAAGTGTGTCGATGTATTTGTGTTATTCCATAATGCCTTTAACATACGCGTAGATTTATGGGTATCACAAACACACGGACATTATTGGCCCGTCTAGAAAACCGAGATTAACGGCCGTGGGGATCCGTTGCGCTGACCACGTGACACCCTCTATCCACAAAAGTTAGCACTAACTTCGCCGACAAGTGGCGGTCGCTCGGTCGGTATAGTTCGCTTGCGGACTACAGACCAGGAGTTTTTTGTTTGTTTGTTGAACGTTATTTGTTCTGACGCTGGGCTCCTACATGACAGACACCAGTTCTCTATTATATGCCTCTTGCCGCCTGTAAAATCATTCCCTTCATCTCACTCCCATCCGCATGTAGGCTCTCCCACTTTTGTTATGATGTCTGGTTTACTTTCGAAACATTTCTAAGCCTCCCTTGTTTGATCCATTCTAATTATATACAAGTCCTCTCCTCTCAGTATCCGCTACTAGATGAAGAATTTACATAATTCTCCCACGCCTTGGTTGGTTCTCCTTTTTACCAAAATCCCTATCCAGTTTCCGGCCCACATTAAGTAAGGAAAATGCAATTGTATCCCAAATTGACCTGTGAGCCCTGTTATATACACGTTTATGGGTAGACAGAGGTCGCTGCATTGAAATGTGTTCTGGTGCCTCGCAGAATTTGACCTTGGCTACCCTCCGGGTACACACGTACCACGGTACCCAGATCCGCATTAAGCTTCATCAGTGCCCGGGGAAACAGATCCGTGTTTTATAGAACCCAGTTGTAGGGTGTTACCAAATAAATGCTCAGAAATCAATGATTTTGTGAAGATTTCGCTTTGGGTGGACGTGAGGGAGAATTTAGAAAACCGAGATTAACGGCCATGGCGATTCATTGCGTTGGCCACGCGACACCCTCTATCCGCAAAAGTAGACACTAACTTCGCCCACAAGTGGCGGTCGCTCGGTCGGTATAGTTCGCTTGCGGTCTAAGGACCATGGAGTTTGTTTTTGTTTTTTGTTTGTGAGGGAGAATTAGAGGGCAAACGTTAACTTACCCCGTGCTTAATTAAGCACTACGCCATGATATTCATAACCTCGGCACTAGATGGAGGTGAGTGTTTAGCGTCAAGCCCTACCGATTTACCCCCTCCCCCGGGGAAAGAACCCCAGGTAAGTTGGCTATATGGGCCCCAGAGCCAGTCTGAATCCTGTGGAGAGACCGAATCTCTCTTGTTTAGGAGAGAGTGAGGCAAGTCCTGACGTAACAGTGAGATTGCTGTGTTAATCAGAACACTGAAACTCTGGTTCCTGTTAAGAAAATTGTTCGGGCCTGAAGTTGAGGCATATCTTATTTTATATTAAATTTGGTATAAAAATCAACCACCTGTATTCACTATATAAAGTGTATTTGCAGATTTTCGTCCGACTATAATGCAACAATATTAATATAGATTTATGACACCAATTCATATTTAACTCAACTAAAATGTCCGTCAGATCGTTTAAAATGTTATTAAACGTATATGCATTGTATGTTAGGCGCTACGTATTTCGACGTCACAAGGCCATCCACAGGCAACACGCTTTTTAAGGAATCCACAGCAATCTGCAATCTTGTTAATAGTGTTCTTAATGTGATTCGTTGTGTGTATCTTGTGTAGATTGAGTTCCTTGTACCGGAAACAGAGATCTTCACAAGATACACACAATCAAAGGGAGAGGCACGCTCTGTGGGGCATAAAACGGCCGCAATACGGAGATAGGAAGACACACATCTCATAACATAGAAATAGTAACTAATCACATTGAGAATACTACTGAAAAGTGCACTGGATTCCTTAAGTAATGTGTTGCCGGAGGATGGCCCTCTGAGGCCGAAACATGTAGCGCCTAACATAGAATGTATACAAAATAAATAAACTCCGTGATTAATAAACTCCGCAAGCGAACAATGCCGACCGAGCGACCACCGCTTGCCGGCGAAGTTAGTGCCAACTTGGCGGCCTCTGTAGTCTAGGGGTAACGTTCCCACCTCATGTCTCAAGTTACGCGGGTTCAAACCCGGCGAAGGTCGTGGAATTTTTAAGGGCGGAAAAATTCAGGGAACAAGTCTTCCGGGAGGGACTTTAAGCCATGGGTCCCGTGTCATAGATTTACAGCATGTAAAAGATCCTCTTGTCTCTAGGAAAGCTCTGAGCAAAATTAGGCAAAAAGTTTCCCGCCCAAGTAATTTCCAATGCCTCCGGTAGATGGGGAAGTTATCGGCTACCAATGCCAGTAGAGGGCCGACCTCGCTGGCAGAAAGGGGAGATAACGGGCACCAATATCGGTAGGGTATGGCGACAGTAGAAATTAAAAAAGGGGACGTACAATAGACTGTTAGTCGCGGTGCATGGGGAAACGCACCTCCTCTATACTGAATAACTGAACTGAATAGTGCCAACTTTTGCGGATAGAGGGTGTCGCGTGGTCAGCGCAACGGATCCCCACGGCAGTTAATTTCGGTTTTCTAGACCGGAACTGCTACTTTTCCCTTGAAATAGCTTCTCAATTATCTTCACGAGGCTGAGTGGACTCCGTTCAATACCCACTACTTCTCAGAAAATGTGGTAGAGCCGGGAATCGAATCCGGGACCTCTGGATCTGTAGCCAGGAACTCTGACCGCTAGCAAAATCTGCAAATGATACTTCAATGGCACAGAATGCTGAAATATGATATAATATAAAGTGAACTTTAATATTTCGTAGTTAAGAAGTGGCACTGTGAGGTACAGAAGCGTTGATCGTCGTTGAGGAGAACCCGTATTGCCTCATTGGGAAGTCGAAGCAGGTCCTTTTTCTACATTAAATTAGCCATGAAAATTAGCCAGTTATCATCAGTGTATAAAGTAGTTAGAGCACGGTATTTTGTAGTGCGGGATCACTGGTGGCTGCTGATGGTGAGTGATGTTTCTCTTGCCTCATTGGCAAGTCCAGGCAGATACTCCTTGATATTCAATTAGTCATAAAAATAGCCGGTTTTCACCGATATATAAAGTGCACTTTAAACGTTTCGCAGTTGGAACACGAATTGAAGTACGGAAACAGTGGTGGCCGTTGAGTGGAGTTGTTGTTGCTTGAGTAGGAAGTGGAGGCAGATCCTGTTTCATATTAAGGATCCAACTCACGTAAGCACACGGCGCACGAGTGCACTGAAGCAGGCGAGAGATTCACACGCCTCTAATAACTCGACCCTCTAATTATAAATTAAGTGCAACCTCCAAGACGCAGTGCGCAGACTCACTCTGCTAATTAGGCTTCAGTTCATAGAATGCCCTTTTAAAGCGTTTCACGTTCATAAAGGTCATGTATAGGAGTAGAGATTTTAGTAAAGATTACGGTCTTCTGGTATGTGAATTTGGTAGGCCGGTATCAACTTTCCGGAGGAACCTGCTACTTTCACCTTCAGGGTATAAAACTCTGTTATGGCGTCTACCACAAACTCATCCCTCATTGCTCTGTTATTGGTAATATTCAGTTTTTCTGATATGAAAGTAACTTGTTAGATTTTAAGAGAAAATTGAAATTGAGGAAAACTTCAAGATTCACTGTGGGTACTTGAGCACACGAAGGCGTGGTTGCGTAAATATAGTCTATTTTGATATTCAAATGAATAGAATTCGCCCTTGTTCGGCCATCCCCGGTGTAAGCTGGAAGAGATGGAGCATAAATACGAAACGCCTGAGCATTACCAGACTTGTAGTTGTAAAGGAGAGCAGTAATAAGAACGAATCTGAGGAAGGCCAAGTCGAAAGCTCTACGGACATGTAGGCGCAGTCCTAGGCCAATTTTGAAGAATTCTGGCTCATACGTTTTAGATCGGAATGTACTGACATTTCGGAGCAATGTGCTGGTGCCGTCTTCACTGAAGAAGTACAGTATGTTCCTAGCAACCAAACTGCAAGGCATCGTAACCCAGAAAATTGCAACGTGAAGCTTCACAGTCTTGCAAATCTCTAAGCTTACATGTAGAAGAATTTCTTCAGAACTCTCAACAAGTTAGGAAATTCACGCACAGTGTAACATTTCATGTGTGTTATGTCACTTTTGTTTAATTACCTCCATAGAAACCAAATTTGATTTATATTCAATAACAAATATAGCAAAAGGTTAAATTATATTTTAGTAAATAAATATTTTGTACTTTTATACTTATAAATTCAGGTTGTATGACGATTAATTAAAAAATTCCGATATCTTTGTGTGTGTTCGGAAAACCACTGTAGATTTTTCGGTAATATTCCTGTGTTGGGAAAACCATTGTTGATTGCTCGGTAATATTTCCGCATGTTCGGAAAACCACTGTAGATTTTTCGGTAATATTCCTGTGTTGGGTAAACCATTGTTGATTGTTCGGCAATCTTTCCGCATGTTCGGAAAACCATTGTTGACTTTTCGATAGTATTATCCTGTTCAGAAAACCATTGTGTTTTTTTCTGTAATCTTCCCATATGTTCTGAAGTACACTGTTGATTTTTGGTAACTTTTGCATGTGTTTGAAGTACCAATTGTTGATTATTGAATGCACAGATTCTCAAACTTGTGTACAGAGTAAGAACTATTGCGCTTTTACTCATTTTTTTTCTTGTTTTTTATCCAGAAAGCTGCAAGATTTAAGGAAAGCGTTGCATCGGGTGAGGAGTAGGGTGCCTTATTATTTTATACAACTTTTGTCCGAAATATTTTTCGCGCCTATATAGGACTACACTTAGCGGAGTACGCCCCGAAATGCGCGCTGAAACGCTTGTAAGTCTTCATGTAAAATTGCTTGATATTAACGAACACTGGTGCATATCGACAGAGTTCAGTAAGAGACAGTTGCCCTGTTACTTAGGTAATTAATTACACACTTGGCCATGAAGACGTATGGAGGAGTAGAAGTATAGCTCCACAATTGTTGTTGATGGATGTGAGTAGACAGATTTACGCACCGCCACTTTACCTCCGAGGAGACAGCCCCCGGTGCCCCTTTGAGAGGAGACTGGGTGGGCCCCAGAGCCGGTCTGGACGCTGTGGAGAAGAGATTCATCGCTTGCCTTTGCCGGGAATCGAACTCCCGATTTTCCTGTCATCCAGCCACTTGTCTCAAAATGTATAAAAAGCGTCGCTGTGTTTAATTAGTTAAGCAATATGACATGAAAACGTATGGGGGAGTGGAAGTATGGCTCCCACATTTTTGACCTCGGCAGTAGCTGGAGGTGAGTAGTCAGCTTCACGACCCGGTCGCTTTACCCTAAAATAGGGGAAGTAGCCTCCGGTACCCTTTGGAGTGGATACTGGGTGGGCCCTAGAGTCGGTCTGGATTCTGTGCAGAAGAGAAAAATCTTGCGCCTACCGGGAATTGAACCCAGGACGTCCAGCTCATCGCCTGTCGCTATACCGACTGAGCTATCGCGAATCCTCGTCACACTTTATTAAAACTAAAATATCAAAGCGCTGTGAAGGTCCATTGAGCAGTTCAGGAGCTGTTACCGGGGGGAGACAGACGTGGCGAAGAGAGTGGACATACGTATATGTCTTTTCATTTTTATTTTGCAGTTTTTGCTTACGTTCTCTCCAAAAATCGACGTGTTATTCCTTAGACATGTATGTGTGTGCTGACAGATGGGAGTTTACAGGAAACTAGTTCTGACTTACTGAAGCCGTGCAGTTTGGCTGTTCGTCCGGGATACACAAGTGAGTCGGTTAGCGCGTGGAGGAAACCCTTCCTCCCTACATGGACATCATCAGAGCGAGCTTAGCCTACAACCAGTACCATTTATACCGTAACTTATTAACTAGTTATTTAGAAGAGAAAACGAAATAGAACACAAATTATTTAATGAATAAAATTGTCGATATTTTAAATTTTCGTAAAAAAATAAGTTTTTATATTTTGAAAATAATTTTGAAATTAGGGTATTTCCGATCTCTATAACACCTTGGCCTGTAGTCCGCAAGGGAACTATACCGGCAGAGCGACCGCCGTTTGTCGCCGAGATTAATGCCAACTTTTGAGGATAGAGGGTGTCGCGTTGTCATCTCAATGAATCCCCACGGCCGTTTATTTCGGTTTTCTAGACTGGAGCCGCTATTTCCTTGAAAAAGCTCCTCAGTTATCCTCATGAGGTTGAGTGGACCCCGTTCCAGACCCTCTACATCTCAGAAAATCTGGTGGCGTCGGGAATCGAACCCGGGACCTCTGGATCTGTAGCCAGGAACTCTAATCACTAAACCACAGGGGGGATCTGTTGAAATTGTCTAAAATTTGGGAAACTATTGTATTTTTTTAGTGTACGCATTTTATTTAAATTTAAACTTATTTTTCATTTCATAAATTTCCGAATTTTTGGAAAATTTATATTTTTTTTTAAATTACAACTTTTTCCTTTCATTTTTTCGAATTTTGGAAAACGTTTAAAGTTTACGAAAACATTTAAATATTTGTGGTGTTTGAAATCGGACCATGACCACATTCTTCCTCGCCTTTTTAAATCCATTTACAGCCTCACTATGGCCCTGGGGTCGACTCAGCCTCTAACAGAAATGAGTACCAGGAATCTTTCTGCGGGTAAAGGTCTGACGGCGCGTAAGGCTGACAACCTTACCGCCATCTGTGAGCCGATTGTCTAGAAAATATGGGAGCCTCGACGTGTTAGAGCCCTATGGGCCTCAACGGCCTGTTGCAGGGATAGCCTTACTCTAGCTTTCGTTATGTATTCTGATCTACCGGCTGCATCACTAAATGTAGCCATCTGTTTGGTTCAGTCTGGATTAAAGCTACATTTTAATTCATACATACAAGAGCCGGGATAGCTCAGTCGATATAATGACTGGCTATGGGCTGGACGACGAAGGGGTCGGAGTTCGAGTCTCCTTAGGGGCAAGAATTTTCACTTCTCCATGTCGTCCAGACCGGCTCTGGGGCCCACCCAGCCTCCTATCCAATGTGTACCGGGGTTAAAGCTGCAGGAGCGTGAAGCTGATCACTCACCTCCAACTAGTGCCGAGGTCAAGAAAACGTGATCTATACTTCTGCTCCCCCTTACGCCGACAGTTTCACCAATACATATTAATACAAATTAATGTTATTTTTATGAAAATCCATATATTTACAGCGTCTGTTTCTACATGCATGTAGACAAGACCCTCATGCACTTAAACCTACTCGTTGCTTTAGTTGTCAGTGAGACCGGTCCGTTGGATCCACGCGAAGGCCAGGCAAGTCGTGTCAGGAAGTAACAACCCGTAAAATGAAGAAGAATGCTCCTCTGTTCCTTGCAGTGAACAGGGGCCTTAGTATTCAGCTTATCTGAAATACCTGACCTTAATGAGGAGCCAGATTGATCTGAAAGTGTAATGAGTGGAGGCTGATAAAGAGAAACTCATTGATCTGGTATAAGTTCCTGAAGGCAAGGCGGGACACGCCTGTGAACTACTGTCTTAGTACTGTCTGCTAGCAAGGGTGGGGTACTTCTCAAATACTAAACCTGTTAACACGCGTCTCAGAGCAAAAGCGGATTATGTCTGGTCATTTGCATATACTGAAAAGCTGCAACTCTCCCTTCACTACACATACGCCTTAAGTTAAAATGTTTATGAATATTTGTGGTATATTTAATGCGTGGAAGTGAAATACGTAAAGTAATAAGCTACAAAAATGTAAATTTGTACCCTTGCTTAATTTTTTTTAACTTTGCCTAATCCTTCCAGCCGCACTATGGCCCTGGGGTCGACTCAACCTCTAACAGAAATGAGTACCAGGAATCTTACTGGGGTTAAAGGGCGGCCAGAGCATAAGGCTGACAACCTCAACGCCATCTGTGAGCCGATTGTCTAGAAAATGTGGGAGCCTCGACCTCTGAAATCCTTATGAGCCTCCACTGCCTGTTACACGGATAAATTTACTTTACTGTAATTAATCAGCACTCCATGAAAACTTGTGGGAAAGTGAAGGTATAGCTCAATTATTCTTGACCTCGGTACTAGATTGAGGCGAGTGGTCAGCTTCAAGCCCCAGCCGCTTTAACACCCGGTGAAAATGCTCCTTGTACCCATTGGGTGATACTGAACAGCAAAGTCTTCCTGCGCTGGGTTTCGTTTTAAATAATTTCGTGGAATAAACTGGCTCAGGATGAACGTATGGCCGGAGTGCATAGCATTCCTGCTTCTTATTGGGATCATCCCAGTTACCAGCCGTTTTCTTTCAGGTTATTCGTCAATTTCGGGATAATTCCCAAAATTATGCCTCAACCGAGCACGTCCAAATATTTTCCAAATCATATCCGTTGACTAGCATAGTACCATTCGACGCTACATAATATAAACGATTGTTCATTGATGTTAGGTCTGAACACGGTGATGAACATTCTGTTTCATTAGAAGCAAGGATACTTTGACTGCCAGCTTCTTAGTGAAGAGCCATGTGCCGTGGAGCTAACGAGTATCAACACTTTTCTGAAACTTTACTGGCTAGAAATGCTGTACAACAAACGGAATTAAAACACGTTACGAATTTATATTTTTTTAATCCTGTTGTATTATAACATCGAGGTACTGGAACCTTCGAAACAACAAGGAAGTGAATTTATTTTAATAAAATCGATTAAAATCGATATATCAGCGGTTTAATTTATTTGGTGTCTCATTCAGCCACTGAATTTTTCTGTCACGTGGCCGAACATCAGATTGGTGTGTATATAAATGAATTAAATATATTATTATTGAATTGCAGATTTATGTGGATCCATTGTTATAATGAAGAATGTGACAATAGAGTACAGTGGTTTCCTTAAATGGCATCTCAGTCATGATGCGATTCATTCGTTCAGTTACACGCCACACGCGCATGCTCCTGCGACCGAAACATCCAGTAGTTAAGTGAGACAATGACATTGACTGAACCGTTGATATTGTGGCGTATACACCCGTTGCTAAGCAGTGACTCTGTAAACAGCGGCCGTTGCTACGGAACACGTTCCTGCTGCTAGGCATCAGATTCTTAATAATGGAACAGTTGGACTACAACATTGGAAGAGCTATGTTTTCTACGTGGTCCGTGCCGAGATGTCATAAGTGAAGGATAAAGTCAGTTGAGAGTCAGTTCTGTACTTGAGTCTGTGAAGAGAGAACTTGAGACACAGGCAGAAAAATAGCCACTGTTGGAGCCGCTATCAGGAAACGTCTGGTAACAGACTGAGAATACTAGAGTGTGCGGCCTAGTGAACCATAAAGAGTAGAAATAGTGACAGTGTTATATAGTTATTTGTAGTTACGACCTGTAACTGATCAATAAATCAGTTCACCAGTTCAAACTCCGTCTATAGTCACACACATACTGTTTGACTATATTTCCATTAGCTGTAATGGGTTTTATTAAAATTAGTTTACTTCGCTTTTGTGTCTACGGGCGCAGCATCTCTCGACAAGTCACTAAATTTACACTTAACTGTAACGATTTCATCTCCGTAAATCTCTCGGACTCTCGGTTCGCATCTCGGCCCGCACACGGGTTATACTGACTGCTGCCTGTCGTGGGTTTACTCAGCAGCCCCTCCAGGCAAATGCTGGGATAGTACCTCGATTACTTCCCTACCGTTTCCTTTCAGATCCTTTACACATCATTCGTCAGCCATTTAGAAGCTGTGTAGTCTGGGTACTGACAACATCGTAAGTTAACACAGAAAGAAAATAGAGTTAGAATTTTATCTTCTCCACAACGTCCAGACCGGCTCTGGGGCCCACCCAGCCTCGTATTCAGTGAGTACCGGAAGTTCTTTCCCCAGAACATGAAGCTGACCATTCATGTCCATCTAGTGCTGAGACCAAGAATGGTGGAGCTATATCTTCACTCCCCCATAACTCTTCATGACTTAGTGCTTAATTAATTAAGCACATGAATAACTTTACCCTTTGGTGGGGGGCTCTTTCCCCCAGGACATGAAGCTGGTAATTCATGTCCATCTAGTGCAGAGACCAAGTATGGTGGAACTACATCTTCACTCCCCCATACGTCTTCATGGCTTAGTGCTTAATTAATTAAGCACATGAACAACTTTACCTTGTTGAGGGGGGCTCTTTCCCCGGGACATGAAGCTGATCATTCACCTCCATCTAATGCTTAGACCAAGAATGGTGGAGCTAAACCTTCACCCCCCCATGCTTAATTAAGCGCAGGGACAACTTTACCTTTAGGTTTGGCGGCGAGATGCCAGAATCACCAAGAGCTTGTGGAGGGACTAATGGACCGCAGTGTTTCTACAACCGTCACAGTAATTATGCTGGCTCCTTGGCTGGACATAGGCGACACGTCTGACGCGAGGTGCGTTCCTGCTCGCCGAAGTGGAGGTTCTATTTATCAGGACCTGCGTCTCGTAACTCACGGCACGGTCCGGTGTCATCTCGACAGCAAACAGCCATCAATGTTTTAATGTGGAATATTTTTCAAAAAATAGAATTATTTGGACCGTTGAGAAGAAAACGATGCTGAAGTACGTAAGTCCATGAGCCCATCTCGTTTAGGTATTATATTTTAATGTAAAAATGTACTAAGTTACGAGAATGAGTTAGTAATCTGTCTGCCACACGTAGGTAAAGCTGCGGTCAGTGGCTAAGATTTTTGCTTTTTTTTTTTGAAGTGATCATTGGTTCCAGTCTAAAGAAGGTACAACGCCTATGCGGGCCTCGCCCGTCACAAATGTCTAACTGGAGGAGTCTGTTACTCCTCTGAAACATGAAATATTTGTGTACGATATTGTGAAGCACATTACCGAGAAACTGCTCGGTAAAAGCGCTCCAGAGGTTACGTTCTCAACAATGGAAGGACGCCCGTTGCTGGGTAACGGATCGCTAGGCACGCAGTGATAGAGGAACTGTTGGAGGTACTGACTTGGGACGTAGAGCGTGAATTGGTGTCTCGGCTATGCCAGAAGGAACAATGGACAGAGAAATTACACACTTCGATCCTGATGATGGAATTTATATGTACTTCTGAAACACCGATAACACCGCCCACAAGCACACGTCGTCACAATCCAGGAACAGAATTAATAACAATGATGAAAGCCGAAAGTGGGTGGTGTGTTACATCCAGGATTATTTCAGAAGCAGAGTTTCCTTGTCTAGCACCCCCCTGGGTGTGATTTCGTACCGTATGTTGGAAGTTTAAGGATATTTCGGTTTAACGCAATGCCTACAGCTTCAGGGTAGAAGAGTAAGTCAAGTGAGCTTGCGTCTTGCTGGCTGCTTGGTTAACTTTTCGATTCTGAAAATGAAGTCAATCCATTCCTACTAAACGTCGGTGAAATTTTACCAGACTACACGGCATTATAGTCACGGCCCGGAGAACCTCGGATCCAACATGAGTGTGTGACCTTCCTGACGGGAGCGATGACATGCCAACACTTTGTTACGCGCACAACTGATAAGGTGCCCCCACATTTTTAACCTGAGGATGGATGCATCCAAATCCCGAAACATATTCTCTTACGAATATCAGAGAGTGGACCAAGTCCAACTCAGTAACCCTAAAGATAAATAAATGAGAAGTTCTGGGAAGAATTAATCGTCCGCTTTACTTTTAGTACGTATTCAATATGTAATTAGAAACGGATCGCATTGAAAACAACGCGTCCAAAAATTCTTCTATTATTGTGTATGTATTCGTCGCCGAAACGACATGGGGAGACTTACAGAACCACGGACATCAAGAAAACTAGAGACCGGAAACGCTAAATAATAGCACGCCATTTGAGCCTGTAAGGGTAAGAATAAAATTGTCCCTGTGCTTAACTAATCAAGCACTACGCCATGAAGGCGTATGGTGGAGTGGATGTATAGATCCACATTTTCTTGAACTCGGCACTAGCTGGAGGTGAGTAGTCAGCTTCACTCTCCGGCCGCTTTACCACAAAGGAAAGAGCTCCGGTACCCTTATGAGAGAAGGTTGGGTGGACCCCAGAGCCGATCTGAACGACGTGGAGAAGAGAAATCTCTTACCCCCATCGGGACTCGAATTCCGACCCGACAGTCGTCCAGCTCGTAGCCAGTCGCTATACCGACTGAGCTATCGAAGCTCCTGATTCTGTAAAGGTGGGTGACAATAATGTGTTCATTGTATAAATGTTGAGCTGAAGGTGTTTCTGTTCGTGCTTAAAACACGCGTCTTGAGGCTCAAGGAAATGCATCTAGCTCTGTCTGACGGGCCCACTGAATGTGGGGACGGTCCGTGGACTTATGCCGCTCTTGCTGTGACGCTGAAGCGGCTAT
This sequence comes from Cryptotermes secundus, assembly GCF_002891405.2. Lineage (NCBI taxonomy): Eukaryota > Metazoa > Arthropoda > Insecta > Blattodea > Kalotermitidae > Cryptotermes > Cryptotermes secundus. The sequence goes on along the minus strand of NW_019740656.1, from coordinate 1,400,091 downwards.
GCCGTGAGAAGACAGCTGAACATCAGTTCGACTGGGACACGTTGCTGTCACGTACCATAACACTGTAGCCCATAAATCACGTGCTTCACAGCCATCCCACGGCCACACACAATTCACTTATTATTTTGATGTCCGCGATGGTCTGCAGATGATTTGGACTTTGAGGAGCTTCATGACCCGTTCTCTTCTCCAATTAGAGTGATCAAGTCAAGGAAGATGAGATGGGCAAGAGATGTAGCACGAATGGGGGAGAAAAGTAGTGCATATAGGATATTGGTGGGAAATCCAGAAGGAAAGAGACCACTGGGAAGACCAAGACGTAGGTGGGTGAACAATATTAAAATGTATCTTAGAGGGATAGGATGGGGTGATATGGCTTGGATTTATCTGGCTCAGGATAGGGACCAGTGGAGGGCTCTTGTGAACACGGTAATGAGCCTTCGGGTTCCATAAAATGCTGGGAAGTTCTTGAGTGACTGCACAACTGGAGACTTCTCAAGAAGGGCTCAGTTCCACGAGTGAGTGATCTATCATCCGGTGTCTAAACACTAGAGAACACAAGGTTTCGGAAGCTGGATCTGTTTCTGTCCTCAGGTTAGGGGCATTAATTGCATTGGTTTTCATGGACTTGGTTTGTTGTATAAAATGCGCCCTCTGTGGCCACCTGGCCTCAGGTATTTACACTGACGTGGATTGTCCAGTGACTGAGTTCAGCTCTTTCTAAGGGATCCAACAGTGGCTGGGTCTTCTCCTCACCTCAAGACGAAAACAGATACAATATCTGAAAAGTTGTTTTCTCTAATTGTTTCCTGTAGAATACCGGACAGTAGGCCAAGTCCAAAAAGCCAGTAATTCCCCGTGTTATACACGACCGCCAGAACCCTTAACTCTGCCCGATAGCTAACGTCCGAATGTACACCAGACTATTATGTTCTGGGGAGATTACGGCAGTGCGGGTTGTAGGGCTGTGAGGTGCCGAGAGAGCTCGACGTTTCGGAGGAAAAAGGAAACTCAATTCATCGCAGCTTATCCGCTGCTTCTGCTGGTATCATGCTTGAATTATTCTCAGATCTGAAGATGGAAGCGATATGATGTTTAGAAACATCGGGATTTTTCTCCAACTGAGACGATCGTACACCCAAACCCAATTTTATATTCGTTGGGCTGTTTAACGACACTCACTCACTCACTCACTCCTGGAGCTGAGCCCTTCTTGAGGAGTCGCCAATTGTGCCGCTACTGAAGGACTTATCGGCATTTTATGGAACCTGAAGGTTCATTACCGTGTTCACAAGAGCCCTCCACTTGTCCCTATCCTGAGCCAGATCAATCCAATCTATAACATCCCATCCTATCTCTCTAAGATCCATTTTATATTGTTCACCCAATTATGCCTTGGTCTTCCCAGTGGACTCCTTCCGTCTGGCTTTCTCACCAATATCATACATGCATTTCTCTTCTCCCCCATTCGTGCTAAATGCCCTGCTCACCTCTTCCTCCTTGACTTGGTCATTCTAATTATACATGGAGAAGAGTACAAGTTATGAAGCTCCTCATTATGCAGTTTTCTCCAACCTCCCGTCACTTGGGACCTCTTCGGTCTAAATATGCTGTTTAATGGCGTTTTCATTATCAAGTGACGCGTGGCTGAAGAGGATTTAGAAGGGATTCTCGTGACTTAAACGAGGAACCCTCCGAGCATTTGCCTGGAGGGACAGAAGAAAACCACGAGAACCGCAGCTGGGCTAGCCGATTACCCGCTCGAGATTCGAATAGAACACCTATTGAATACAACTCTAGAGCGGTACCTCCAGACCAGTCTCTTCGATAAAATATTGCCTTGGTGTTGCGATAACGGATTTGATTTCTAGCAATGAGCTGCGTCCAAACTGACATCGCTTACACATCGAACGGAGTGCGGACAACAAATCTCGTTCTCCCATGTACTCAGCGGCACTCTTCTGATTTCCTGCTGACCTGTACCAGGCCTACGAGTCGGCATAGCGACGGGGCCGGAGTTCCACTCTTTGAAGGAGCAAGAGATTTTTCTCTTTTCCGCAGCGTCCAGACCGGCTCTGAGGTCCACCCAACCTCCTGGGTAATGAGTACCAAGGAATGTTTCCCCGCAGGTAAAGCGGCCTGGAAGTGAAGGTGCCAAGGTCAAGAACGATGGAGCTATACCTCCACTCCCTCATGTCTTCATGGCAAAAACTCAGTGGCTTTTATTCCGCAAGCGAACTATACCGACCGAGCGACCTCCGTTTGTCGGCGAAGTTAGTGGCAACATTAGCGGATAGAAGGTGTCGCTTGGTTAGGGCAACGGATCACCACGGCCGTTAATGTCGGTTTTCTAGACCGGAGCCGTTACTTTTCCGTTCAAGTATTTCCTCAAATATCCTCACGAGGCAGAGTGGACCCAGTTTCGGACCCACTACTTCTCAGAAAATCTGGTTGCGCCAAGAATCAAAGCCGGGACCTCTTGATCTGTAGCCAGGAACTCTGACCACTAGACCACAGATTTATTAAGCATAGGGACAGCTTTAATTTTTAAAAGTCTCGGGCCTGATTCTCCTTGAGTGGTTGACTCTGCTTACCTCCTGCTTCTTGTCCGTTTTCTGTTCTGCTTACTTTTGAAGGCGAAACATCAGCGAAATCTTGTCGAAGTACACGGCGCTACAGTACAGAAGTTACTCTTCAAAATGAAGTTGGATTAGGCAGTTAGAGGTTCCGATATCTGCCCACCAAAACATCCTGATGAGTCCTCGGGCATCTTCTATTGAAAATTTCTTGTATATTTCCTTCTCTCTGTCTACATTATATTCTTTATCTTCTTCATTTGTTCTCTGCTACGAAACAATGGCTGTCATTGGCTGACGTGTTTTAACAATGGCTAGCTTTTCTGTTGCAGAAGTGTTGAATGGATCTCACACTTCTCCCGCATGCGCACAGCGAACCAATCAAATGTACTGACCCCAGAGCTCATAATGTTCGCCTCGCAGATACATACACGTAAGCATGGATCGTAATAATTGAAAGCGTGGGAGAGGAAGTATGTGTTGACGTGTATTTTTATCTCTTTGAACCATTGGTTCACCTCTACGGCATAAATAATACGTAAAAAAAGTCTAAAGTTGCAGTTTGGTGTAGCGGTAAAATTTTAGACACATATGATTTGAGGTTCTCACGTCGTCGGGTCTGAAGGTTATTGCCTTATGGCATGTGACATCGCATAGTCTTGCAGAACGTTGTGAGCTTCCCAGAAGAAGACAGAATTTGCTCATTTAAGCCTGCTGAAATAGGCGACGAGACGTGATTAAAGAAGATACCACAGTGAGACAAATAACTAAATAATAATATTCATATATTTTGACTCTCAAAAGCCCAAGGAAAGCTGTTGATGTTGGACCCAGTGCATTTGTGTTCATAATTGCAGTCAGACATCGGACATGTCTCATTATTTCTCTCTCTCTCCATTTTTCAGGTTATTTTTTGACCATTTCTACTCAGTATAGAATTTTATCGTTCCTAGCTACAGATCCAGATGTCCGGGTTCGATTCCCGGCGCTACCAGATGTTTCCTGAGAAGTATTGGGTCTGGAACGGGGTCCACTCAGCCTCGTGATGATAATTGAGTAGCTATTTCAAGGAAATTGCGGCTCCGGTCTAGAAAACCGAAATTAATGGCCGTGGGGATTCGTTGCGCTGACCACGCGACACCCTCTATCCGCAAAAGTTGGCACTAAACTTCCCCGACAAGCGGCGGTCGCTGGGTCGATATAATTCGCTTGCGGACTCAAGCCACGGATTTTTTTTTTGCAATAGAACTCTGTATCGAATGAAATTTATTGTCTTATGGGATATGTGTGACGCTGTATAATCTGGTAGATCGTTGCAAACTCTTCAAAGGAATATATTTCCTCCGTCTTCAGGACATTCTTCTAGACATCTTCTCCCAAAAGGGTCGTTAATATCTCGATATCTTATAGAACAAAATGGACTTGTAAAATAAACCCAAGGAGAATCATTACTCACTCACGGAGCTGGGCCCTTCTTGAGAAGCCGCCAATTCTGCAGCTACTCAAGAACTTCCCAACATTTTATGGAACCATAAGGTTCATTACCGTGTTCACAAGAGCCCTCCATTGGTCCCTATCCCGAGCCAGATCAATCCAATCCATGCCATACCATTGTATCTCTCTTAAGATCCCTTTTAGTATTGTCCCCCACCTACGTCTTGGTCTTTCCTTCTGGCTTTCCCACCAATATCCTTATGCTTTCCTCTTCTCCCCCATTCGTGCTACATGCCCAGGCCACCTCATCCTCCTTCACTTGATCATTGTAATTATGTCCATGATTATACTTGAAGAAGAGAACAAGTTATGAAGCTCTTCATTTAAGGAGAACAATCGCAAGGTTTATATTAATTGATGATCATTCAGTAATTGTATAGACAATTTAACAGTTGTTTCCTGTTTGCTTCGCTCCTTCAATTTTTTCCCTTTATAATTATTCCTGTAATACCGTATTTACGCATGTATAGGCCGCGTGCATGTATAGGCCGCAGCACAATTTTCAGACAGAAATTATAGAAAAAATAATTTTCTTGGAATATTATTTCAGGAGTATTACACCCTGTATTACTAATTATGAATATAATTTTTTTTAAAATGAAGTGTGATTTCGAATATTTCGAATATAAGCCGCACCCAAGTTTTTCTCTTGAATTTTTGGCGAAAAACGTGCGGCCTATACATGCGTAAATACGGTAATCCATACCATCTTGGACTGGTACAGTGTGCCTTCTGATGTCACCATACCAAGGGACTCACCGTGATACCACTCGTAACAGGAAGCATTAGGAGTCCTACGTAACCCTTCACTGTTGAAAGAGTACAAAATATGGGTTTCAGTAAGCTCTTAGGGATAAGCAAATCTCTTTGAAATGACGACAGCTGACGACAGAGAAACTGTCTTACCTGCAGCCAGTGTCTACACCGCTCTACTGGCGCACTGCATTACGCTAACCTAATCTAAAACATAATGATCCTATAATATATAGAGAGGTATGTTCAGATCTCTAAAGAAGTGATCTATGCGTCACAGTTCTGGTAGAAAGTGTGCTCATGTTCTGTGAACTCTAGTGCCGCGTCTCAGTCGTGTGGCTGTGTGAAAACAGCTCCATTTAAAGCAACGGCTCGCTGAGGCGCATCGCAAAAAGTGATGTGCTACAAACGCTATTGGAGAAGGAGCTTAAGGGTCAAAGTCGTGTTACTTGCGCTGAAGTTAACCTGTGTTAAGTAAATGACCGTTTATGCTGGTGCCGTCTGGTGGGTGGAACTTATGTAATAATAAGTTCGCTCCAATGAGGTTAAGGTTCACGAACTTTCATTAGAAGGTATTCATGAACTAATAAAGTAAAGTGCTGCAAGAACATGGCACATTTGTGCATGTTCTTATGTCTGGCTGCTGTCACATATGTCATGTTATGCCATGCCATATCACCCGGATGGCAAATTTGGGTTCCCATGTTTCAGAGTCGAATCTACGGACTTACTCTTAATCATGAAATGATCTGTATGACCATCTAATAAATATGAACTCTCAGAGATATTTTTGAGACAGAAAGAAAATTTTCCTACATTTAAAATTGCAAATATCGTAAAGCCAGGCATCAGAGACCTTGAAATGAAGCGATACGTAGCGAAGTAATAAGGATAATGGAGAGAACTACATAAATAGGAGCTTCTCTGAAGTGTCGGTGAAATTCTATCGGAATACACAGTGTCACTTGTCAGAAAACTGTACTGTACTTACATCCTCTTAGCATACACTTTTCTTAAAGCCATATTCGGCTCTGGGGCAGCAACTTTTGTTACCCCTGGTTATTTTTTTTTTCGCTTAGTGGGGGGTGGAGTCCTACTGGGTCCACTCGGCACGGCGGCCACTGATTGGCCTATTGTACCTGCTCCGGGTGATTATGATGATGAAGAATTTTTTGGAATGAAGATTGGCAGGGGAAACCGAAGTACTCGGAGAAAACCCGCCCCAGCGCCGCTTTGTCCACCACAAATCCCACTTGACCAGAGCCGGGATCGAACGCGGTGGGAAGCCAGCGACTAACCGCTTGAGTTAATGGCGCGGCCCTGTACCCCTGGATATACCTAAACACATACTGACTGATGATTTTATAGCCCTACATCATGTTATATAATTCAGGTTGTGTTCTGAATTGTTGCACTAGATCATGAAGACTACTACATAGGCCGATAAGTTACAATGGTTCGCTTCCGTTCCTGCTAAGCGTAATTAAGGTGTGATAATCTGAAAAGGAGAAGTGTTGTTGCTGTGGAATTAGTTATTAGAGCAATATCCGCCGGTAATTTCAATCCTTTTTTGCACATCTTAAGGTAAGCTATACAGGGTGTGCCATTTAAAACGCAATGCAAGCAGCAGCTACGTTCTGCGATACACAGATTATATCAGAAGATATTCTCCGATTTTCTTCACCACACTTGAATATCCCGTGTGTAGGCGGGGTCGAATACCTCCACCGTGGCCCTGCGAGTCGTAGGAGGCGACGAAGAGGGAAGTCTCAAATCTGAGACAGTAAAATACGGTCGCAAGTCCCATGGGACTCGGACCCGAGATTGACTGCGCTGGCGAGGGTCAGCAGCAGTTGTAAACGACAGACTCGTCCTCTCGTCATAGAGGACGTCCCATTTCAACAAACTCATAACTGTCTGACAGTAATAAAAAATCTGGGTGTTTTATTCCAAGACAGACTGGCCGACTGACCGTCGGTCATAACATGAGACTCAGACACAGACATTTGAGTCATTGTGACATTGGTTGCTAGTCTACTGTTGTCGCCAGTTGCGTAGAAACTCTGCAGGTACGAGCAAAGCATTGAAACCTTTTGCTGCTGTTCGTGAAGCATTTATCAATGTGTTCTCTGGCAAAGAAATGTTGAGTTAGAAAACAATAATGATATCACCTTCAAGCTTGTATCCTACTGTTGGAGTTTGGGTGCATTTCAAATGGCACACTCTGTATAAACGCATTTTTTAAGCCTGTGGAGCTGAATTTGCAGGAGCTGAATTAAGTGGCAGAATGGAAAATTATACTCGTATTTAAGCATGGAAACCTGTATTACTCATGTCTGTGTCGTTATGAATTTTTTTCATCACGATTATCGAGTGGGAACGAATCGTAGGGAGCAATAGTACATGAAAGCGCTATCTAATTTCCCACACAAAACCTACTGAACCGTGGTCAGTGCTATGCTCGCTATATCATAATAAATATGTTGCTTACATTTGAAATGTTGCGTTTGCTGTGTTCTCGTGTGATAGTTGAGGCCTTGGGTTTCCTTACTAACGGGATAGTTTGGTCACTTGAAACGAAGGAAAGAGCGCTGTGACACGATCCAGAACAAGCGAGTTTAGGTGGATACTTGAGAAGAGATAAAGATCTGAAGAAATCAAAAAGGCAAAAATGTGGGAAAGAAGAGACTGCGAGATTTTTAGTCATTCTGTATAAAGCGGAGACAATGTCGCAAGAAGAAGAAGGAGGAGGAGAGGAAGAGAAGTTGGAGGAGGAAGGAGGAGGAGAAGGGGAGAGGAAGAGAAGACGGAGGAGAAGGAGAGAAGGCAGAGGAGGAGGAGAGGAAGAGAAGTTGGAGGAAGTAGAAGAAGAAGGAGGAGAAGGAGAAGAAGAGGAAGAGAAGTTTCAGGAAGTAGAAGGAGGAGATGGAGAAGAAGAGGAAGAGAAATTTGCGGAATAAGGAGGAGGAGGAGAGGAAGAGAAGTTGGAGGAAGTAGAAGAAGGAGGAGAAGGAGAAGAAGAGGAAGAGAAGTTGGAGGAGGAGAAGGAAGAAGAAGAAGAAGAAGAAATGCGTTGTGAATCGAAATGTTGTTACTCGCATTTGGTAATCCCCAGTTTATGAGTATTAAAATGCAGGAGTTTTGGATTCAGGTTTCTGTCACGGTAACTTCATGCCATCATTACAGACCATGAAGATTCATACTGCCGCATTCTGTGTTATGGCACTGTGAGGCTCGGAAGGTGGGCACCAACGTTTCGTATCAATATGTTGCCTTCGTCTTCGGGGTTGGAATTCAAACTGCTGGATGGCTGTATTCTACAGATGAAACTGATTAGTGATTACTCTTGGTTACTAACGAGTTTAGTCGGACGATCAAATACAGTATGCCCCGTGCTGTTGGATTTACCGTCAGCCTACATAATTCTACGAAGAATGGTTACAGCTTTCAGTATAAGTGCTTCAGATGTATATCCGATAACACTGGTCAGCAAGGTTGCAATGGTAACGAAATGAGGAGTATGTTTTATAGTAATTAATTCTGGTACTCTGATTCCTTTCAATTGACCTAACCCTTCCAGCCGCACTATGGCCCTGGGGTCGACTCAACCTCTAACAGAAATGAGTACCAGGAATCTTCCTGGGGAATAAAGGGCGGCCGACGCGTAAGGCTGACCTCACCACCATCTATGAGCCGATTGTCTAGAAAATGTGGGAACCTCAACATCTCACAGCCGTATGGGCCTCCACGGCCCGTTACAGGGATAATAAAAACTGTGCTATTTTTTCTTCAATTCTGACTGTAATTTTTATTATCACGGTGCCGAATTTAGTTAAAAACAAAATCCGTGGCTTAAGTCTGCAAGCGAATTATACCGACCGAGCGACTGCCGTTTGTGCCAACTTTAGCGGATAGAGGGTGTCGCGTGGTCAGCCAACGCATCCCCACGGCCGTTAATCTCGGTTTTCTAGACCAGATCTGCTATTTCCTTGTACTAGGTCCTCAATTATCCTCACGAGACTGAGTGGACCCCGTTTCAGACGCACTACTTCTCAGATATTCTGGTAGTGCCGGGAATTGAACTCGGGATCTCTGGATCTGTAGCCAGAAACTCTGACCACTAGACCCCAGAGGTGGTCAAATTTAGTTCAAAAGAGCTATTTACTCTTATCGAAGAAAGTGAATATCTGTTTCGTGGTGAGATGATCCTTGTGCGGATATCTGTTGCACCTCTCTCGACACAAGTACGTCTATATTTATTGCGGACTATACGTGGGAATGTTTTTATGTATGTAGCTGTACCTCTGGATTGGTAGGAGGGGGATAACCTTATTCTGCGTTTACATTTTATTGTAGTGGTCAGAGAGCGTCAACATTCTGTGTTAGGGAAGATATCCGTTAGAATATACGGCATTCACGGCGCCTGGTATAAGCGTTCTGCACAACAGCCTTCGGAATTTATTATTCAGTTACCGCGTCGAAGTTCAGAAACCTATAAACATCGCTGATGCAGCCTGTTCTGCCTATGCAGCCCAGGACAGCTAACGCCCATCTTCGCCCCTTCCGTGGATTCACCGCGCTGCTGTCACGGAACAGAGTTTAGGGTTTCTTTATAGTTGATCAAGGATTAAAAATACATTTACTTTCTCTCTTAACTGGAGTCGGTCTTGTCAGCTGTCCTCTTCTGTACTCCATAAGGAGTGGATTCTTTGAAGTCAATATTTTATTGCATACTCCCAAATTTTATTGTGTGTCTGTCTTATTCTCCGGAAACAAAATCCTTCCAGACTAAAGAGATCAAGAAAATGATTTACCATTTTCTTCTTTATTGTACCAGGCCGTTAAGGCCAATAGGGTTGTGAGACGTTGAGGCTCCCACATTATCTAGACAATCGACTCAAAGATGGCGGTAAGGTTCTCCTGTTATAAGTTCTTCCTTTTTTTCCTTTTCTCCTTTTCAACTTCTTTGTCTTTTTTAGCCTACTTTCGTTATTTTGAAAAAAAAAATGAAAGCAGGTTTATGAGAGCACCATCTTGTCTGTCTCTGTAAACCCCCCCCCCCATTAACTTTTGAATTCCTGAACCAAACTTTCTTGAGCTCGGTATGTATATATATATCAAGGTACCTGAGCCAATCTCAACAACGTACTTCATAAATCCCTTCCATCAGTCTGTGTCTGTATCCTTCCATTGCTAGGCAACAGCTCAGTAAACACGTTCCCGAATCAAAGAATATAAGCAACAATAGGATTGTCGGATGCGTTTGTTTGTATATCCCCATATCGTTGCTAGATAACGAAAGAAGGATTGTTGTTGGCGGTCCTTGTCGTATCATTGGAAAGGTGACTAGTTCTTCCCAGAACTTTTGTTTTCATACACCGTTTCCTCTTCATCCTCCTTCTTTCACTTCCTCCTCATTATCATCCTGTTCCTTTTTCTGTTCTCCTCTCACTTCCGGTAGGTAAAGTAGTCCCTGCAACTGACTTATTAAGCATCACGCCATGAAGAGTGGAACTAAAGTTCGAGGCTCATAAACAGCCCAGGCAGCACTTGGAGTGGTGTGAGTGCTTGGGGCTACTGGAATCCGTACCCCACACGTAAATATTCAGAATGTTATGCTTAGATTCATGCCCCGGCCGCTTTACCCCACGATGCTTATTGACTAGGAGGAAGGGCTGGCTCACATGCCAGTGTTGAACGTGGGGAAGAGGTAAGTTTCTGCCACTACTTCGCAGAAAACACATCACATATACATTGCAAAGAAAATCTGGTTGTTGCCGTTTAGGGAAAATATAATTGTAAGCATACTGTGAGGGCCAAATGAAGGGCTATTAGTGTTAAAGTAAGTGGTACTTGTAGCGACAACTGAACTTTAAAGGGATAAAATCTTGCGATTAAAAGCCTAGAGCTTGTCGCCAGTGTACCGCAATATTCAAGTGTATTGCAACATACCCCGAGGTTGGTTTCGTATTCGAGCGGGCTACATCAACTTCTGGGGGGGAGGGTGGGGGGATACGTTTCGTGTAAGACCACTGTGCCCCGGGCATTGCAAGTCCCACAACAACTGAAGGCGTTTCAAAAACAAAGGCAGTAATATCCCTATACGCCTTATCAGTTCGTGAATCTGGATGCTAGGCGCTAATGGTGTATATGTATCTCTCTCCCTCCCGTTTGTCTTCACATGGGTTCAGTCTCCTCCATTTTCTTTCATATAAGAAGCGCATGACCTTCCTCTACTCCGGCTTTTAAAGGTATCCTAGTACCTGCCCCTTTTACCCCGTTATTAAATTCACACGTGTCTTGCCACCCCAGCCTTCAGCCTCTGTTCGCACCAGAGCTGACCTCCTGTTCGGACTGAATTTTGGTGGTGATAAAGTTGTATGCTTCATTTTCTAACCTACTTTACTTATTTTGAAACAAGAATATCTAGGAGGAACTAATTGCCTACTTTCCTTTGATGTGACGCGTACTACATAGAAAACGACGTATTAAAAATTCTTCTATTGTTGCGTGTGAATTCCTTGCAGCGCTAACGTTTATACCAAGCCGTTGTCTAGCAACGGTAAGGGATACACATATATATATATATACTGACACAGACTGGTGGGAGGAATTTATCAAGTACACTGTTGAGATGGGCTCGGGTGATTTTTAAGGAGATACCCAGGCATATAGGTATACAGACAGCATTGTGATCTCATAAGCCTACCTTTATTTTTTAAAAATAATGAAAGTGGGTTAAAATTGAAAGGGGGTTGTAAGGTGGCCTTGCTGTCTGTCTGCCTGTCTGTTCATCAGTCTGTCTCTTTGCACCAGTGTTTATGTATCCCCGCTAACATTTATTCTTATGAGGCATGTGAGATCACCTTGCTGTTTGTGTGTCCCGTATCGTTGATAGGAAAGAGGCTGTCTCTCTGTTTGTGTGTACCCAGTTTCTTGTCGTTTTCTATGCGGTCCGTGCAGTATCAAAGGAAAGTAAGTCATTGATTCTTCTCAGAACTTCTTGTTCGAGTTTATATTCTCACAGTGGCGGGGGTACTCTTTTCTGGGATGCGACGCATTATAGTCTGGGAGAAGTTTAACGACGTTTCGGTGGAACTTACTCTCTCCATCTTCAGGGTAGGAGATATGCTAACCGAACGGGAAGTTGACTGATGAACTTATGCTTCATTTTAAGTTCGTGTAATGGGCAGTTAGAATTAGAGGTAAAGTTAGAAGCCTCAGGGTTACCTGATTACTCAATAGTTGGTTTAGGCACTCTGCTTGAATCCGGAAGGTCAAGGGTTCGATTCCCGAAGAGGTCATTGGATTTTTCAATTGACCTAATCCTTCCAGCCACACTATGGCCCTGGGGTCGACTCAACCTCTAATAGAAATGAATACCAGGAATCTTCCTGGGGAATTACGGGTGGTCCCCTTCTCCCCCATTCCTGTTACATGCCTGCCCATCTCATCCTCCTTGACTTGATCATTCTAATTATACTTGGAGAAGAGTACAAGTTATGAAGCGCCTCATTACGCAGTTCTCTCCAACCTCCTGTCACTTCGTCTCTCTTCGGTCCAAATATTCTCCTCAACACCTTGTTCTCAAACACCCTCAGTCTATGAAGAAAGCAGTCTTGTGGGATGTGGCGTCGTGTAGACATTGTGTTAACTGACGTTTCGGAGGAACGTATTGCTTCCATCTTCAAGGCAGAAGGAAAAGAAGAAATCCGCGAGCGAACCAGCGTCAGCAGGTGCTAACAGACTCAGATCCACATCCCAGAAGACTGCTTTCTTCATAGTCACCGCCGTGAAACCCTCAAATCTTACACCCTCAGTCTATGTTCCTCCCTTACTGTCAAAGACCAAGTTTCACACCCATACAGAACCAGAGGCAAAATTATAGTTTTTTTTATATTCTAATTTTTATAGTGTTGTGTAAATATGTTTGAATTCCCCACCTGCTTGTGAGTACCGGAAAAGTATACTCAGAACAGAACCTAGTAACTTCTAATGATGACGTAAGGGTCTACGTCACTGACTGACAATGGCGCACCCTCGTGTCCATAGCAGACGGCGCATGTCGAAATGCCGACAGCGCAGTAAATACTGCGCAGTTTCCATTCTGTGCTCCGAACCCAAAGCAGTCCATTTCTCGTCCCTTTTCACCATCTTCACTTCCCAACACTTTACCCTCCCTCCAAATTTCCTCCACTGGGAGGAAGAGGTGACACGGTTTGGGAATCTTCAAAACGCAAATTCTTCCTGTTTCGTCCGTCAAATTTAACGTCTCTCTCTCTCTCTCTCTCTCCCCGGTTCGTGCTGCAGAGACTTAATGTGTACTGATATGTTAATGTGTAGCGGGACTATGATATAAATGTTTTTGTAAGTGATCGCGTGTCATGCGCCTTGATGTGCCCAGTAAGTTATACTCAGCTCCAATCCTTGCCGACAGATTGCTCTACTTTCGTAATAGATACGTATAAAAAGCGGTGCTCACATCTGCCGATGTTACATCCTGCTACGCTCTTTGCGAGCCATTTGACGAGTCGCGTGGCTGTGAGGAAAGAGCTCCGTTTAAATAACCGGCTCAATAAGGCTAGGGATACGAGGTAACGTAGTTGGTTGACGGAAGGTCGCGGGCTCGATTCCCGATGAGGTCATTGGAATTTCTTTTTCAATTGATCTCATCCTTCCAGCCGCACTATGACCCTGGGGTCGACTCAGTCGCTAACAGAAATGAGTACCAGGAATCTTCCTGGGGGTAAAGGGCGGCCAGCGCGTAAGGCTGACAACCTTACCGCCATCTGTGAGCCGATTATCTAGAGAATGTGGGAGCCTCGACGTTTCACAAACCTGTGGTCCATAACTCATAGTTTAGGGCCGCGCCGTAGCTCAAGCGGTTATTCGCTGGCTTCCCACCGCGGCGGCCCGGGTTCGATCCCGGGTCTGGCCAAGTTGGATTTGTGGTGGACAAAGTGACGCTGGGGCAGATTTTCTCCGAGTACTTCGGTTTCCCCTGGCAATCTCCATTCTACCAGTTGCTCCACATTCACCCTCACCTATCATCTGGGGCTGTTACAATAGGCCAGACGTGGCCGCAGTACAAGGGACTGAGTCCCACCCCACTAGCAAAAAAAGAAACTCTATAGTTTTCCTCAGTCTCCCCAGTAAGTGCTGTCGAAACACGATAGGATGCTTCAAAATACTTTTCGATTAATTGTTCTTCTGCGCTGCTACCACTTGACGTTGTACAGTCCGTGAAGCCGGTAGTTTTGTAAAAAAAAGTACACCCCCTTCCTCCCGAAAAAGTAGTTTACCTCCAACGTCCAAATTGGGCTATTTTCTCGTTCATATTATCCTTTTATATGAAGGATGTGAAGACGCTGCCTGGGGCAGATATTGACTCTGACCACAACTTACTGGTTGCCAAGTTCCAAACCAGGTTGAAGAAAATTATAAGATTTCAAAAGCGCAGACCCAGAAGTTATATGCTCAAAGACAAAGCGTGCAGGAGACCCTAGAAGAGAAACTCGGTGAAATTGAAAGCGAAAGCGGAAATGTTGAAGTGCAGTGGAACAATATAAAAGAATGCATGTTAGATACTATCAGCGATTTGGTTGGTAAAGTTGAGAAGAGCAAGAAAACCATGGGTTACACAGGAGATTATGAGTAAAATGGAGGATCGAAGGAAATGGAAGAATGTCAACAATGAAGAAGGCAGGAGGAAATACAGGAGACTGAGGAATGAATTGAAAAGAGCCACGGACAGGGCCAAAAAGGAATATCTTGAGAAGATATGTAATGAGATTATGGAATTTCAAAGAACAGGACGTTATGATTTGATGTACATGAAGACAAAAGAACTAGGATGGAAAGAGAATCATGGGATTCAAAATATTGGCATCGAAGACTCCCAGGGGAATAGAATAGTAGATCAGAGGCAAGTGCTGAAAATTTGGGAAAATTATATTACAGAACTATATGATCGACCTAATCGGCCAGAAACCTTAGAAGTTGAACCGGAAGAAGAAGTAGATACAGACGAGAAAGGACCATATATTTTACAAAGTGAGGTGGAAAAAGCTATCAAGGAAATGAGGAAGGGAAAGGCTACAGGAGATGATGATGTACCTGGAGATGTGCTCAAGTTACTGGGAGAAGGTGGTTTGAAAACACTGACAAAACTAATGAACACCATATATGAAAGTGGAGAGTGGCCCAAGGACTTTACAGAAGTTACAATGATTGCCTTAAAGAAAAAGACAAAAGCTACAAAATGCAGCGACCATCGCACAATAAGTCTTATTGCACATACAGCAAAGATAATAGCAAAGATACTTAAAAGAAGAATTGAAAGGAAAATAGAGGATGTACTTGGAGAAGATCAGTTTGGATTTAGAAGAGGAAAAGGAACCAGGGATGCAATTGGGATGATGAGAATTATAGCGGAACGAACTTTGGAGATAGATGAAGAACTGTGTGTTTGCTTCATAGACTGGCAGAAGGCATTTGACCGGGTAAACTGGACCAAATTAATGCAGATCCTGAAAGAAACAGGTATCGATTGGCATGAAAGAAGATTGATTAGCAAATTGTACATGGATCAGAAAGTTAGAGTACGACTGGACAGGGGGGAGACAGGAAGTGTGCAGATTGGAAGAGGAGTTCGACAAGGATGCTGTTTATCACCAATTCTGTTCAACTTGTACAGCGAATGCCTTACCAAGGAAGCTCTGGATGGGCTCGGTGACTTCAAAGTAGGAGGGCAAATTATTCAAACTGTGAAATATGCAGATGACCTTGTGTTAATGGCTAAGGAAGAAACTGTGCTACAGGGCATGATTGATAGACTAATTGAAATTGGAAGGTGCTATGGCATGGAAATGAATGTGGAGAAAACAAAAGTAATGAAAATTTCGAGACAACCAACCCCAGTCACAATAAAGATAGACCAAAAACAAGTGGAGAATGTGAAATGTTTTAAATATTTGGGTAGCTTGTTAACAGATGATGGAAGGTGTACTTGTGAAATTAAATCCAGGATTGCCATGGCAAAAGCTGCATTTAGCAAGAAGAAGAATCTTTTTACCAGCAAATTGGACTTAAATTTGAGGAAGAAACTAGTGAAATGCTACATTTGGAGCATAGCTCTGTATGGGGCTGAAACATGGACACTTAGGGCAGTAGATCAGAAACACCTGGAGCGTTTCGAAATATGGTGTTGGAGAAGGATGGAGAAGATCAGTTGGACCGATTATGTGAGAAATGAAGAAGTGTTAATTAGAGTCAGTGAGCAGAGGAATATCCTACACGAAATAAGAAACGGAAGGCTAATTGGATTGGTCATGTTTTACGCAGAAACTTCCTTCTAAAAGAAATTATTGAAGGAAAGATAGAGGGGCGGATAGAAGAGACAAGGAGACGAGGAAGAAGACGTAAGAAGATGCTGGATGACCTTGGGGACAGAAGAGGATACTGTCATTTGAAGGAGAAAGCTCTAGATCACATTAAGTGGAGGAATTGTTTTGGAAGAGACTGTGGACCTGTCGTCTGGCAGATTACTGATGATGTTGATGATTATCGTTTGTGTCTTGGTCCTTGCGTCGATCCCGCCGGGTGCACTGTCCGTGGCCACTCTCAACAGAATGAGCAGTCGATTAACTGAGAAGGGGAGTGTAAGGTGTGTATTGGTTATAGCAGGGCCTTACTTACAACTAGGAGCCTGGATAGCTCAGTCGGTATAGCGACTGACTATGGGCTGAACGACCAAGTGATCGGAGTTCGAGTCCCAGTTCAATAAAGAATTTTCACTTCTCCAATCGCCCAGATCGGCTCTGGGGGTCCATCCAACCTCCTAACCAACGGGTACCGGGGGTTCTTTCCCGGGGGTAAAGCATCCATGGCGTGAAGCTGACAACTCAACTCCAGCTAGTGCCGAGGTCAAGAAAATGTGGATCTATGCAACCACTCCCCCATACGTTTCACTGGTGTAGTACATGGACAATTTTACCTTAGTTACAACGTGCCACCCTCCATCCCTCCCAAAATGTAGATGTAACCACTCTCCCGCTACTTCTTGCTATACTTTTCACGTCCAAACCAGAGGCAGCTCTGAAAACATTGTCTGCACGTGTTGTTTGTATATAGCTTGGATGTGGTTTCATTACGTGTGTAAGTTTGTCTAGAAATATTGACATAAATTAGCTCTTGAGCAGGTTTATTGCACGAGCCCGACCTTACAATGCGTTTGGGCTGGGTTGATCGGTCCCCCGTGATAATTACGGAGCCCATTCTGTACGGTTCACAGAAGCATGGCTCGTTAATGTTCAGAACTGAAAATTAGGAAGTATACAAATATTTATTTCTTGTTTCACGTTCATTTTGTGAGGGTATAAAACAAAACGTGAAATTTTCTTGTTTGTGGTGTACAGAAGCATTTGACACTTGGTAATTCCTTGGTATTGATTCAACAGTAGCATACGAACTTAACAAATTTTCATTGTTTCAAAGGAGTGGACTTCTTAATATTTCTCTCAAACTTGACCCTTTTCACCTTTCACAGTTCTGTGTGTTTACGTTTACTTACCTCATATTGTAGTTCTGCGCGTTGTGACACTGACTTATGGGTGGGTACCGACGTTTCGTAGGAACAGACCATAAATTCGAAGGCAGTATATTAGTCCATGTACAAGACTACACAGCGGCAAGATCCGGAAGACTACAGTCAGAACAGCCATCTTCCTGAAACCTCAACCGAGTAGGTGGGGTAGCGCCATTACTGTACACTCTAAATGGTTCTGACGATGGTGTATAACACTCAGAATTACTGGGTTTGTGGACTTTTTCCATCGTATGATATTCTAGAGGCTAGAAAGCGCGACATTTCAGAAAATGGTTGTTGCCGTCATCAGGTGAGGGGGAAAACACGTACTCCGTTGGGTCCCTTAGAAAGACCTAACCTCGATCACTGCACCTTTGATTAGTTTCTTTCGAATATACCAGGGAGGACCCAAAGAAAACCCGGAATTTGTTTCTAGAAGGCGGAACGCTTGTAATACAGGTTTCCGCCTCTAAGTGGTGGTTTACAGCACCTTCCTGAATTAGTATACGGGCTGGCGTCGTCAGAGAAGTTTGCGTTAGTGTTTGGTGAATTTTTCCAAGTGACTTTTTTATAATTCGTGTATTCTTAATGGCTGATTAACACTAACAACTTGCTGCTGTAATCTAGACACGGAAAGCGTCCTTAAATAAACCATAAAACAAGAAGTTCTGGGAAGAATTGTCTGCTTTCCTTTGATACTACACGGACCGCATAGGAAACGAAGCGTCCAACAATTGTATTGCTGCGCATGTGTTTGTTGCAGCGGTAACGTTTCTACAGAACCGTTGCCTAGCAAGAGTAAGGGGATACATATACAGGCACACAGACCGATGGGAGGGATTTATGAAGTACGACGTTGAGATGGGCTCAGATGCCATGATATACTACTATATACCGAATTTCATAAATATTATTTCAGGCATTCGAAAGTTGATAATGGGGAAACACACACAGCATGGTGATTATATAATCCGATTTTTTTTTTCAAAATAAGGAAAGTAGGGTAATCAAGATCCACGATAAAGGCGTAAGAATGGTCCAGATATTTATGTCCATTCGCATCTCCATGTCTTGGTTCTATAGTAGAGTATAAACTTACTTACTTGATCCGTTCCTCTTATAACCTTAGGTCTCGAGCCTGTTCTTTTTTATCGTTTTACAGACGGCAGGACTCCTGGGGCGAGTGATCAGCTTTAGCTTCAGCCCCAGGTGAATGAGCCCCGACTATGCACTGGAGAGAAGGCTGGTCTGAACGCTGATTTAGCACCACGCCATGAAGACGTATGGAGGTGTGAAGGTATAGAGCCACCATTCTTTGCTTCGGCATTAGATGGCGGTTAGTGGCCAGCTTCGTGCTCCTGCCGCTATATTCCACAGAGAATGAACCCCCCCCCCCCTAGTATGGAGTGCATATGAATTTGGGTGGGCGCCAGAGCAGGTCTGGACGTCTGATAGCGGGAAACGGATCCCCTAGCGAATTGCATTTGGAGACATGTGACTGTACACGCTCAGTCAGTGAGCAAGATGAGTCTGAGAGTCCGAAACAGCAGAAACGTGTGACTCGCGAAGGCTGCTTGCCTCTGTGGCTACTTCCATCTCGTATAGCAGGGATTTACAAAGCTTCTGACTTTCGTTAACCGTTTATTGCATGTTTAACTACGCTGTCAGTACCTCAGACGCTATAGCGCCTGTAAGACGGTTAATCCCCTAAAACCCAGTGGTTACTATATGTGCCACCCGCTTTAGTAAGAGGCTTATACTTGTCGGTGGTCAAGCTTACGACCGTTCAAGTGACTAAGATGCCGTTGTAGCATAAGATATGTAAGATAGGCATGATCTGCTTTGCAAAGTCTGTACTGACAGAGGACTTGCATACAGTGCAAAAGGAATTTCCAGTAGCATGCTCTATGTGTAATTCGTAGACTTGGAGAAAGGGCAAGCATATTGATGAGAGAGAAACACTTCGTCTTCTCAAGAGGATGCTAGGTAAAGACTATGAGCGCAAGGTTTCAGTTGATGAGAAGTCTCTGGTCATGAGTCTCAAGGGGCTTGGCACCAAGACGAATTGATTGGCGGTAGACCGCCAGTCGTAAAGTAACTTTGACTCTGACTTGGTACCACCCGCCTTAACATACCGAAACTCTCTATTCTACCCACAGAGTGTATCTGTGTGTTCCATATGGTTCTCACAATAAACAGCGAATGTTTCCCTAAACAGCATTAACCGTTTGGGATTTGTAGCGGAGATGTAATGGGTTTCCTGTGAGGCACGGACTGAGTTTTCTGCCCACAGAGTGTATTTGTATGTTCCGTATGGTTCTCACAATAAACAGCGACTGTTTCCCTAAACAGCATTAACCGGTTTGGCTTTGTAGCGGAGACGTAATGTGGTTCCTGTGAGGTACGGACTGAGTTTTCTGCTCACAGAGTGTATCTGTGTGTTCCGTATGGTTCTCACAATAAACAGCGACTGTTTCCCTAAACAGCATTAACCGGTTTGGCTTTGTAGCGGAGACGTAATGGGTTTCCTGTGAGGTACGGGCTGAGTTTATATATATTAATTTTCATCCGGAAGGTCCTGCGGCAGGCAAACTCGATCATGGGCTTCTGTGAGTTGGTGCCCAGACTCCACGTTGCACTGCATGCTTCACAGGTAGCATATATCCCTCCGAACGTTAAATCAAAGTTTCACTTCAAAGTACAGTATCAAAAATGTTTTCACTCATACGAAGCAAAGGCTCGGCTCGAATTTTGTCTTCTACTCATAACAAAGTCCACAACATAACACTTTACCTTCTTCATTTCCCAGTGCTTCGCCCATTCTTAAACATTCCTCTACCAGAGAGAAAACAGGAACTGCCTGGGAACCTTCAAAACTGGAGAAAAGAATTTGCTTTCCTTGCCCTCGCCTCTTAAACGTAGTGTCTGTTACCCCCCCCCCAAACTTCCATCTTTTCTTCTCTCCTTTTTCACCCTTTAAAGGGTTAATGAGTGATGAATTGAAATGATTATGGAAACATTCGCATGGAAGGACTGAGAAAAAGAAGGAAGAGTCCATTCAGGATAGTCGATGTCCCTGCTGAGATTCAATCCTGGGATCTCCTGAATAGAAGCGAGAATCGTTATCGCGTGACCCACCTTGACTGGTTATTTGACGCACGTGGCCAGTGCAGTAACAGGTTGGATACCCCTGCCGTAAGATACATATACAATTTCAGAATGACGTAACATGTATTATTTGAAATGCAAACAGCATATTAACACCAGCGTTTCTCTTTTTATTGGTATTGGTAGTTGAAACTTACGGTCCGACACCCACGGCTTGTGTTGTTTTTTTGTTTGTTTCACGAAATGAGGCTGTGCCCGTCTCTCGGAGGTGGAAAATAACGTCGCATGGGGGGCGGTCCGTACCGTCATGGTCCATAGTGCTTCTACATGATTGGTGGATTCATTTAAACCAATAGCAAACTAAAGAATACAAAAACAATAGACGAAGCATGGCATTGAGTTTGAAACAAGTAGAATAATTATATCAGCGTTTTTAACTGTGACGATACTGTGGAAAGCAAGATGGCAGACCGGTCCTCCTTCACTTCGAGGCCAACTTCATAAAAACAATTGATAATAAATGTTTATTAGCATATGCGGGTCTCTGCAACACTAAACTCAATTTTGCTACAGCGATGCCATTCGAAATCAAGTAAGGAACGTTTGTGTATGTCGAACTTTGTCGCTCAGCGTCCAAACGATAAAAATTACAGACGTTTCGGAGGAATTTGATATCTCAGGTTGAAGTGAAAGTAGTGTCTCGGGGATTATGTAGTAGGATTCATCACAAATTAGTCCTAGAATAAACTGGTCGGCAGGACGGCGAATGGTGCTGATAGTGATGATGATGATCACAATCACTATTATTATCGACAGGTAAATAATAGCTAATTCCTCTCAAAATTGGGGAAAATCCGCTAGTATTTTAAAACCATTGTGAACGATATTGGAGAAAGGAGGGAAAGAGGTAAAAGTACCAAAGGATGGAATAAAGGAAAACTTATTTTTTCAGGTCATGCCCTAATGATGATATGATTACATTCATTTTTACTTGTTTATTCAACAGCTACAGGAGACAGTTACAGACTCAACACAAAGAAATGAAGACTAAAATAAAGCGACACACACATGCAATACAAATACATACATACATATAGAATGTACAGCACAGCAGATGCAAGACCCGCATAAAGTACGCAATAACTCCAAATGTAACAAAATGCTGTAACTACCGATTAACCAAATTAACCAGAAGGCTGATGTTAAAGGGATAATTGTCTAATGTTAATCTTCTGCGGAGTAGGCCCAGAGAACAGAAGGACATCTGTGGTGTGTAAATGGAGTAGAATCTGTTAAGATGTACACGTATCTTGTTTCGTACTGAACCTCTGATAACAGCAGCTTCCAAACCTGAGAGGCAGGTATGAAGAAATCTGCAAACGTCCTATATAATACTGTCTCAATGATAGTAATAATATGTAAAACGTAAAGCTGTCCTTGCGCCTAACTAATTTAAGCACTATGTCACGAAGACGTATGGAGAAGCGGGTGTATAGATCCACGTATTCTTAACCTCGGCACTAGTTGGAGGCGAGTGGTCAGGTTCACGGGGGAACCCCCGGGGAAAGAGTTCCCGGTACGCATTGGATAGGAGGCTGGGTGGACCTCAGAATCTGTCTGGACGATGTGGAGAGGACAAAAATCCTACCTCTACGGGGATTCGAACTAGGACCCCTCATAAGTTCAGCCCGTAACCAGACGCTATACCGACTGGACTATCCAGCCACCAATAATAATAATAATGGTATCTAAAGTAGCAGTGTATTTCAAATGCATTTCCAGTGAAGCTATCATTATATGAATCCTATGTACTTTGTGGGCACAATGCAAAACATTTTCTTATTTTAACATTTATGCACTCGTTGCATATAATAACCACTATCATTTAAGAAGTTAGACTTTAGAAATGAAAGTAAGATTGAAATAAGTAGAAAATTAAAATAAATTCTTAAAAACTTTTCCAAAGTAATGTCGAATAACACGGTAATTTCCTTATAACCATGTACCATGTTCACACTTCTCAGTCTGGAAATGTTCTGATAGGATTCATGCCGGTTGCAGTCCTTCGCAAAGACAGTGGATATCACTTAACTCCTTTTGAGCTTTATAACAATTTAGTGCAATAGAAACTGTGTAAGTGGGAATGTGATAAGTAATAAAACAAATATCATGATTTATTTTGTGGTCCCATTATTACATAGGTCCTGTATATAATAATTATTTCTTTACTATAAAGAGCCATTATTGTAGACAGTGACAACCCTGACTATTGTACAGCATTTACACACATGTCTTTAATAGGCGCAGGAAGTACTGAGGCAATGTTACAGGCTGCGACAATAACTTATGAATGTTAACCCTTAAAGCCTAGTGGTTACTACATGTACCGCCTCCTTTAACACAATAAAACTCAGCATCTGCCCACAGTATACTTGTGTATTCCATATGGTTCTCACAATAAACAGCGACTGTTTCCCTAAACAGCATTAACCGATTGGGCTTTGTAGCGGATACCTAATGTGTTTCCTGCGAGGTACGGACTGAGTTTTCTGTCCACAGAGTGTAATTGTGTGTTCCGTATGGTTCTCACAATAAACAGCGACTATTTCCCTAAACATCATTAACCTGTTGGCCTTTGTGGTGGAGACGTAATGTGTTTCCTGTGAGGTACGGACTCAGTATTTAAATATACGTGTAATTTACAATAACACATGAAATAGCAATTCATAAAATACAGACGCGTCTTCTCGTCAGAGAGGATGAGGACTAACTTTAGGGTTTGTGTATTTAATGCCGGTCTGCTAGCTAGAAGTCAGTTTGCATCGGGAAGTTCTGCGACCGTCCAACTCGATCAAGGTTTTCCGTGGTTTCCCTCGGTCCTAGGGCAAATACTGAACTCGTATCCAAATTGTACATTGTACTGCATGCTACACTCGCAGCCCTCCTGAAGGTAACATTAAATTTTTACTCGAATGCAGCAATTCCAAAGTTTAAATTAAAATAATTCCGACCATACAAAGTAAAGCCCCGGCTGAACTTCTCTCCTCTGCTCTTAACAAAGTTTTCAGTCCTACCAAACAAATTTAGTGACCAAGCCCATGGAGCTTGATTACTTCTTGGGAAACCGCCAGTCGCTCCGCTACTCAGAAGTTTCCAAACAATTTACTGAACCCGAAGGTTCATTACCGTGTCCTCAAGAGCTTTCCACTGGTCCCTGACCTGAGCCAGATGAATCCAGTTTTCACGTCCTACGATTAGAGATGAGTTGTATGGATGGGATATTGATGAAAGTGGCTTCAGATCTGGCCCAGTGGCAAGCTATGCCACTAGCAGCCCCTGTCCTGTAACACTGCCCCTCTGTGCGGAGTGAAAATGGTCACGCACGCCATAAACCCAAGCACCAGTGATGTACTGTGGAGATCTATAAGTCCAAAGCAATATACCATCCTAGCGTAGCATTGTTGTGTAATATGGTCCCATTTATTTGAGGTCGTAAGTCGGGTTATTTATTGTGGCAAGGCGAGCCTAGCAACGGTCATAATCCTGTAACAAATGACTAACGGGGCCACAAAATATTCATGTGCTGAGCCCATACATGAGGCTACAGAATGCTCCAAAACAGAAAAGTATTCAGGTGACATATTTCATTATATGTATGTCTGGTACTAGTTTGGTGTAATAGTTCTTGCGCCTTGCGTAATAATCCTAATGTTTCCCCTCGATTTTCATTGGTTTTCTCGAAACCTGTAAGGTAAAGTCCGGCATATGGGGGAGTTGAGATATAGATCCACACTTTCTTGACCTCGGCACTAACTGGAGGTAAGTGGTCAGCTTCACGCCCTGACCGCTTTACCCCCAGGGTAACAGCCCGCGATACCCATTGAATAGGAGGTTGGGCGAACCCCAGAGCCAGTCTGGACCACTTGGAGAAGAGAATATTCTTGCCCCTACCGGGACTCAGACCCCTCGGTCGTCCAGTCCGTAGCCAGTCGCTATACCGACTGAGCTATCCCGGCTAAGCAAAGGAATAGTGAAACAAATAGTATTTCACTGCGACACATATTTGTAGCTGAACTCGAGGTTATACGATTATCATTGTATTTTTCGGAGAGAAGCGGACGTTTCAGAGGAACATATTCTAGTCATCTTCAGGGTCGAATAGTAATGTGAGCAAGTAAGCAGCAGCAACAGACGTAAAGCTAAATATAGCTGGTTTACTGCACTGTTCGACCCTGATAACGGAGGTGGCATATTTTTCTGAAACATCGGGCTGTCTTCAAACTGCACGGTATCACAACCCAGAAGACCGTGGGTCACCACCGTGGCAGCCCAAAATCCAACATGTCTTAGTATTTGGTAGCCCCTTCCATTCAATTCTCATTTTTTCCCAAACATCGAGGACGGAGATGCCCAGTTTACCCAGCCTTGCCGGAGCCCAGGGAAGGAAACATACTCTTATCTATTCATTTTGAGCAGTAACCTTGGTTAGAAGATTCTGCCAGATTTGTCTATAGATCATCCGGTTTTCGCTTCTTTGAATTTTGCGACAATACATATATTTTTACAGAGTAAGGTCGTCAACTTTACGTTCAACCCCAAATCTGGAGAACCAGGTCTCTGTATTTATGTCCCCCAGTGACAGGATGGCCCAGTTATACCCCCAGGCACCAGGTTCCTTTTTCGTCTTCTATGCCTCGCGGGTCTACGGTGGAGATATTCCACCCCACATCCACACAGGACATTCTTCGCAATAAATGGCTTGAATGTTAGTTTGTAAGCAAATATTCCGCCTGCCTCACTTGGAAAACTCGCTCTGCCTACTCCCCATCTCCTCCTGTTGGAAAAGTCCTGGCGGCACTCACGGTTATTTGCTATCTGAGATCCTATCATGAGCATTCAGTGACATACGCAACAAACATGACCCATCTGTACCATTAGGTACAACGAAATTGCCAGGTGCGAAGAACTGACAGAAGGAACGCATTTAGATCCGATCATAATATTAGATTTGAAACAC
The DNA here is from genome assembly GCF_002891405.2 of Cryptotermes secundus. Lineage (NCBI taxonomy): Eukaryota > Metazoa > Arthropoda > Insecta > Blattodea > Kalotermitidae > Cryptotermes > Cryptotermes secundus. The sequence goes on along the minus strand of NW_019740656.1, from coordinate 1,374,557 downwards.
GTTATGTGTGTGATGTATGCTAGCCCACGCACGTTGAATTCAATGGGCCAATCAGTTGTCTTGTTTGTTCGATAGGAACGCGATGTAAAACGGTATTGAGATATCAGATCAGAAGGAGAAGCTGTCGCTCGGGCAATCGGTATAACAATCGAATCAAATGAACGCAGCCTATGTAGTCCTGGTCCATTGTGTTCTGGCACAATGACTTTTAGTTATCACGTTTGAGTTTTACGCGAATTTGGTTTGGCTATTCATATTTAAGCCCATATTTGCACGTAATTCTTACGCATAAAATTAGTGTAAAAAATGTTAAATCTTTAAAGCCCAGTGGTCACTATATATATCATCTGCTTTAACACACAAAAACTCTGCATTCTACCTACAGAGTGTATTTGTGTGTTCCGTATGGTTCTCACAATAAACAGCAACTGTTTCCCCAAACAGCATTAACCGGTTGGGCTTTGTAGCGGAGACGTAATGAGTTTCCTGTGAGGTACGGACTGAGTTTTCTGCCCACAGAGTGTATCTGTGTGTTCCATATGGTTCTCACAATAAACAGCAACTGTTTCCCCAAACGGTCTCCCATTTGTGGCTACCCTATATCCTACCCTATACACAGTACCTGCTGAGGTGCCTTCATAATTTAAACACACGGTACTTTCATATTTAAGTAACCCCTTCTTTTTCTTGTTTTTTTCTTTGCTTCAAGAAACAGGCCTATGCGGCTGTTGCCTATCTTATTCGATCCCACCACTTCTTCCGAGGTTTGCCTGCATTTCTGTGTCCTATTGGCCTCTACTGTAGGTTGTAGAACGTTTACGTACGTATCTACTTCCATTCTTTCTGTGTGGTTTAACCAGTTATTTAATACTTCATCAAGATTTTCGTTTAAATATCTTGTATTTAAGTATCTTCGTTTTCATTACTCCAACTACGATCGTCAAAAATCTCATTTCTTACCGTCTGCGTCTGTCTTACCGCATTATAGTCTGTTACCATCTTCATTTATCGTAGAAAAAACTGGGCCAAGTTCGTTTCCAAGACTGCGATGTAATTGAGCTATCCCTTGCATCTCCTCCTGCATCGCCCTCTGTCACAACTTCCTGCATGGCTGTGACGCTTGTCGTCCTTTGCTGTATGCCTCTTTCAGTTTCTTTCATCCTGGCATATTTGTTCTACATATTCTCTGTTTCGAAACATTATCCTAGATCCTCACTTCCCATTGTGTTCCTGAACGTAACCAGAATACTGGAAAGCTATTTCACTTCCCCAGTGATAAGTACTACGTATTTGGGTCAGTGTCATTTTGTATGGCAATACTGAACATAATATTGTGACGTGTATATTCATTGCTATAAACACATTCCCGCAACATGCGAACGCGACAGTAGGACATCCATTGCTAGGTAATGGACCAGTAAACATGCATTCTTGACATTAGACGACGGTGTTTTCCATGGGGTCCATGAAAAGTGGTTATAAGAACTGTTCGAGAGGACAGAAATAGTAGTAGCAGAGTAGAGGAGTAGAGAGAAGTAGTGGGAAGGGAACTGCATCTACTTCTGGAGATGGCAGCCGAAGGTGATTGAGAACAAACGGCAAGAAAGGAATTCTGTGAGTTGAACTGGCACTGACACTGTGATGGATCCGTTGCCAGGATGCGACAAATAAAGACTGAAAATCCTAGTGTGTGTGTGTAACGGTGAACTGTAAATGTGTAGAATAGCGATAGCGCAGTATTGTCTGTAGTCCCGTGTTGTGTGAATGTGTTTGGTGGCAATTAATCCAATCATCCAATCCAAACACCGTCTTATAAGTCACACACACTCATACACGTGACAATATATATAGAATGTTTGAAGTAATGACCACAGTATTGAGAGACTCTTAGGTTACTAACCAAAGCCACGTTTCTCTTACAAACCCTGCAAAATATCGGGAGCGAAGTGGTCGTGGCTTAATCGAGGTCCAATTCTGGAGGGTTTGAGAAAACCACGGGAAGCCTCAGTGAGGATAACCGGTGTCCCGTCCTAGGTTCGAACGGAGCACCTCCCGAAGGCAAGTCTGCAACGTTACCGCTACCATAACCCGCTCAGCACCGTTTACTTTCCCAGTTTCCCTCGTGACCAAAAAAGCATTACGTCACGCTGATATATCGCAGGCCCGTGTGCCCTCTCTTCCCCCATCACACAGACGGGTACCGATTTGTAATTACATGTGGACACCGCTGTCCACCGCTGAGATATACTACTGCGATGCTATTGAACAGACTTCGATTGCTCGATACCTGCTGTGTGTCGATTGCCTGCGAGATGCAGGACACAGATTATCCCAGCGGGTCTACAATTCTTCACAGCAAGAAGGAGATAAGTACAACTATCTTTCATCGGCCGTCCTAGCCCATGGCAATGTCACCCGCCTGCATGGCCCACTTCAATTGTTTTATCATGCCCCCCCCCTCCCCGCCTCGTCCCAGAGATTTGAGGTTTAATCACATTACGGACTTCGGGAATGTGACGCCGTGTAGGTTGATGCATAGATACGAAAGACGAAAAAGAGGTAAAGGTATCCCAGTAATATGCCGTGGAAACCCATAGGGTTGTGACGCGTCGAGACTCCCACATATTCTCTAGACAATCGGCTCACAGATGGCGGTGAGGTTGTCAGCCTTACGCACCGGCCGCCGTTTACCCCCAGGAAGATTCTTGTACTCATTTCAGTTAGAGGCTGAGTCAACCCCAGGGCCGTAGTGCGGCTGGAAGGATTTGCTAAATTGAACAATCCAATGATCTCATCGAGACTCGAACCCGCTAACTTCCGGCTTGTAGCATAGTGCCTCAACCAGCTACAGAAATCTGAACATCCTTTCCACTTTATGTACAGTCAACTTCGTGTGCCATGTTGTGGAACATGTAGTTGTGAAAGCGTCCTTAAATCAACTAAGAAGTTGTGTTAGTGACATAGGAGATCGTACTGAAATACACGTAGTTCAGTGGGGCAAGAGTCCTTATTGAGAAGGGAAAAGAGCAAAGAAGTTCAGGACCGTTTTCACATAATCTTCGTTTGAAACCTCACGTGATGCAGACGCGTTCACGTCTTCGCATTCTGTCCGATTAAGCTATACCCATCGCCCGCTCGGCATCCGGTGATCATGTGACCTCGTTACTCATTGCGTCTTTAAATAACCGAATGTAAACAAGCTCTGGAAATAAATAACAGTCTACTTTCCTCTGACACGCCACGGACCGCAAAGAAAACGAGAAAATTAGGGGGCATAAACGAAAGGAAGGAGACATCATAAAAAAGTAAAGCTGTCCCTGTAACAGGCCGTGGAGGCCCATACGGTTGTGAGACGTCGAGGCTCCCACATTTTCTAGACAATCGGCTCATAGATGGCGGTGAGGCCAGCCTTACGCGCCCGTCGTACTTTACCCGCAAGAATATTCCTGGTACTCATTTCTGTTAGAGGCTGAGTCGACCCCAGGTTCATAGTGCGGCTGGAAGGATTAGGTCAATTAAAAAAAAACAATGATAGCAAGGCGGTCTCATAAGCCTGAAAATATCCATTTTAATAATATCCCACTCTGTGCTCCACAGCAGGTAGGATATTTACTGAATCACTTATAGATAACGATGTGGAAGAAAGCGGTTGTAGATTAATTTGAGGTATTATCTCTACATTTGCCTGGAGGAGCTGAGGAAGACCATTTAAACCTCCATTAGAACAGTCGGTGTGCCTCCCGGGAATCGCACCAGACACCGGAAGAATACAAGTCAGAAGCTTTACCGTTTATGTCAACTTTTTCGGTATAAAAACCTGCAAAGAATGTACTTACGCCATTTATGCTAAAAGCAGTATTCTTTTTATCGGACTCGGAGAATTGGTGTTCTGTACTCTTGTTTGCCTGCGCGAGCCGTGAGCCGCAATCAATTCGTTGGGACAGTGTTGGAAATCTCTAGTGCCAAATCGTAGGGTGAGGGAAGATGTTGTTTGTGCCCCTGGACAATAACTCGTGGCTGCTGGACCGCCCGGAGAGTGTTCATGAGTGTGATGGCCCGCCTGATAGCTACGGCGCTGCTAGCTGGATGGCTGCATTTGACCTCTGGGACCTGACCCGCCCCTGCGACCTCTGCTATCCCACCAGCAGCACATCGGATCATACAGTACACTCGAAAGTTTGGATTTCACAGTGATATTCTTCCGTCCGTGACACTGCATCCAAGAGAAAGTATAATTTAACAGCGAATGAATGGAAAAGAATACTAAATAGAAATCCTTTTGTGTATATAAAGAAGCTTTGTAACGGTGATGTGAAAGCTTTGGAAATGCTCAATTCTGGTTACCGTAACAACGAATTTTCTAGCATTAATACGTTGCATAAGCGTAAATTACACAGCGGATCACGAACGAGCGAGCAGTCTTATATTTCACTTTGTCATTATACAAGTACGAGTAAAGTGTGAGTAGAGGTAAAGGTAAACTAATTAAGCACTACGCCATGAAGGCGTATGGGGGAGTGAATGTGTAGATCCACATTTTTCTTGATATCGGCACTAGTTGGAGGTGAGTGGTCAGCTTCACGCCCCGGGGAAGGAACTCCCTGTATCAATTGGATAGGAGGTTGAGTGGGCCCCAGAGCCGGTTTGAACGATTTCGCAAAGCGAAAATTCTTGACTATCCTGGGACTCGAACTCCGTCCCCTCGGTTGTCCAGCCTGTAGCCAGTCACTATACCGACTACGATATCAATACTGTTAATATTTTGTCGTGGATGTGTGTAGTATACCATATAAAGCAGACGGTTTACGACTGGCTATTTGTACGTGTTATTCATGGGAGATGACGTTAAACTTCTGCCTCGACTGAAAAGGAGTATGGAAGCGCAAATAAATCTGCTTTGTAAGATTTATGAAAGGGTAGTTCGATTGCATATTTGTCTTCTTCACCAAGTTGCTGGCTGATAATCGCCCAGTATCCTATTGGTGAAAGGGATAAAGCGAATTGGTTTTGCGTAGTGTTTCTGTCTGCAGTACTATATAAGGCATTCGTCTGGTGTCAAGGTTAATACATACTTGTATTGACTTAAAGCAGACGTCTACTTTAGTCTCCCCAAGTGCTCGGAAAATTGGTGGGCCCAGTATGTGCTCGTGATCTTGTCCCCAATGCTGAAGCCAGAAACTCGTTTTGGGGCCCTCAGGATGCCTATCGGTCCTATGAATGCAGGACTGAAAATTGCCTGAGTTTCGCGCTGACAAAGAAACTGTTATAAGCAGGGGACGGTTTAGGGGTGTGGGTGCCCCCAGGGTAATCAGTGGCCCCTCTCATTAACAAATTTAAGTTATGTAATTTATTTTCTCTTTTTTCTTTGCCCTTATTTTTTGTGACTGCTAGAAATATGAACCAAACACACACAAAACAGGAGCTCTGAAAGTGTTCTAAGTTCTGATGGTTCCTTTTGGAAGATGTTTCCCCAATTCCGAGGAGTGTAGTATTGTGATGACTGGAATGAGCTGGCTAAGGATAGTTTAATTTATCCGTTACGAATCAGAGAGTTAGTTAACACAGTGCTATAACGTGATGATTTATAAAACGAGAAGTTACATCATCTCGTTCAGCCGTTAATATTCTCGTATGCTAGCGTCCCGCTGAGCGCCCATGTGAAACGTCTGGATGCGACAAACTTAATTGCATTTCATGACTTATTATGATTTTGCCTAAGCAATATGGCCTCACGCGGAAAGGCCAATGAACTGAGTCATTGTATTAGTTGAGGCGAGTGTCTCATGCTATAGCAGGGAGGCCTCCTCTTAAAATTCAGCCTTTCAGAAATCTGTCGATTTTCGCGAAAAAGCAAGGCAGGCGATCCTACTGAAGTTGCGCCTTTCAGCGATCTGTGGATCATGTTATTTTTCCATCTCTTCTCGTCCCTTTTCATTTCTCCTATCCCTTCTCCCTTATTTTTTTCTCTTCATGGCAAGAGCGCCACGAGTCAAGTTCTAACTGCAGGAAGGGGCGGGCGACTGGGGCCAGAGACGGTCTGAGACCCACCCATCCCCATGACCAGGGTCTACTGGTCTCCTTCATAGGCATCGAATCGGCTGGGGCGTGAATCTCACCCTCTTCTGTGTAGAGTAGTATAGCGTCATTGTGTCCCTACTCCGATACTGTCTTCTTGGCGTGAGCTTGTTCCTGCTGTGGGCTATTTTCGGATGCTCGTGTATCTCAAACTGTACAGCGTCGAATGGTAAGATGATAGATGAATTGGAAGGAAGTGGTCGTGGCCTGATCGAGATTCTATCCTGGAATCCTGCTTAGATGTACTGACGAAAAGGAAGAAGAACCTCATTCAGCAGAGCTACTGGCGAAACAGAGGTTAGAAACAACAGGAATGAACTAAGCAAAACAACAGCTATGGGGTAAGCAAAACAACAGGAATGAACTAAACAAAACAGGAATGAACGATGCAAAACAACAGGAATGAACTAAGCAAAAACAACAGGAATGAACTAAGCAAAAACAACAAGAATGAACTGAGAAAAACAACAGGAAAGAACTGAGCAAGAACAACAGGAATGAACTAAGCAAAAACAACAGGAATGAACTGAGCAAAACAACAGGAATGGAGTAAGCAAAACATCAGGAATGGACTAAGCAAAACAACAGGAATGAACTAAGCAAAACAACAGGAATGAACTAAGCAAAACAACAGGAATGAACTAAGCAAAAACAGGATCTCCCCTTCTACTGTACATACCAAAAGCCTGTGTGCATTTCTCCTTTCCGGCATTCTCACAATATTTTGCCAAGTATATAAATTATGAGGGAGCCGGAATAGCTCAGTCGGTATAGTGACTGGCTAGTGGCTGGACGACTGAGGGGTCGGAGTTAGGGTCCCAGTAGAGTCAAGAATTTTCTCTTCTCCAAGTCGTCCAGATCGGCGGTGAGGTCCACCCAATCCCCTGTCCAATGGATACCGGGGGCTCTTCCTTTGGGGGTAAAGCGGCAGGGGCTTGAAGCTGACCACTCACCTCCAACTAGTGCCGAGGTCAACAAAATGTGGATCTATACCTACAATACGCCTTTATGGCGTAGTGCTTGATTAATTAAGTACAGGGACAACTTTACCTTTGCCTTAGTAGAGTGACTGAGGCGCCTAAGGCCATCGGCTGTCAGTTGCATGCTTCCTTCTGTTCTCGCGGACTAAGGTCACGTGTGTTGACGCCGCGCCACCCAATTGGCTGCGGCGCTGACCTAAGTACAGAACAACCCTCGCTGTCTTCATCCTGCATCGCGATCTTGTGTGTTCCATCCCTGTTTTGATGGCCGACAGCGTGTGGACACCCCTGTGGACAGAGAGTTATTAAGTAAGCACCATCACCTGGGACGATGCCAGCTCCTCGCTGTAGGGGGCCGGACAGGGGGCACAACTGTCGCTCTCACCCGCTTGCTATGAAGAAGAAGAAGACCAACAAGAAATACGGTTCCGTCTTGTACCATAATTCACAGGACCTGCCGTCTCTGGGGGATCTTGAAACTGGTGCAGGTCTGCATTCCGGGCCCAGGCGGGTGACGTCACCGCCGGCATGTGTACCGCTGAGAATTCGGATCCAGTGATTTCGTTGGATAATGTTGGTGGAAGTGGTCGTGGGCTCCAAGGATTGAGAAAAATGTCGAAAAATTCCGTTACAAATAGTATGTCTCTCTTTATGTGGGATATTTAATGCCTCTTTCATTAGCGAGACCACAAAACTTTGGATGGGGCACGCGGTAGCCTGCTTGGTTGAGGCACTATGCTACAAGCAGGAAGGTGACGGGTTCACGTCCCGATGGTTCCAACCGCACTATGGCCCTGCGGTCGACTCAGCCTCTAACAGAAATGAGTGCCAAAAATCTTTCTGGGGGGTAAAAGGCGACGGGCGCGTAAGGCTGACAACCACACTGCCATCTGTGAACCCGTTTTGTAGAAAACCTGGCAGCCTCGACGTCTCACAACTCTCTGGACTTTCATGGCCTGTTACAGGGATACCTTAATGTTTTTACAACATTTTACAACAAATTGTAAAGCTATTCCTGTAACAGACCGCGGAGGCCCATAAGGTTGTGAGTCGTTGACACTCCTATATTTTCTCTAGACAGTCACCTCACAGATGGCAGTGAGTTTGTCAGTCTTAGGCGCCGGCCTGCCCTTTACCCCCCACGAATATCCCTGGTACTCATTTCTGTTAGAGGCCGAGTCGATCCCAGGGCCATAGTGCGGCTGGAAGAATTAGGTCAATTGAGAAATATAATAATATATTTGGTCTAAATAAATATTTTTAAAACGTATGGATCCAAATGTACACTCTTCTGGGATATTTAAGATCTAGGTGACATGCTCTTCCGAGACTACTGTTGACTTTCAACGGGCTACATGACGGTATATCCGAGGAGACAGAGATCTTCATGACCACCGCTGTGGGAACCCACTTCTTATTCATATATGTGGGTGTCATAGATCTGGCCATTGGAGGGTAGATGCTTCTACCATTATACAGGGAAAATATATTCTTTGTAATTTACATGTGGGTACGCTTCATCCACAATTGGAATGAGGATGAGACATCGTTAGATTTTTTTTCCTTTGGCGCTAGGGCCGCAATTAGGGCCTTGGCCTACCGCCATGAAACTCTCCGTTTCACTTCCGTTTGATAGATCTTAGACATTCGGTAGGACTCCCTGGGCGGGTGATCAGCTCGTCGCAAGGCCTCTATCTGTACACAAACAGAAAAAAGCACGCACACATATTAACATCCATGCCCTGAGTGGGATTGGAACCCACGATCCCGGTTTCCGAAACAACGAAGACAATTCATGCCTGAGAGCGCTCGGCTACCATGACTGGCCGTTAGAAATTTACTCGATTTCCAACATACTTCCCGTATTCATGTAGCAGAGGGACATTCAGGATTATTTATACAGAAATTTCTTCCGTGCCTACGAAACATATGACGTAACAGTGTTCATAGAGTAGACGGATTCTAGTGCAGTGTAGTGTCCTCTCAGTGCTTCGAAGCTGGACAAACGTGGGCTATATCATGCAGTGAAGAAGATGTTTGTAAACTATTACACGTTTATCGTCTCGTCCATGAAGAAATGTATGAAAACATGTAGACTGTGTAAACTGAAGTTGCAGATAGGGCAGAACAGGTCCTGTAAGGATGTGGCATCGCCGTGCCAGGTTGCGAGCTGATAGTGAAACATGTGAACATGGAGGTGCGTGCCGGGGTTAAGGATGCCGAGGTACGGGTCACACAAGCCATGTGACAAAACTGAAGTGGGGAATATATTGCGTGTTTCCTCCGCAGCGCTAACAGCGTCAGGTCGACTCTTCATCCGCTCTTACAAATTATAGCCCTCAAGGTAGACTATTAAATTACGGTTTCACTGTACATGCACAATATGACGTTGAAGGGTTCAGGGAAGAGAGCTTCGTATAATAATAATAATAATAATAATAATAATAATAATAATAAGATAACAGTCTAGAATTATCTTTTTCGATAAAGGTGGACACTGTAATACCGACTGAGGACACTGAAATAGTAACAGAAACACTGAAGTTTGTTGCTGCCACCTTAGGGTCTTATCGTAACTGATTAAGATTAGCTGTATATAGCGTAGTTGGTTGAGGCACTATGCTACAAGCCGGAAGGTCGTGGGTTCAAGTCCCGATGAGGTCATTGGATTGTTCAATTTACAAAATCCTTCCAGCCGCATTATGACCCTGGGGTCGACTCAGCCTCTAACAGAAATGAGTACCAGGAATATTCCTGGAGGTAAAGGTTGACCGGCGCGTAGGGCTGACAACCTCACCGCCATCTATGAGCCGATTGTCTAGAAAATGTGGGAGCCTCGGCGTCTCACAACCCTATGGGCCTCCACGGCCTGTTACAGGAACAGCTTTACTTTACTTTACTTTATCCTGAAGCTGAAGGCCGCGCGTTACTGGCAGTGGAGGTGACGGTGTGATGAAAAGAAGAGAAGCGCAATAAGATGAAGGAGAGATGAAGGGAGGAAGAAGGAAGAGAAGGAAGATTAGAAGATGTAAAGGAGGATAAGATTATGAAGTACGAAGAAGAGAAGGAAAAGATGATGCAGAAGGACAAGATAAGAAAAAAAGCTTGGGTCGCAAAGCGATAACATTTTCAACACGGCGACAAAATCGCACCCCCATTCCTGCAGTTAGAATCTAGACACATGACTTAGACGGTTGTTGACCTGAAGGCAGACACGTGATGATGGACGTCCTTGTCTGTTGCTCTGTGCTAGGCTTAACAACTCGATCCCAGCCGGAGCCTACGAATCCTGCCTGCCGGCACCAAGAGTAATCGCTCTCATATACGGAGCTACATGCGCAGGCTCGCTGTGGACACATTATCTCACTTGTGACATGTCACAGGTTCTCTTCTATATTTGATTCATTCGGCCACTGTTGTGACTTGTCACTGCTGTCTTTTACCTCACAAAGCTTCAGGAATAATCGCAAGAGACGTGCTCTCAATATCTTGTGTTTCCTGGAGCGATTAATCCCTGTCTCTATAGCAATATAACATCCTTTCCTCGTCAGTTGCAAAGAGTTCGCGCGAGCGCCGATGGGAGCGCCACTTGGCGGATTCCCGTATGGCCATAATCAAGCGTATTGCGAGCACAGTTTTAATTTAAGGACTGGAGAATTAGGATACAGAACTTCCTTGTCAAACGCGGGTGTTAGCTTCCTGATCAAGGCCTATTACAAACAGAGAGCTAAGAGAATCGTGGCCGTTGTTAGTTCTCATCAGAGACTAAGATCTGTACTCCCTCAACTAAACATACACTACACCCGTTTATAAGCAGGGCCTGCTTGCTATCTGCTTCACGCTCGTTGCTTGCTTGGTTTATATTTCAACCATGAAGATGGAGGAGACATGTTTCTCCGAAATGTCGATTGACTTTCAAATGACTGCACGGCGTTATATCCTAGAAGTTTTAACTTTTTATAAACACCGCTGTGAGAACCTCAAATCCTACACAGGGATTAAAGTTATCAGTCAGTCAGTCAGTCAGTCAGTCAGTTTGCTTTCGTGGAGATCTGCAGGCTTCTATCCCGTCCCTCCAACATTGGGAAAAAATTAAAATTTAGAGAAGGAGAAAATACCCCACCCCTTTTCTTCAGATTTCAGGATGCCCACATAGACTGAGGGCGGTGAAGGACAGGATGTCGAGGGGGTGTGTGGACGCAAGGGGAAGGAAATAATAATGAGAATGGAGACAACTGCATAATGAGGGGCTTCATAACGTGTGCTCCTCGCCAGATATTGATGAGATACACGAACATGTAGCACGCATGGGACAGGAGCGGAACGCATAGAAAGATGTGCGCAAGAGAAGGAAAGAGACCACTTGGCAGATCTAGCCTTAGATGGGAGAATAATATTTAAATGGGGCAAACCCGTGTGATAAGGATCAGAACAGAAATGAGTGGGTGATCTATTGTAAAGTGCGTGGAATTTCTTGACTACTGAGCAACCGTTAGCTTCTCACGGAGAACAGTGCGGACACCAGTTCGCCTACGGTGATATGTCTGTGTCATGTTTTATTGCCTCGAAAAGTGCTTGAGACTTTAATGTTTTGGTTGTGGTTGTAGCTGCTTCCAGACCTGCTTAATAATAAATTGTTTGCTTCTGCAGTGCGCACGTGAACTTGTCGCATCCCCCCCCCCCGTAGCCCACTGCGACCGTCGACTCCTGAACCTGTCCTGTCCGCCTGACTGTGAGAACAAGTGCCAATGGATGGCGCTACCACTGACAGATTTCAGTCGTGGGCAGATATAACGCAAGTCATCAGGCAAAAGGTAAAGGCAAAGCTGTGTCCGTGCTTAATTAATTAAGCACTACGCCTTGAAGGTGTTTGAGAACATGGTGCTGAGGAGAATATTCGGAAGTGACAGGAGGTTGCAGAAAACTGCCCGTACTCTTCTCCGGGTATAATTAGAAAGATCAAGTCAAGGAGGGCAAGATAGGCAGGGCATATAGTACGAATGGCTGAGAAGAGGAACGTGTATAGCATATTGGTGAGAAAGCCAGACCACCAGGAAGACCAAGACGTAGGTGGGTGAATAATATTAAAATGGGTCTTAGGTGGATAAGGTGGGGTGGTGTGGATTGGATTGATCTGGCTCAGGATACGGACCAGTAGGGCGCTCTTGTGATCACTGTAATAAATTTTCGGGTTCCATAAAATGTTGGCAAAATTCTTGGATAGCTTCGTAACTGGCGGTTTCTGAAGAAGGGCTCAGCTCCATGGAGTCGAGTCCCTTACGTCATGAAGATGTATGGAGGAGTGAAGGTATAGCTCCATCATTCGTGATCTCGGCGCTAGATGGAGTTGTGGATACGACGTAAAGATATCACGGTTTTCTGCTCCTTTCCGTAATTCATGATCTTGCCTCCTTCATACGTTCCATCAAATTCTTATTATTTCATCTTCCTTTTCTCTCCTCCTTTCTACTTGCCCATTTTATCCTTGCTCTGTCCCGTCTCTTTGTGACTATTCGGCATTTACACTGAATGCAGATGAACACAGCGTAGGGTTTAGTACTGAGGAATGTTCTCTCTGGTGCTCATAGTGAAATGGCATTATTTCGCTACGTTTCTGAAGCACCTTTATGTGTAGTTATAAAAAGTCGCTTATCTGAGGAACACTGTTAGCTTCTACAGAGAAGAGACCGCTTAAAAAAGAACAGAAATATGTATAAAAAAGAACTTCTTCACACATGCAACTAACAGGGGAATTGAGAAAGATATTTGAATCAGAGATAAAAAACAATTAAGGATTGGATAATAGAGAGGTTTACTCATTAAAAAGAGTCATCTATTTAAATTATCTGAGAATTGATCTGTTTGGTATAGCGATAAATTCCTCTACTTGTGTTGGATATAGAACGGTTTATGTTCTGTCACGACTCTACTCACACTTGTTTTTCCCTCAGTGTTTCCAGTCCAATGCTGATTCGAAGACATCCTCTTCCCGCATTCAATAGCTCTCCATTTATGAATCTATTCTGACTTTATTCGACACTATATAACCCATGTAATTAAAACGTGTTACTTAAAATCCAAGAAACCCAGCATCCTCTCAGTGAACGCTTTACCCGTACGACATTGACAGTTGAGAAAGCGTCGTTGAATAAAATACGAATCAATCTGTGATTAATGAAGCACGACATCGTGATGACGTATGGAGGAGTTAAGGTGCAGCTCCACGAATTCTTGACATCTGCACTAGATAGAGTTTGGCGGCCAGCTTCACATTCTAGTCGCGTTTCCCCCACGGAAAGAACCCCGGTACCCATTTCGTAGCGGGTTTTGTGGGCCCCTAATTCGTTCCAAACATTGTTCTGAAGAGGAAAAAATGTCTAGCCCTGCCGAGAATTGAACCCTGGTTCTTCTTTCGTTCACAAACACGTATGGTTGCTGGAATGTGTCATGGATTTATTCAGCACTAATAAGTTGACATACATTTTGCATTCGTGAATATTTGACTTCTAATTGGGATGAATAATCATAACAGAAAGGGAATCCCATTTTTCTCAAGCCTTAAAAAAGTTATATGCTTTCTATATGCTGGTTTCTGTTAAAAAGTAAACAGAAATAATTAATGGTAAGTCGATTCACTATTGCTAGGCAACAAATTTATAGCGCATTGTTTCGCTCTGTGTAATGAGCTGAGTGATCCCCACAGTCACCTGACCTCTTCTGACGGAGGCGCTGTTTTATTGAACCCAGCCATCGAACTCATATTTATGGAATGCACTTAATTTGATTTACAGTATTTGTTTGTTTGTTTGCGGTTTTATTTTAAACGCTCTCAGTAGCCCAACCTGTATGCCGCAAAGCGATGTGATTGTTATTGAATAATGAATTGCAAATACGTGAAACGAAACGGTTGTGGCCTGATGTGAGGTATGATCCAGGAATTTGACGGTATGGAGTAAGGAAATTCACGAACGACCACACTCGGTGTGTCATACATTTTCGCCGACATTTGAACTTGAGACTTCACAAATACGAAGCAAAAATCTCTCGTATCTCACAGAAAACACAATGCACCTCCATTATGAAAACCATTGGGTTAATTCTGATCAGAAAAGTAATCGTTAATTACTCTGAGATTTAAACCAGACACGTAAACACGCAGGGCACGCGGTACCGTAGTTGCTTGGGGCACTGTGTTACAAGCCGGAAGGTCGTGGTTTCGATTGCTGATGACATTCGATTTTTCAATTTACCTAATCCTTCCAGCCGCACTATGGCCCTTGAGTCGACTCAGAAAGAGTACCAGGAATCTTCCTGGGGGGTAAAGGGCGGCCGGCGCGTAAGGCTGAGAACCTCACCGCCATCTGTGAGCCGATTGTCTAGAAAATGTGGGAGCCTCGACGTCTCACAACCCTATGGGCCTCCACGGCCAGTACAGCGAGAGCTTTACCTTTTACCTCAGTACACTCTGTGGACAATGGGCAGGAATTTTAAAAGTTAATCAGATGGTACGTTAAGTACTATAATTTAAAGAGTTAATAATTTTATCTCCAGAAACGTCGTTAGTACGAAAACTTTTAAAGCTGAAAGTGATCATAATAATATTAAAAATAATAAGTGCCTATCTCAGGAAATAACAGTTTCTTCATCACAGGAATTAGTGCTGTTGAGTGAAATAGCCAATGCTTGTTCTGAGAATCATTCAAGATCCATAAGTACACTCTGAGTGGCAAAATCCTGAGTTTTAGTTGCTAATGCAGACGGCACATAATAGTACCAAAGGGCTGAGGACACTCACATTCACTGAACTTGTTCTCAAAGGGCAAATGAGAAGTAAGAATTCGTTGGCATAGCGGTAACGCTCTGGACTTTTATTCAGGTGGTGTTTGGTTCGAATCTCGGCCGGAGCGGCGAGTATACTGACTAAGATAATCGTGATTTTCTCAGCCCGTCCCAGAAAATTCCTAGATTAAATCATGACCGCTTCCTTCCAAATTCTTTATAGTTAATCTGTCGCCGTTCATCTCACCTTTCGTTGCTACGCTGTCCAAATATTAATACAGGGTGTTCAATAAGGAGGAAACTTCGCAACACCGTTGACCGGGTCCAGTATTCCTCACAGATTGCTACTGTAACAGCGCGTGTCTATCAGCGCTGACTCATTCTATCGGCAGTTACAGCAGCAATCTGTGAGGAATGTTGGGCCGGGTCAGCGGTGTTGCGAAGTTTCCTCCTTAACTGAACGCACTGCACCATTGAAAAATAACTCACTAAGGAAGAAGTAGACAAATACGCGTATATTGACGGGATACGGCCTTGAAGAGCGAGGATTTGGGGTTCGATTCCCAGCAGTGGCAAGAGGTTTTTCTCTTCACCTCTTCCAAACGCGATCTGGGAATCACCCAGCCCGCGGTCCAATGGATACCGGAGTGTTGTGGCGACAATAGTGTGAAGGCGACCACTCACCTCCATTTAGTGCCGAGATTAAGAATACGTGGAGTTATACCTCCACTCTCCCTTAAGTTTTCATTGTTTTCTTGCCTTGATGGATTACTCTTTCTGGCCTTCTCCCATTCAGAATAAATACGAGTTATGAATATTATATTTAAGGATCCTGTGGCACTATACACTTCTATATGTAATAATACAAATCCCGTCGTGAAAGTATTAAAGATGAGGAGCGACATACACACAGGGAGCCTGCACACAATAATACATGAACGGTGCTGGAAACAAGAAATAGCCGCTGCAGCACATGTAGACAAGAGCAGGTGTCCCTGGTATTTAAAACTTCAAATTTTGAAATTTAAATTAAAAAAAAAATAATTTTTGAACTGAAATGCTGAAATCAAATTGACGAGCGTGTGTTGGCGAGATTTTAAGCAAAACTGACAGGCTGGTGTTTTAGATTTTGGATTGTGTGCAGTGTGACAGATACGTAGTGAAAAATACACCTGATGATTTCCAGTTACGGCCGAAACATGCAGCGTAGAGGAAGAAACGACAAAGAACTACAACCAAATAAATTGTTGCATTCATAACGGCATTTGTATTATTACATATAGATGAGTTATGAATCTTACAGACAGTCGGTAGGAATCCTTGGACGGGGATCAGTCCGTCACAAGACAGCTACCTACACAGTGCAACACACACACAAAAACGCAGACTGATATCCATGCCCCGATTGGGATTCAAACCCACAACCCCAGTGTTCGAGCGGGTAAATTAATTTTGTGCCTTAGACCACGCGGTCGCTGTGGTTGACAGGTTTTCATGGTGTGGTGCTTAATTATTTAAGCACAGAAACAGCTTACTTTTATTTATATGTACTTTAATTACCGACTCTGTCAGTATTTTTTTTATTGCTAGTGGGGTGGGATTAAGTCCTTGTACTGCGGCCACTTCTGGCCTATTGTACCAGCCCCGGATGATAGGTGAGGGTGATTATGGAGCAGTTGGTGGAAGGAAGATTGGCAGGGGAAACCGAAGTACTCGGAGAAAACCTGCCCCAGCGCCACTTTGTCCACCACAAGCGAGCGACTAACCGCTTGAGCTTTGGCGCGACCACGTTGTCAGTAAGTCAAACCTTATATCGTCGAATGACTGGATAATAGCAAATGATAAGTACGGAAGTGGCCGTGGCCTAATTTAAGGTAACCTGTGGATTTGACAGTAGGGACGGAGGAAAGGCATGAATAGCCTCAGGCGCTATATGGTAGCTTTGAATTAGATGTGAACATTGATAATAATGACCTATGTTGAACTGGCGCCCATTTAGAATGGGAGGGAAGCTATATGTCTCTGGATATTCATCTTCCGAATGCAAATCCGAACTATTACCACTTGACCCAACTTATGTGAGAGGGGCCCAAAAAATAAATGTATACCAGTGGCTTTGGCATTCATGTGACTAGTATCATTTTTAGAATATATCAGTACACGCGGTATACTTTATTACATTTGAAATTTGAAAATATCAGTAGATAATTTTTATTAACATGTGTATACATTTGTAGGTTCCCTCGCGCTTTTTCTGTACTTCCAAATATGCCTGTTATCTGTCAGAAATTCATTAACTCTCAAAAGGAGACCCCGTTACAAAACACAGAAATGTCTTGGTAAAGAGAAAAATATGGGCATGAGTCTCGACGGGACCTGAAACCGAGAATAACTCTGCTGGCGAAGACCACCAGCAATTAACCCGACCGAACGACCATGAATGACAGAAATCGTCGATTGACCGAAAAAATGGTCATGGGTTTGGCGGTGTTCCAAACCAATAATGATTGTGCTGGCGAGGACCAGCCGAAAGCCGAAGCTCACCATATGAACTTGTGAAGACAGAAAAGCAAAGGCACATTAACAGGACTTATCAGCCAAGAGAATTTTGCAGCACATTTCTTCATGATCCTCTCACAAACCGTTACATGAACACGTATATAACTTTTATTCATTCCATATGTTTTACTTCGCCTTTATTGCGCTTGCACACTCAACTCAACACAATCATGTGGACGGCCATTAATTAACCACATGTGCTAATCATAGGGTACAGAATTATTATGTATTATACAAGCAGTCTGTCCGTCCTAGTCGGCTGGCAATGAAGGGTATCCTTTTGATTGCCCTTCTGGCAGGGCCGAGTAATTACCAGCACAACGCCTCGGTCAAAGGACACCAGAAGAATAGAAGGTCCTTCTTGTGACTCATGAGTCAGCAGATCCTCTGATGTTTCTGTCACGCTAAATTCGATTTTGCTTGCGGCTTGTCTATTAAGTGAAAACTGAGATAGGAGTCAAATGTGTTTCAATTGATCTAACGCGGTCTGGTTTTGTAGTTTTATACAAACACCTTCAGGTAATAACCCGCCCTGCGAGGCCTCTCTTCGAAGGTGAATAAACTTGCTTGAAGAGAACAATAGGACGGGCCTGTAACATGGAGAATCCTCACATGGTCACACAGTTCCGGTTTTCAATCAGTCCTCCTCTTCCCCATTTTGATTGAACTCTTTGAGGTACGAAGAGGACAGCAAGAGGCAGAGAGAAGAGAAAATTTATTGGGGAGTAGTGAGAAACACTACCTTGGGTGGGGATGGAGGTGGGGGTGGGGGAGAAAATTTTCCAGCAATGAAAGTTCATAGTCAATACTGCCCTTTCTCATAAAACTAGATTGGAAAGAGGGTAAATTGATGGCAGGTGAAGCAGGTAAAGCAATGGAAAGCGGATTGTTGTACGTTGTGAGCAGAGCAGTGTACTTTAACAGAGTTTCTACTGTATTTGAATCAAATTTTGGTGTTAACTTTGGAAGGGCTACACATGAAGCACTCATTGCAAAATGTAATGTGGGTGTTTGCTCTAAGACCGAAGGAAAAAGCAGAACACTTTGATCGACTTGGTGTGAAGAAAGAGAGAGCAGGAAGAAGGGGACAAAGGTTCCTTATGGAAGAGTTCTGTTTGAGAGAGGGTAAAACGTTGCGAAGTGAAAAAGATGTTATGCGCAGAGAATACAAGTTGACTGGCTTCGCTGTTTATGATAGGAATAAATTCGTATATAAACGTCGGAAGGGTTGTGTTGCAATGCAAATTTGACAACATTTTGGAGGGTTGCATCTGTAGCTTGCAGTGCAACGTAGAATTTGAGCAGTAACTCAGCTTTTGATCTAAGACCGAGGGAGACGACGAAGAAGGATACTAAATAATAGGCCTGTATAATACTTCCATTCCTACTTCATAATGAACATATTATGTACCAGTCACAAAAACCGGTCAGTTAATTCCGTTTATGGAAACAGTCGCCGTGTATTGTGAGAATCATGGGGAACACACAGATACACACTGTGGGCAGAAAACTCAGTCCGTGCCTCACAGGAAACACATTACTTCTCCGCTACAAAGCCCAACCGGTTAATGCTGTTCAGGGAAAGAGCCGCTGTTTATTGTGAGAACCATACGGAACACACAGATACACTCTGTGGGTAGAAAACTCAGTCCGTACGTCACAGGAAACACATTACGTCTCCGCTACAAAGCCCAACCGGTTAATGCTGTTCAGGGAAAGAGCCGCTGTTTATTGTGAGAACCATACGGAACACACAAATACACGTACAATCTATGGACAGACTGCGGAGTTTTAGTACGTTCAGGCGGGTGGTACATATAGTTACCACTATGCCTTAAAGGCTTAAGATTTTGGTGTGTACGTATAAAAAGTTTATATCATAGTTTTATTTGTATGTGCTACGGCTGACATTCTGCTTCTGTGTTTTATTCATCGTTCATTCATTCACACTGCCAGTATCTCAGTCTATACAGTGTCGAATCATTGGATTACAGTGGATATTGAATCGGAAAGTATCTGGAATGAATCAGTCGATACCTAATTCAAGATACTCTTCCGAAATTTGTCTCGAGGGACTGAGGAAATGATGATTAGCCTTTCAGAAGAGTCGGTCACTTCCAGAATTCATGCCACAAGGGTTAGCGCTTGCGTCAGTTTGCTCGTTGAGCTTCCTGTTGAAGGCGTGGTTTGTCTCTACAGTCCCAAATTCATTTTCTTGAGTTCATTAAGTAAACGTTCCTAATGTTTCTGTATGCGGCGGCCGATTAATGCAGCATTTCAGTGTTTCAAATCACGTCACGAATAATTATGCAGTTATGAGACCTGTGTTCCCACCGTCTGAACTATGATGAGTTCTGTCTTTTGCGATGCGACGCGGCTTAGTTTGGTGCATCGTTATCAACTCTTAAAAAAATCTGTTGCTCCCATCTTCAGGGAAGAAAAGTGAGATTTGAGATTTTCACGGCCGTGACTCTAAAGATCCTTGTCATTTCGGATGTGAAAAGATTTAGGTCCGATAGAATTGACCAGTAGTCAGAGAAGTCAGAGTATACGCTTTAGGCTGCTTCCGTCTTCAGGGTAGAAAATTTAAGGTTCTTTCACCTTAAAGTCTTCTGTCTCTTCTGTCATGTAGTCGGGGGCTGCAGGTAACTCCGAAACTGGTAACGATTTAGCAGACTACACGGCTTCACATCCCAGATAACAGACTTCTTCATAGTCACTTCCATGAAGATTGGAAATCTCGTAGGTTTCCACCCTGAAAACGGCAGCATGAAGTGCTTCCAATTCGTAGATGATGTACCATGTTACATGTCGTATAAGAAAAGACAGTAATATTCACATTCGTCATCAAGATCACAGATTTCGTACTCTTCTACACTGAAGATGGTGGCAGCATGTACCTCCGAATCATTGGTAGCGATATGAGAGTACATGGTGTCATATCAAGAGACAATGCTATTCATGGTTACCGCAGTGAAGATTTCAAGTCTCATACTTTTCTACCCTGAAAATGGAGGCAGTAGATTCTTACGAATTTTGGTGACGATTTATCACACTATACGACGTCACACACCACAACACAGAAATGTTAAAAAGTAGATAACATTCTCCCCGTGCCGAAAAAATGAAGCAGTATGACCTGAAGACATGGGGTAATGGAGATATACTTATATCATTCCTGACCTCGGCACTACGTGGAGATGAGGGATCAGCCTCACGCCCCGGCCGATTTTTTTTTCGGAGAAAGAGCCCGAGGCTGGGAGGGCCCCAGAGGCGGCCTGTACTCTTTGCAGAAAAGCAAAATTTGCCCTTACTGGAAATAGAACACCTTCCGTCCATGCCATAGCTCGTTTTTGTACCGTCTGAGCTGTCCCGACTCTCGTCATAATTAGATATTTCTCCTCATTCTCACGTTCTAATATAGCGTCCAGTTATGCTGGCTCGTTATGTGTCTCCTGTGCTGCTAACTCCTGACGCAACCAGTGGAGCAGAACAAAGAACTGTATGAGTGGCAGACAGTTTACATTGGGGAGGTTCCACTTGTTGAACAATGCGCCAGCATCGTAGGGGCGGCGAGTCCCTGTGAGACACACAAGACGATAAGTTCAGCCCAGTCTGGTCACGCAACTCGGTGCAAGAACAACGTAAGGCTCTTTTCCCACTAGCGTTTGTGGTTTACCTCTTCGAATACTAAATTTCTTTTAAATAATATAGACAGACTCAGTCCGTACCTCACAGGAAACATTACGTCTCCGCTACAAAGCCCAACCGGTTAATGCTGTTTAGGGAAACAGTTGCTGTTTGTTGTGAGAACCAAACGGAACTCTGTGGGCAGATTGTGTAGTTTTGTAAAACATGTAAAGTAAGAAAAAAAAAAGTAAAGCTATCCCCGTAGCAGGCCGTTAAGGCTGTGAGACGTCCCACATTCTCTAGACAATCGGCTCAAAGATGGCGGTAAGGTTGTCAGCCTTACGCGCCGGCCGCACTTTACTCCCCAGGAAAATTATTTAATTAATTAATGGTACTCATTTCAGTTAGAGGCTGAGTAAACCCCAGGGCCTAGTGCGGCTGGAAGGCTTAGGTCAACTGAAAAAATCCATTGACCTCATCGGGACTTGAACCCGCGACATTCCGGCTTGTAGCATAGCTCCTCAACCACTACGCTACCGCGTGCTCCCATGTTAACACATGTGCTATATATATATATATATATATATATATATATATATACTCGTTGTAACCACTGGAATTTAAGGGCGTAACTAACAAAGCAACTAGCTAAATATGCGGAACGGAGTCATTCGTCAGAAGCCAAGAGTCGCTCTGTTTTATTAGGAAGTGCAAAATTGTTGCTTGGGGGAAGAAACTGAATTAGGCAGTAAAGCAGTGTTAGTTAGAAAAGTGCTGAGTTAGGTTGTGTAGGACAAACAACAAGTTAAGCAGTTTAAGAATGTTTCAGATGAAAAGCTTGATTTTGCAGAATAGTAGTTCTGTCAGAGCTACACTTGGTTAGGTAGTCTAGCGGTTTTTGGTAGAGGAAGGCTAGTTTAGACAGTTCTGTAGTTTTTGTTTAGAAACTCTGGATTAGGCAGTGTAGGAGTGTTGATAGAAGAAAAGGTTTTCTTATACGTATAACGGTTAGAGAACCGTGGATTAGGCAGTGTGAGAATGTTTGATTAGGCAGTGTAGGAGTATTAGTTAGCGGCTTGCCACAGACAGTGTTGGTATAATAGGCTACCTAACCGGCAAGTAAGCTATAATAGAACTTTGATGACTCCATTCATTTTGGCGTGTCCTGAGTACATTTAAGTATTATTTTAACTTGAGTCAAGTGGTCACTTGCGTATAAGAGCGCTGGTGATCCAGCGTTTGATGAATGCCGACCCTTCAAATTTATTCCATGCCATCACTCCAGTTAAAGTTACGTGGTAAGCACAGGAATGATGCAAGCACATTTTACATTTCCTCTTCATCGAGAACAAAAAGGCGTATCATGGACATCGTGGCTATGCATGTTGATGTCTGATCCGCTTTTGATTATGACCGAATTGGCGCAGTGGTAGTGCCACCCAACGTCAAAACCATCCCATCGGTTAAAGAAATCTTAAGTCTTGTGCAGACCTGTACATATTTAGGGTGTCACAGCGCCTGCACACTATAAGTCGTAAGACAAAAAATTATGGGTCATGAGTCCCGCGAGGTTCGAAACCGAGAATGACTTTGCTGACGAGGACCATCTGTAATTTACCGGCCAGAAAGACAACGCCAGAATTTTTCATGATGGTTGTTAGAATTTTCTTATTACATGATTTCTAGTTTTTTTTCTTCTAGCGGTGTTTTGGAGGAACATACTGTCTCCTTGTTCTGGGTCCAAGCCACGCAAGACACCAACAAGAAACAGGCATCAGGTAAAAGAGAGTATTCAAATCCAACGTGGAAGACTAATTTCTCCTCAGTCAGGAATGTGTTGCGTTTTATTATTTAATGGATTGTCGCTTAATTGGATAGAAAACTTGGATATTGTGCGCAAATAGAGCCGCTTATTCGTGTCAGAGCTGGCAGAAAGAATGTATTGGTACCAATGGTGATTATGACACGTGCTGCCCTCTAGGGATACCACAGAACTGTTCTCCTGTTGGCATAATTGGACTCCACCTTCAGACCAACAGTTGATGGACAGAGAGGGGCTCAACTTGACTACCAGTGCCCTCGAGCCATACCATGGTACATTTCTTAGACCCTCCGACAAATGGTTAGACAGGAGGTCACTCTGCCGGTGGGGAGAAGTGCCCTCAAAGTTGTGTGAAGTGACGTATTTCCTGGACGCTTTCTGCCGACAGAGGGTCAATATGATGTCAGACAGCGGGAAGTCCACACCACAGGCTTCACCATAGCGCTGCTTGTCTTGCTGGACCAACAATTGCGTTGCCTTGGAAACGCTGATAGAGTAATCGCTGTAGTGTTTCAATTAGTAGTGTGCCTTCCTTACTTTATAACGAAAGTGAGGTTATGCTATTTGTGTCACGTTATGCTTCATGAACAAATCGGCCAATCTTCATAAAATATTGTATGCCATTTTCCTTTTTTTCCTCTTTGCTTCCTACTTTCTCTTTCTTTTTCCTTCGCGGGGTAAAATTTATGACGATGTCCAATTTTTTTCGAAGACTAATTTCTTCATTTGTGTTAAACTGTAGCAGCATATTCCTTAAAAAACATCTGTAAAACCACCACGGCACACAGGCTCACAGCCCAGATGACAATATTGTGAGGCTAAAACATCCCTGAGAATACGTAATATCTTGAGGAGGCAACCTTACGGAAGAAAAGTCCCTGTGCATTCAACGAGATATCCAGTATGGAGTATATGATTACCAACGTATTTGGTATGTTTATAACGATGACATGATTTCCGTCAGTACCTGCTGATGACGCATACTTAAAGATGTATGAACATGGATAGTAGTCTCATAATCAATGCTATGAGAACCTCTGATATTCGTTTTTCGATTCATGGAACCCTTTACAGTAGAGTGGTAACTCTGCCTACCATCTGTTTTCACATTATAAGGCTCTGTAATTTTTCCACAGAGTGTATTCCTGTTTCTCATGCTTTTCTCAGAATAAACCAGCATCACTTTTCTAAATTGCATTAACCGACTGGTCTTTGTAATATAGATGTAGCGCGTTTTCTGTGACGCATAAATTTGACTTTTTAAATTTTGTTTATGAAACAGATCTTGCTTAAAATTATTTAAAAATTACTTCTAATTTTCTCATTAGGCACTCAGGTCTGTTTTCCATCAGAATTAATATGGAATTATGGATCTTATAAATATTCGGTAGAACTCTTTGGACGGGAGATCAGCCCTGTCTCAAGGCCACTACTTACACAGGACAACGCAGACCTGGAGAAAGGGGGACAGTCATGCGTGCCTCCAATGGGATTCAAACCGACGATCGCAGTGTCTGAGCCGTCAAAAATATTTCGTGACTGAGACCGCGCTGCTACTAACCCGGAATCAAACCCAAGTCTGCTTAATGCGGCGTCCAGACGAGATGCTGAGAAAATCCTGTGCCGTAACAGCTATAACACTGAATACTGTTCGTTGTCACGGCGAAGTTTCGAGGCGTGTTATAATGAAGCTGTAAGACCCGTGTGTTCCTTTGTATGTAAATTAATGCGTTCCCTCCATCAGCGTGCGGTGCTGTACAGTCACCCGGGATGGCAGTTCAATGATTGACTGACAGCAGTTCGCTAAGGGTAACCAACAGAGCGATCATCTTGCAGCTATGGAATAGGAAAAGAAGAAAATAGAAGTGAAACTCATTAACCTACTCCATTTGGAGCAATTGAACCCGGTCACCCTACCCCCAACCTCTGGTTCGAACCCGCAGGTCGATGAAGTTGTAAGCCTTCAACCGAAGGAACGCAATACTCATGTCAAGGGCAACCGGAGAGCCTCTCCAGTACAGCCCAGTTCTGTAAATCACTCGTTTGTTGGTTTGTTTGTATGACATCATAAACAATGAATGGGAATAATAGCATTCATGCTGGGCCATAATTCAGGTATATATATTAAAATAAAGGGTGTCAAAATGGCGACTTTCGTAATTCCTGCATGATGTTTGACCTGATTTGCGGTGTCATTTTTTCCCCCACAGATCCGGCTCTCTGATCTGTACGATTCCGAAATAATTTTGAGCAACCAATTTTTAAATACGTATCTGACATGACAACTTGATGGTGGATCGGCCTATCGCGATACTTACATGGGAAAATAATAAAAGACAATGGAAATACATCCATGCTTAAAAACGATTCAAGCCTACAATCATTGTTAATAAAAATTTCCTTGTCCCGGGCGGTCACTGACTTCATATTACTAACTGCTTGTTTTCCTAATTATTTATCAAATCAACTAAACTTGCAAATTTCATGGAGCAGAGCCATTGTTAATTTTTTTTCTCTCATCTATGACTAGGCTTTTCAACTAGTCTGCTCCAGTGAGGCTTTGGGGCAAACTAATTGAACGCGTTTCTTCACTCTCCCATACGTTGAAGCTCTATGCCACAAGCCAGAAGTTCGGGATTTCGAATCCCGATTAGGTCATAGGATATTCCAATTAAATTTATCTTAAAGTCCTGGGGACCATTCGGCCTCCAACAGAAATGAGTACCAGAAATCTTCCTGGGAGTAAACTGCGGTCGAAGCGTTAGTCTGACAAAGTCAATAGAAAGTCCGTCGAGTGTAACAATTTGTAGGTCACTTCTTTATCACTTCTGCCTTACATGTTTCGGTTTAATACAACCATCATCAGAGGCACATAGTACAATCATGAAAACACTGTTGTTTAAGATGTACACAGTTATGTTTGCTGCATGGACGCTGCTACAATATGTCGACGTGTAAAAGCACAACACTTGCTAGGATTGTTGAATGCACTATCAATTCTCACATTCCATCCGAAACTGCCCTCAAGTTAAAACGCCAATGTTAAAATATTTAAAAATTTAAAACATTTGATATAAAATGTTAAGCTCCTCCTTGTTAATTCATCCCGAAGATGGGAGATGTCAGCTTGAGGTTGTATGGCTTATGGTTAGCTGTTTCCTATGTGCTGTGTGTTGTGTACTGTACATGTAAGGCAGAAGTGATAAAGAAGTGACCTACAAATTGTTACACTCGACGGACTTTCTATTGACTTTGTGACTGATAGTGTAACGGACCAAAAATGAAACAATTCAAAATAGTTAGTCTGACAATCTCACTATCAACTGTGAAACGATTTTCTACAAAATGTGGGCATCTCGACGGTCAGTTATAAGGATAGCTTCACATATACCTATTGTATACATTATCGGATGCTAACCATTGGCCTCCTGGTCTTCTAGTTAGCAACCAAATACAAATATTTACAATACAGTCACATATAAAGCTAGTACAACACACACTTACTCACTGATTGTGAAGTTATATAACAATTTCACTAATCTACACATTCTGTAAGTCAGTCTAAAGACTGGGTCTCTTCCAAATAACATAAAAACATTCAGTCCGTACCTCACAGGAGNTTTCGATTAGTCTATCAATCATGCCCTGTAGCACAGTTTCTTCCTTAGCCATTAACACAAGGTCATCTGCATATTTCACAGTTTGAATAATTTGCCCTCCTAATTTGAAGTCTCCAAGCCCATCCAGAGCTTCTTACAGATACACTGTGGGCAGAAAACTCAGTCCGTGCCTCACAGGAAAACACGTTACGTCTCCGCTACAAAGCCGAACCGGTTAATGCCGATTAGGGAAACAGCCGCTGTTTATTGTGAGAACCATACGGAACACACAAATACACTTCATCATTCATCATTCATCTGTAATCTGTCAAGACGACAGGTCCACAGTCTCTTCCAAAACAATTCCTCCACTTAATGCGATCTAGAGCTTTCTCCTTCAAATGACAGTATCCTCTTCTGTCCCCAAGGTCATCCAGCATCTTCTTACGTCTTCTTCCCCGTCTTCTTGTCACTTCTATCCGCCCCTCTATCTTTCCTTCAATAACTTCTTTTAGAAGGAAGTTTCTGCGTAAAACATGACCAATCCAATTAGCCTTCCGTTTCTTATTTCGTGTAGGATATTCCTCTGCTCACTGACTCTAAATAACACTTCTTCATTTCTCACATAATCGGTCCAACTGATCTTCTCCATCCTTCTCCAACACCACATTTCGAAACTTTCCAGGTGTTTCTGATCTACTGCCCTAATTGTCCATGTTTCAGCCCCATACAGAGCTATGCTCCAGATGTAGCATTTCACTAGTTTCTTCCTCAAATTTAAGTCCAATTTGCTGATAAAAAGATTCTTCTTCTTGCTAAATGCAGCTTTCGCCATGGCAATCCTGGATTTAATTTCACTAGTACACCTTCCATCATCTGTTAACAAGCTACCCAAATAGTTAAAACATTTCACATTCTCCAGTTGTTTTTGGTCTATCTTTATTGTGACTGGGGTTGGTTGTCTTGAAATTGTCATTACTTTCGTTTTTTCCACATTCCATGCCATAGCACCTTCCAATTTCGATTAGTCTATCAATCATACCCTGTAGCACATTTTCTTCCTTAGCCATTAACACAAGGTCATCTGCATATTTCACAGTTTGAATAATTTGCCCTCCTAATTTGAAGTCTCCAAGCCCATCCAGAGCTTCTTACAGATACACTGTGGGCAGAAAACTCAGTCCGTGCCTCACAGGAAAACACGTTACGTCTCCGCTACAAAGCCGAACCGGTTAATGCCGATTAGGGAAGCAGTCGTTGTTTATTGTGAGAACCATGCGGAACACACAATACACTCTGTGGGCAGAAAATTCAGTCCGTACCTCACAGGAAACACATTACGTCTCCGCTACAAAGCCCAACCGGTTAATGCTGTTTAGGGAAACAGTCGCTGTTTATTGTGAGAACCATACGGAACACACAAATACACTCTGTGGGCAGAAAACTCAGTCCGTGCCTCACAGGAAACACATTACGTCTCCGCTACAAAGCCCAACCGGTTAATGCTGTTTAGGGAAACAGTCGCTGTTTATTGTGAGAACCATACGGAACACACAAATACACTCTGTGGGCACATTACAGAGATATATCGTAGTACTGTATGTTAAAGCAGGTGGTACATATAGTGACCACTGGTGTTTAAAGGATTAATAACGTGACTTACTTTTTGGATATTATTCATTGATTGTCCCAAACTGATTAGGCTTTTTACTTGAAGACGGAGCCAATATCGAGCCTTCGAAACGTAGAAAATAAAAAGAGGACTATGGTTAATGTCCAAGAAGACAGTCATTCAAAAAGGCATCTCGCTTTATTTTGACTTAACAGAAAACTTGCTCTAACGCAATGTTTTGTTTTAACAAGAAATTGCGTGGCTTGGGAGCTATCATCTTCAGAATTATGTTACCTTTTTTTTCTTTACATCTTTCGACCATATATAATTGTTAACTTCTTTTGCGATAAGTAACAAAAGTGGCATAAGGAGACACTAAAAATATTTCTCCGCAGAGTATACCACAGTTCAGGGGCGTCTAGAGATCTGATTACCACTGGGTAACATTAAGCAGGTGATAAAGTGCGCTTCATATCCTGTGCAATATTTCCTCTGTCTGTCCCCCTGTCTCACTATCTGTGTGTTGATGCTTTTCTTGTCAACATGCTCAGCCCATAAACAGCTCACGGTGGGGGGTTCGAGACCCGACCATGCTTTTACAGCCCAATTTACGTCAGGTTGTGTGTTATATGGGCCTTGTGATGTGACAGCTTGACGCCTATCCGATGTGTCACACAACACTGAACCCTCCCTTGAGAACCTTGACATTTTCTTCTTCTTACTCGTATTTTTTTAACTAGTGTATTTGTCTTGTAAAGATAAAATATATTTTTCTTTTGAATGCCTCAACCTTTTTATAGAGGTCATTTTCCAAAATATACGTCTGTCTGTACCCCGTTTGATGGCTGCTGATACTTCTGCATTAATTATTCTGGACTTTCCAGCCAAACCTGCATTCCATTATAAGCCTTCCAGAGAAAGTTGCGCCTTGTGTCTATTCATACGTCAAAAATAAGAGCATAGAATTGTCTGTCTTCAAACGAGGAATTTCAACACTATCCCATATCCGTTTGTTAATTTCAATTTCATCATTTTTATTTAAGGTAACATAAATAAAACAGTGGGTTTTGTACTTTTTGAGTGAAGTTCATAAACAATTATGTCGGACCCTGATGATGGAAGCCACATGTTGCTCCGAAACGTCGATTAATTTCAGCGGACTTCACGGCGGTATATCCCATAAGATATAACTCTTCATTGTGTTCTTCTGTTTGCATCATTCAGCTACCAAATCGTTTAAGAGTTTTCAGTGGAATTTGGTGTTATATTTCTCTGCAAACGATAAAGTTATCCCAGGGTTTAATTAATTAGGTATCAAGCCATGAAGGCGTACTTGAGTGGAGATACATTTTCAATATTGTTAGCCTCAGCACTAGATGGAAGTGAGTAGCTAACTTTACGCTCCTGCCGCTTTACCCCGAGGAAGGAGGCACTGATACGCATTGTATAGGGGGATGTGTGGGCCCCAGAGCCGGTCTGGACGTTGTGGAAAAGAGAAGTTTAATATTGCCATTATAACGATTTGCTGCACACGCGTTTTTTAGTGGGGGTGATTGTGATGAGACACTCTGTAGTCTAAGTTTGTGTTTCGAAGCAACGTTCTGCACCCATCTTCAGAGCATGAAAGTAAACCCAGAAAACACCCGTTCTGGTCACACCCCAGAAGATTTGTGTAAACAAAATTCTTGTTTCATATT
The DNA here is from genome assembly GCF_002891405.2 of Cryptotermes secundus. Taxonomy (NCBI): domain Eukaryota; kingdom Metazoa; phylum Arthropoda; class Insecta; order Blattodea; family Kalotermitidae; genus Cryptotermes; species Cryptotermes secundus. Next base: position 1,344,804 of record NW_019740656.1, on the reverse strand, counting down.
TCTTCAGACTTTCATATAATGTGCTGTTAACCCTTTCTATTCTGCACTGAAATCATTGTTCAGTTGTTCAATATCAGATAATTTCAGCATGAAAGTAGTGTCAGTGGCGGCTACTCGAAATTTATAAGCTCGAGTTCATTGTCCTCAGGAATATCAGCATGGCGAACATAACGAAATTTGAAGATGAAAGACTGCCACCAATCTTTGAGATGTTATGAATCGCATTCAGGTTAGAAATATTAAAGCATATGTAAGATTTATTATGTTAATTTTGCATGTGTATGATTTGGAAATAATGGCGTGGAAAACGCCTGAATTATTTTTCATTTCTGAGATTGACGGCTAAATCCTTTGAATGGCTGATATTAGGAATGCCAAGCTTAGTATAGTTTAGCGAAAGACTGATTCCCCATCTAAGGAGTCCTACCATCCGACTGAATGGAACTAATGGATTGTAGAGTTTGGTTGTAACGCCTAGAAATAGAAGAAAGGCTGGGTAAAGAAATCCAAGAGGGAAGAAACATAGTAGAAGGTAGATAGACGAATAAGAGGAGAAGAATAAGGATGAGCCGAGGAAGAATGTAAAGGAAAGAAGAAGGTTTTAGATTCAGAGAATTTGTGGAAATGGGAGAAGATGAATCAGTTAGATAAAGAAAGGAAAATAAAGAAGAGTACAAATATAGAAATGGAAGAGTAAGAAGGACAAAAAGTGGGGGGGGGTATATGTCTGAAGAGGAGTAATAGAAGGAGATCAAGGAGGATAAGGGGAAGAAGGATAAAGGAATAAAAGAAAACGAGGACAATGGAAAAGAAGAGGGAAGACAAGGAGGAAATAAAAGGACAGAAAGTTTTGCCCAAGAAGGGTCAAGGAAAGAAGGAAATAAGTAGCCAATACAGAAGAGATTGTTACAGACCGATTATTCTTTTTCCCACGAACCTGCACAAATAATTGTACGAAAAGAAGCGGACACGTTTGCTGGTGTATCGAGACCAACCAAATGTTATGAATGCTGCCCACGTCATCACGCCTGTTAGTTCCATGCAGGTAATGCTATGTTCCCACCTTAGGATTTGTTTTATAGCTTCAGTGTTAGTTTGTGTCAGGCTACAACTGATACTGCGAGATGATGTATATTTACTATTACTCTCTACAACGGTTCGCACTTCTTATGCGTCTCCTCTTCAGGACGCATTTGCGGTTATGATGCGTACCTACTGAAACGTTGCAAGACGGGACTAAAATAGTTTAACCATGTCAATCTGTAACAGTCGACACCTGCTTTCACCCTGTTTTCGTGAGAGACTTGTTCTTAAACCCTGAAAATGGAGGTGATATGTTCCTCCGAAACGTCGGTTGACTACACGGCTTTATATTCCAGAAGATAGAACTCTTCATAACCACTGCTGTGAGAACCTTAACCCTTATATTCGTCGAAATTTTCCAATATTAATTAAAAATGGATAAATAAATTAATGATTTTTTGGACATTATCCATGTTCCATTTTTATTTAAAACAGTTCTTTTGAGACTGGATTATGTCTCTGTCGTCAGGTAGAAACTCTACTCAGTTGGCCTCAGTCAATTCAGCCATAGGGAGAGAGGGACTACCTCTGTCAGTTGGGCCCAGCCGAGTAGGTTTCCTGTAACTGAGGACGGAGGCACAGTCCAGTCTCCGAAACAGTGTTTTAAACAGAAATATAAAAATGGATAATATTGGCACCTGTATTAGTGACTGTAGACGGGGTTTGGATTTGTAAATTAATTTATTGATTGCTTATAAGTCGTAACTACAAATAACTGTAAAGCTGGGAGTATTGCTGATTTGCACACGCGAAATCGCTCCACATCAAATTTTCTCAATCTGATTTCACTAGTCTTCACTTGGCAACCGCTCTCAACAAAGGCTATTTCTCTGCAAAGTTTTCACTACACGTTTCCTGGTAACGGATCTCAGCAATGGAGATTCTTCCGCTTCCGTTGCCCGCCGGCTGACACTCCCCAGTTGAACCTTCAACTGCCAATTCCGAAGACACAAATCAGTTCAATTCCTCTTCTCTAAAGCTCTTATCCTGGAAGGCTGGCGTCTCGAAACTCGAGTCCACCCTTCTCAACTGAACGCTACTTTGTAACCACTTCGCACGGACCACGCACAAAACACAGCATCTCTATTGTTGGGAAGGCATGTTTACAGCGCCGTTACATAGCAATGAAATTCACTCGATTGTTGCTTGTGTATTTATTGCCACAGGAATGTGTTTACCGAGTCGTTGCCTAGAAGTGAACATCTATTCTGACTTCAGTATTCTGGCTTTCGGGCGTCATGTCAGAATGTTGTAAAGTAGATCGTTGTACTAATGGTCCGTCGTTATGGAGCTTTGAATCCGTAAAACTGTCACCAATAATGGTCATTTTACATGAACACCTCCACGCGATTCTCGCCCCCGCCGCCTATTTAGTTCGCTAAGAGCGAAACAGTTTCTGACGGAAGTTGTAGAGAATGTCGACTCGCAGACATGTCCGATGCTTTTTACCGCCAATCTGACGCCTTTTGAAGTAATTAAGGAGCAGTGAAGGAACACAGCAGAGTTACATTGCTCTGCGTACGAAACGTGTTGAGCCTATTTTACATGTATGCATATTATATACAAAAATTCGAGTAAAGAAATGAATCGTGTTTGCCAGGCTATCCATTTGTGTTTGTGTCTGTGTCTGCCTATGTTTCGTTCATAGGTAGGCCGCACATCGGCATGCGTCAAGACATGTAACAGTCAAGACAGGATGTCTGCGACATGACGCAAAGAAAGAGCACAGTTGAAACGAATGAGATTATGAAAACCGCCGCACACCGGTCTGAGTCATGATGCTGACGAATCACGAATGAAGCAAGACTGCGTCTTTTGTCTCATGTCTTGATGCTTGTCTTGGCGCAGTTGGTGTGCGTCCGCCCTTAGTGTTTTGTGTATGTGTGTCATCGGGTCAGTGCGTCTGTTTTGTCTCAACATTGATTGAAATAAGTTGCTTCAAGCGGTCCTTGGTTTTCCTTAGTCCCTCAAACCAAGTTACAGGATAGTACTTTCAAATAGGCGACCACCGCACCCTTCAATATCCTTTACATTTCACTACTGACTGATCGTCCTGCTAGCAGCGCCGTTAAATAGACCATAAATGAAAGTAAATTGAACGAACTGATCAATTTTATGTCTTGCCGTTGGAAGCCACTCCTTATTTTTGCCACAGAATTCTTCACCCGCATTATGACCAACATGGCGGGCGATTGGATTGTCGAGGAGAAGCGATATTAGCGCTATTCAACCTGGAATCCCTAAAGATTGTTTGTTAACCGTTTGAAGACTAAACAATGATAGAAGAGTAAGTGAAAGGGGAAGTCATGGGAGAAGTGAAATAATTTTTATTAGGGTAAAGGAGGCAGAAAAGGTGATGGAGGTTCCCACGTTTCGCCCTGTCGTCCTTCTGGCACAGGTAATATGAAAGCTAACACTTATAGAGTTCATGTTAATAATATTTTGAAAATTCAGTTCCTGACTCACAGAAAACACACTGCTTGTCCATTGCAACTGCCAACCTGTTAATTCTGATGGGATAAATAATCGTTGTTTGGTATGAGAATCATAGGAGGCACACAAATACATAGCGTGGGCAGAATTGAGACTTTATGGACGTTACAGCAGATGGTACATATGGTAACCAATGCGATTTTAAGATTAATCGACCCGTGAAAACTGGTTTATGAATAAATTTAAGATGGCTTCAGATCATGACTTCCATTTCTATACGGTTATAATAATAATGATCATTTGACCTCATGTAAAACTCACTATTACAACGATCAACAAGGAATCCTACCAATTAGCGTGTGTGGATATCATCGATTTCGAAGTAAAATATGTCAAGACGTTAAAAAGAAAAGTCACCTTTTGCTGTACCTGACAAATTACACTCCAACACGCGTTCGTAAGAATGGGAAAAGAAAGATTAAAAAAAGCGCATGGCATAACATTTCATGATGTAAAATAACACCACTCTACTGCCATCTAATGCAAGGTTACTCAAACTGTGGGTCGGGACCTCCCAGCGGGTCGCACCTGCATTAGGTAAGGGACGAGGTGGCCTTGTTCTTCATTATATAAAATAGTGCCTACGTTCGTGCTTACGTCATAGTTTTGGCAAGTCAGTAAGTCGCTAAATGAAATGCAGGTGCCTTCGGAACATTGATCTGCCGCCGTTGAAATGCTTCGCGAATAATTTCGTGATTGTACAGGAACATTTTATAGCTTACTGTGGGTGTAGAGAGGCTGTAAAGCTATTTAGGTTCCTGCTGCCACCGTACAGCCTGACAGGGACCTGCAACAGTGTGCAGAACTGCACTTTTCGTGACTGTACAGGAACATTTTATAGCTTACTGCAGGTGTAGAGAGGCTGTAAAGCTATTTAGGTTCCTGCTGCCACCGTACAGCCTGACAGGGACCTGCAGCAGTGTGCACAACTACACTTTTCGTGACTGTACAAGAACATTTTATAGCTTATTGAGGTGTAGAGAGGTTGTAAATCTATTTAGGTTCCTGCTGTCACTGTACAGCCTGATAGGGACCTGCAGCAGTGTGCAGAACTGCACTTTTCGTGACTGTACAGGAACATTTTATAGCTTACTGTAGGTGCAGAGAGGCTGTAAAGCTATTTAGGTTCCTGCTGTCACAGTACAGACTGACGGAGACCTGCAACAGTGTGCAGAACTGCACTTTTTGCGACTGTACAGGAAATTTTATAGCTTACTCTAGGTGCTGAGAGTCTAGGATCCAGTGGATATCAGAACTAACCTTACGAAATTGCGTGAAGGAGGAACATTGAAAAAGTTTAACTCTGGGCTTGCATATCTGGTTGAGGTAAATTTATGTGTGAAGATGTATGTACAGTATATGTGACTATTTCAGGACTCATTACTAAAGAAAAGTATTTTAAAAAAGCAGTTTAGGAATAATATCGTCTGTGATGTGACGACTTGTAGTTCTGTAGAAATTCACCGACGTTTCGGCAGAACATAATACCTCTTAACTGCGTTCTCAGGGTCGATCATGAAATGGAGCCGAGAAACAACAAGAAATTTTCAATGATAAACATGGAGCCATTTCGTTCCCCTGAAACGTCGGAAACTTTTCCTGAAATATTCCATCATGGCACAGGAGATATTCCCAGTCACCGCTGTGAGAACCCCAAACATTTTTGACATACGTTTCTCTCGCTCAGTCTCCTATCCAGTGGATACCTGGGGATGTTTCCCCGTGGGTAAAGCGGGCCGGGCTCGAAGCTGACCACTTACCTCAAACTAGTGCCAAGAATGGTGGAGCTATACCTCCGCTTCCGCATACTCCTTCATGGCATAGTGTATAAAGCAGGGGGATAAATTTACCTTTATCATTTCTTTGTTTCCAGGTAAGGAGAGAGTTTAGTTGGCAGCACTTCGAACCCAGTGCAAACGTTCTCGCAAGCGACGGTACGAACGTCAAAAAGAAACGAGGTAAGCCTGGCGAAGACCCGCAATAAAAACATAAGTGCTATAATGCATGGAATTTCCACTGCTTATCGACTTAACGTTTATGACTTCATTTGACATTGCTACTTACAGTACGTTCTCATAACAGAATGTTTTTGTTGGGTTTCTTCTTGTACTTGTGAAAGTTCGTCTTGTCTTAACGGATTACGAAACCTAATGCACCTGTACCGGCCTCATAATTCGACTTTTAGCATCTCCTCGATCTTCCGCTTTCCATTTACCGTACAGAGTTAACATCGCCTGCTGTCTGAAGGCGCCTATCAATCCCGTAAAAACTGAACGGATGGGTATAGCTGCAGCTCTTCGGATTTGTGTTCGGGAGGTGCTCGTTAAATTTCTGGATCTGTAGTCGGGAGATGCTCCTTAACTCTCTTGAGTTTGTATTTAGGAGATGCTCGTTAGCTCTCTGAGTTTGTATTGAGGAGATGCTCGTTAGCTCTCTGAGTTTGTATTCGGGAGATGCTCGTTAACTCTCTGAGTTTGTATTGAGGAGATGCTCGTTAACTCTCTGAGTTTGTATTGAGGAGATGCTCGTTAACTCTCTGAGCTTGTATTCGGGAGGTGTTCGCTAAATCTCTGAGTTTATATTTGGGAGATGTTCGTTAAATCTCTGAGTTTGTATTGAGGAGATACTCGTTAACTCTCTGAGTTTGTATTTGGGAGGTGTTCGTTAAATCTCTGAGTTTATATTTGGGAGATGTTCGTTAAATCTCTGAGTTTGTATTGAGGAGATGCTCGTTAACTCTCTTAGTTTGTATTGAGGAGATGTTCGTTAACTCTCTGAGTTTGTATTTGGGAGATGCTCGTTAAATCTCTGAGTTTGTATTTGAGAGATGCTCGTTAAATCTCTGAGCTTGTATTCGGGAGATGCTCGTTAACTCTCTGAGCTTGTATTCGGGAGGTGTTCGTTAAATCTCTGAGTTTGTATTCGGGAGATGCTCGTTAACTCTCTGAGTTTATATTCGGGAGATGCTCGTTAACTCTGAGTTTGTATTTCGTTCTCCATATCGGATTACTTTCAAATATTGAATTGTACATCACTTTTCGTAAGGATAACACAGTGAAGTTTTGTGGAGAGCATGTAGGTTATGCTCCACGTATTAATAGCGTCTGCTGGCATAGGTGCGTGGTCTGAGGTCTATGCTCCAGTCAAGAAACGGTTTCAGAGCGTTATAAATTGTCTTTTTATGTTGGAAAGCATTCAAGTGCCCACACCGATTTGAAACCCAGACCATCTGTATCTCATATCGAACTGTACTGTAGCTCTTAATGGCTTTCAGGAAGTCACCTTTTAAATGACGCTAGTTCGGTTAAATATTTGTTAGGTCATTCAGACCTAAGTTACCAGATACAGACAAAACAAAAAGAGAAGTAACTTTGCTACATTATCCCCTTGTTTTACGTTCACGTTCCTTCATTCCTCTTTCTACTTTACTCTTTTCTAATCCCGACCTGTCTCCCCACTTCTGTTTATTATCATTTTCCTCGTCTTCTCTTTTTCACCTTTCTCCACTTCATTTCCTTATCTTCGTTTTCCTCCGCCTCATTTATCATCCCTTCTTTATCCCTCTTTTTTGTTCTCCTTTTCCTCCTTCGTCTTTCCCCATCTTCCTTCACATAATCCTTTTGTTTCTTCCTTCTGTCTTGACCCGCACAATTGGACGTTGAAGTATATAAGGGCTATTAACTCTTGATAGAATCTGTACTGAACTCTGAGCGCTCTGCTGATGCTCCGACAGCTTATGGAAACTGAACTTGCTCTGAAGTCGTCAATTATAGGATAACATGTCAGCAGGTCTCCTAGGCTTCCTTCCTTATAACATGCTGCCATTATTGCAGTAATAATGTAAAGAAAAAGTAAAGCTGCCCCTGTAACAGGCCGTGGAGGCCCGTAGGGTTGTGAGGAGTCTTTGACCCTGAAGTTGGAGGCGATATCTTGTTCCGAAACATCGGTTGTCTATCACCGCGTTACGCGGCACTGTATCTCACAAGACAGACCTTACTGTGCCTGCTATGAGAACCTCAGATCCACTACAGAAAAGCAAATTATTCTTCCTAAAACTGTACTTCTAAAATTATGTGCATATTAGCATTACACGAATCACTTACGGAAATTCTTAACTAACTAACTAACTGACCGACTTTATGGACCTGAAGCCTGTAGTCATAACTCCCAGTATTTGACGGAACCCAAAGTTTCATTACCTTGTTCTATACACCGAGTCAGATGAATTCAATCCAATCCCCCACCATAAATATCTAGATCGAGTTTAATATTACCCTTCCATCTACGTCTAGATCTTCTTGATTGTCTCTTTCCTCCGGGTTTTCCTATGAAATATCCGTATTCACTCCTGTCATATGCTTGCTATATGCCCTGTCCAGTGTTAAGTGCTGAAGAACTTGTAAAGATTGGAACTATTTTTGATATTAGTTGTTACTGTGAACATGTAAAAACATTATACATAGTTGCTTTTTATAGTAACCTTAATTCTTGAGTAGCTACAGATTTGGCTTCTCCTCAAGAAGGGCTCAGCTCCATGAGTGAGTAAGTAATTAGACCATTCGGTTGTTACTTCTACATACGAAGGTTGTTAAGAATTTTTAATATGTTTTAATACCCTAATAATGAGAGGGTGATAAGTGAATTATGAATTAGGAACTATTACTAATTGATAAGTGAATTATGAATTAGGAAGTATTACTAAAAACGGCCATGACTGTATCAAGATACTATCCCAGAAAATCGCTTGGAGAGCCTTAGGGAAAGCTAGATTAAACTTGTCAGAATGACGGGTATCCAGACCGAGGTTCGAACTCGCAGCCTCCCGGATGAGCCTAGAGCCATACCGCTGAGTCAGCTTGCTCAGTGGGGGTCACTGTTTGTATGCTACTTCTGACTGGAAGTGACATGAACAATGCGACCTTGAATAATTGACGTGTGGTCGTAAAACATCCTGTATATTAGCGACTTGCAAACTGTGACCTCTTGTACATCCTGTAGGTGCGGTTGTGGATCTGAGGATATTTATTTACCGGAATTATCACCAGAATGTACGTAGAATCTTCATCACGTCCTCACTGTAACAATTCCTGAGTCAGTGTAGCAGTCGTTGCGAGACGGGAGATATATGACGTGTTAGATGAGTTGCGTGGAGGGGGGAGCGGGAGGTGACAACAGAGATAAATGAGCGTCGGGCCGTCCAATCCATCTTCTAGCTTAGGTCTCCTTACTTTCGGTTTATATAAGATGCTGAAAAATTGGATCTGCGTGGCCCGTGCTGAAGCCATAGAAACGCATGTCCTTGATTCGATTTCAAGACGTCCTCAGTAACGCGCTTAAAGGTTTTTTTATTCGAAGTTTCTTTCTACCAAAGCAAAGCTTCTCTCTGTTCAAGATGTTCTTGCTTTTGTGGCAGTCAGATGTTCAGAAGCGTCAGTACAAAACATAGCTCTAACAGTCTTTCTGTTTCGGATATACCGGGTTCGAATCTGGACTGGGTTACTAACATTCCTTAGGCTGAAGATCGAGTCTGCTTGCCGTTTGCTTGCTCTGCTCTCGTTTCGACCCTGAAGGTTAAGGTAGAGCTATCCCTGTAACAGCCCCTGGAGGCCCATAGGGTTGGGAGAGGTCGAGGGTCCGACATTATCTAAACAATCGGCTCACAGATGGCGGTGAGGTTGTCAGCCCTACGCGCTGGCCGCGCTTTACCCGCAGGAAGATTCCTGGTGCTCATTTCTGTTAGAGGCTGAGTCCACCCCAGGGCAATCGTACAGCTGCAAGGACTAGGTCAATTGAAAAATCCATCTCTTCGGGACTTGAACCCGCGACCTTCCGACTTGTAGCAGAGTGCCTCAACCAACTACGCTACCGCGTGTCCCCTTCGATCCTGAAGATGGAAGCAGAATATTCCTCCAAGGCATCTGTAAATTTCTACCAGACGGCACGGTGTCATATCGTAGAAAATTTTTCCTTTCATAGTCACCCTCTTCCATGCCTCAACTGACACTTAAATTTCTTCACCAACTGAGTGACTTCTAGTGTCCAAGGACATTCGTGCACTTTAGAATCGATTGCTTCGTTTGTGTATAGTATTGCCTTCTTCGTCGTAATGCAGCCGCCTCTAATTCTGAATCGAAACTGAGGTTCTTGTAGCGTAAATATAAATTGTACCAGCATCTGGGTTGTGGCCCCATGTAGTCCAGCAGAGGTTCACTGACGTTTCGGTAGCACTTACCACTTCATGAAGAAAGCAGTCTTCTGGGATTTGGCACCGTATATATGTGGTGTTAACCGATGTTTCGGAGGAACGTATCGCCTCCATCTTCAGGGTAGAAGGAAAATATAAGAAATCCGCAAGCGAAGAGACCGTGAGAGGCGATACGTTCCTCCGAAACGTCGGTTAACACCACATATACATGGTGCCAAATCCCAGAAGACTGCTTTCTTCATAGTCACCGGCGTGAAAGCCTCAAATCTTACTTACTACTTCATCTTTAAGATCGAGTGGTAAGTTAAGCAAGAGAAAGAAAAGAATGCTACAAATCTTGGTTTCATGCATAGTTTATTTTACGATCCTGAAGATGTATGTAATATATTCTTTCGAAACTTTAGTGGATATCTGTCTACACAGCGTTATGTCCCGGGAAGTGGCCCATTTCTCATTCTTTTTGGTCTTCAAATCAAATATCATTTCCCATCGAGTGTGTCTTTTATGGAATCAGTTAACCATTTGGTCAGTGGAGTAAAATATTTCCGTCTGGCCGTGCGGTGAAAGTTACGACTGAGATCTCCAGTCGTGAGATATCGAGTCCGGTGGACGTTCCAGCGACCGAGGGGCTTGTGTGCATTCAGGAAATATTGCCGGGCGATCCGATATGTGGCATTCTCCTACCCCCGCGGGGGGAGGCGCTTCTCTTGAACCGGCAATGACAAAGAAGTGGGATTTAGGACAAGAGAGATCACATTCCACAACCAGAACCTTCCTGGCCCACTCATCCATTTTTACTTTTAGTGTACTCAGACCTCATGAAAACGATAAAGTTATGTTAGAGGAATATGTAAAGGAGGATGTGTCGACCAGTAACTGTGGAAGGGGTGTGGAGAGTCGGAATTATGTTCTGGTAACTTGTAACAGATTTGATCAACACGTTGCCAGGCAACATCTATGTAAACACAGTCCAACGCGCAACAATAGATTAGGTTGTGTTTTCTATGTATTCCGCGCCGAGCAACAGTAAGAATGGGGTTCTCTGTGACCAGTTGCTAGGTTACGAAGCGGTTCTTACAGTAGAACTGTTTTCTGTGCAGTCCGTGCCGCGGCTACAGATCCAGAGGTCCCGGGTTCGATTCCAGGAGCTAACAGATTTTCTGAGAAGTAATGGTCTGGAACGGGGTGCACTCAGCCTCGTGATGATAACTGAGCAGCTACTTCAAGGAAATAGCGGCTCCAGCCTAGAAAATCGAAATTAATACCCTCTATCCGCTAAAACTGGCAGTAACTTCGCCGACAAGCGGCGGTGGCTCGGTATGTACGCGTTTCATGTTTGCTCGAAATTCATAAATATACGGGATTTCCAAGGCTCGCCTTCTGTAACTGGTAAGTAATATGTGCTGGAAACGTCGTGACAATATTATAAGTATTACAAGATAAAAATTTGCTTAGAAGAGTCAGAATAAGTTGCAGGATCTAAAATATGGGGTCCAGAACAAAAACCCACTCCTGACATAATTTGCTAATAAATTGACACATCAACTGTGTAACCGCATAAAAAAGGATGTATAATACGTTGTAACTTTATGGCAGTTAGACCAATAGCAATTCACTGTGTGATAGGAATCCTGTGTTATGTCTTGAGCAACTTATATGGAATCTAATTTATGAGGCTTAAGGTAATGACCAGCTAATACAATTTAAAGTAAGACAGAGACAGCTTTATGACATACGAATCCATAATTTTTTAAAAGCACTGAAACTGTAAATTTTTCACCTTTATAAGGTTTTACTGCGCCTCTGTAGCAAGGTTTCTTCTTGCTTAACAAGAATGACTGTGGTTAGTGGAACAGATTTATACTGAAAACTTGACCCGATGCCAAGCAACTTTGATACTTATGGCACTGTCCCCAAGGCGACGTTTCAATATTTGTTAAGGTTTCACAGTTTTATCCCCTCCCCCTTACCTTATCCTTGGTTGGAGATGTTAAAACGAATTGGGATGAGTTAAAAGGCAGTAGAATAAGGATTTGTACCTTATCTTCCCTCTTGCTTTCTCAGGAGTGTTTCAAAAAGAAAAAAAAGAGGGAATGTTGAAGCAGGTACATAATTCGAGAACACATCTGTGGAATGAGACAGAAGAATGATGAGGGGAGGTTGTGGGAGGGGCGGGAGAATCCTATTTCGCGCGTGGTGTCTCTTAACATGATAGAGAGGACCGGTGACTGGGGCGGCCAAGGCCCCCTTTGGCCCCTTGATAAACTGTTAGACATTAAACTGAACTAGGGTTGACCCTCCTGGCTGGAACATTGAGAGCATTGGTACAGTCACGCTTCAGTAAACGTATACTGAATCGGTTCTTTGAGACAGACCCACACGGCTGTGTGAAAGGACAAATCTTTGAAATGAATATCACTGGAAAATAGACCACACAGATGTTATTCACTATAATGTCGCGTCACACATGTCTGTTCTAAAATACATATACATAGACCGCCTAGCTTAGTCAATATAGTGTCTAAAATACGGGCTGCAAGACCCAAAAACATGAGTTCGATTACGGGTAGGGGAGGAGACTTTTCTCCGAAGAGACCAGCCCGAAAGGTGCCGAGGGCTTTTTAGCCGAAGGGCAAGGCGGCCGGGGCGTGAAGCTAGTCACTCATCTCCATCGAGTACCGAGATTAAAATGTGTGAAGCTATACTTCTCCCCTACACATCTTAATGGCATAGTATTTAATTAAAGACTGGGATCAAATTGCTTTTTAATTTTAGGCAAACAGCTACGAAACTAGCTAGTTAATTAATTGGGTAATTTGATAGTTAACTAATTAGCTGAATAACTACAAAATTAAGTAAGGTAATGACCTACTTAATGATATACCAGACAATTAACCGATGAAGTTACATCAAGCAGTGGCCGCGCCATAGCTCAAGCGGTTAGTCGCTGGCCTCCCACCGGAGCTGCCCGGGTTCGATCCCGGGTCTGGTCAAGCGGGATTTGTGGTGGACAAAGTGGCGCTGGGGCAGGTTTTCTCCGAGTACTTCGGTTTCCCCTGCCAATCTTCATTCCACCAATTGCTCCACAATCACCCTCAATTAGAGGTATCATCTGGGGCTGGTACAGTAGGCCAGAAGTGGCCGCGGTACAAGGGACTTAGTCCCACCCCACTAGCAATAAAAGAGAAACAGGCGGCGGGTTGGTTTAGAATTGATCGTTAGGTCTGCAAATTTGAGTCTTCTCAACAAGACCCGAGGCCCGCGGTACCACGTGTGGCCTCTGACGGTGACGTCACTGTCCCGCGCCCCAGCGCGCCGCTGAACGCGACGCGGTGCGAGAATGCGCTGTGGGATGTTCTCACGCCCCCAAACCTTCAGTTTGCGAGGAGCCAGATGTAGGCGGAGGCGGGGCTAATGATGCCTAATCCATAGATGCCGGCCTACAATGACCGCGTACGTGTGCGCAGGCAAACTATTGTAACACAATAAACAGTACAGTCCGAGTTCGAACTGGCTTCCGGGTCGCGCGTCAGCTGAAATTTGGCAAGAAAAAGCGGAACAGTGGTTGCAGCTACATTGTAGGGAAGAGGAAGAGACGCTTTTGTTTGACGAACATGAGGCTTCTCAAAGCGAAGGTCGTAAGTTACTGTAAGTGGGTTCCTAAATTCTTTAACATTATTAAAATATACTTTGACTATCCAAATTATTCCTGCTGTCACCGTACGGCCTGACAGGGACCTGCAACAGTGCAGAACTGCACTTTTCGTGACTGTACAGGAACATTTTATAGTTTACTGCAGGTGTAGAGAGGCTGTAAAGCTATTTAGGTTCCTGCTGCCACCGTACAGCCTGATAGGGACCTGTAACAGTGTGCAGAACTGCACTTTTCGTGACTGTACAGGAACATTTTCTAGTTTACTGTAGGTGTAGAGAGGCTGTAAAGCTATTTAGGTTCCTGCTGTCACCGTACAGCCTGACAGGGACCTGCAGCAGTGTACAGAACTGCACTTTTCGTGACTGTACAAGAACATTTTATAGCTTACTGTAGATGTAGAGAGGCTGTAAGGCTATTTAGGTTCCTGCTGCCACCGTACAGTCTGATAGGGACCTGCAGCAGTGTGCAGAACTGCACTTTTCGTGACTGTACAAGAACATTTTATAGCTTACTGTAGGTGTAGAGAGGCTGTAAAGCTATTTAGGTTCCTGCTGTCACCGTACAGTCTGATAGGGACCTGCAGCAGTGTGCAGAACTGCACTTTTCGTGACTGTACAAGAACATTTTATAGCTTACTGTAGGTGTAGAGAGGCTGTAAAGCTATTTAGGTTCCTGCTGTCACCGTACAGTCTGATAGGGACCTGCAGCAGTGTGCAGAACTGCACTTTTCGTGACTGTACAAGAACATTTTATAGCTTACTGTAGGTGTAGAGAGGCTGTAAAGCTATTTAGGTTCCTGCTGTCACCGTACAGTCTGATAGGGACCTGCAGCAGTGTGCAGAACTGCACTTTTCGTGACTGTACAAGAACATTTTATAGCTTACTGTAGGTGTAGAGAGGCTGTAAAGCTATTTAGGTTCCTGCTGTCACCGTACAGTCTGATAGGGACCTGCAGCAGTGTGCAGAACTGCACTTTTCGTGACTGTACAAGAACATTTTATAGCTTACTGTAGGTGTAGAGAGGCTGTAAAGCTATTTAGGTTCCTGCTGTCACCGTACAGCCTGATAGGGACCAGCAACTGTGTGCAGAACTGTGGCGGAGTTCGGGGTACTTAGGTTTGATGTACCAATGCTCTTTGCAGCAACTGCCCCACATTCCTCTGTCTTCATATCATCCGACACTACACGTATAGTCTCGGTACTGACAGTGTCGGTAAAGAAGAAACGCAAATGAATAATCTGGGGCCGTCTTCTTACCCTACGTTGGGCCCGCACACTGTTGTGCACTGAGCATGAAGCACTGAGATCCTATCTCGTCAAGAGCTCGTCGGAAGGACAATTACAATGATGGAATAAGACGTTAGGTGCACCAGCCCTGACAAACTGTTGTCACTTCGTCATTAAACACTTCTGTGTAGGTTAACTGATTCATCACTCACTCGGTGACTTGATTCGTTTCGTGGGTTCGACTCAGACGGGATCTCGTGGAATTGGCGAGAACTGAAAGCCAATGTACGTGGAAAGGTGAGATATGGGACTTGGTTCTACTGCTACTCTGCTCATTGGCAAGCCGCCATTTTACATTGTCTTGCTGCTCTTGTTTCATAGCTAAACGCTGAACGCAGAGAAATATTCTTTTCACATGTAACTTGACTATGCTTTTAAGATTACAATTTCAACAGATATGACATGCTGACGTCCAGTGAAATGTCAAAATTTTCGACAGTTGACGCTTGTGGTGTTAATTGCAAGCAGCATCGCTCTTCTTCAGAAGCTTATAGTTGCTTAGTTTGTCGAGAAATTCCCTGCCCTTTGTGGTTTTTGTGAATTTCATTATATTGTGGTGTGTGTGTTATCTCGTGATGATTATTACGACTGCTGCCTTCCGAAATGTGACACCGTGTAATCTGGTATATAAATGCCAAGGTTTCTTAGGAATGTACTCCATGTTGAGGATTGGTAAATATCTACCAGACTGCACGGCATCACAACCCATAAGACAGTACGTATTTGTTATCGTGTTGAGAATATTGCACCATATGATCCTAGCCACTTGAATCCGTTCCACATCCCCGCATACTATTGCCTTAAGATGCATTTTAATATTGTCGTTCTACCCACTCCTAATTCATGCAGTTGGTCACGTGTCTTCAGGTTTCTGTCAAGATATATGTATTTGGCTTGGTTTTACCACTTAATCATGTATCGAGTATAGAAAGACGAAGGACAGGGGACTGACTGCAAAGAGTTCAGTCTTTGAGAAGCTAACAGTCGTTCAACTGGTCGGCAAACTTCCCGCTTTGTATGGAACTCGAAATTGAAGTACCGCGTCTGGTCCACAAGAGACCGCCACTGTACTCTGTTATGTGTGAGATGAATCCAAGCCACATCTTTCCACCCTACGTATTTACGAGCCACTTTAATATTATGCTTCCATCTACTTGCATGTCTTCCAAGTCGTTTCTTTTCCTATCCTTATCTGATCATAATTTTGGATGAACCTGCATTTTTTTCTCTCCCCATGCGTGCTATGTTCGGCCCATAATTCTTTATTTCATTATACACTTGGTCGTCGACATACGACCTACTTCCGTTCTGACTGAGAGGTCGTAAGTCGATCTGGTCGTATGTCGGCCATATATTTATTAACAGTATTTTTTAACATTTCTAATCTTTTTATCATCTTTATAATTTATTAAAAAAAATACATTTTAATCATCTTTTATTTTTCATTTTTTTCAGGCGTAAGTCGACGACCAAGTGTACTAAAATTATTTGATGAAAGGCAGAATATGAAACTCTTCAGTGTGAACTAGGCTCCGCCCTCCGTCCATATATTCTCTCGGGAACACTCTCTGTGTCTTGGTTGCGACACCATGTAGAGGTTTGCTGGATCTCTTTTAGCAATTTGAAATAGTCTCGGTCCCTATCTACACACTTCGCCGGCCCCCTGAAGATCAAGGCAGCAAGTTCCTCCGAAACGTCGGTATTTATATTTCTCTTGTGGCTTCATTTACAGGCATTGTAAGAATCACAGATTATATAACGTCAAATGGTACGATGATTTGTGTATAATGAATATGAAAGGATTCGGAAGGAAACGGTTGTGACCGGGTATTTACCTGAAGGGACTGAGGAGAACAACGAAAAGCCTCAGGATAACCCGTGTTCCTGCCGAGATTCAAACCGAGGATCTTTCCAGTAAAAACCCAAAGCGATAGTGCTACATCAATCTGCTAGTTACACATATACCAAAATACACGGCGTTGCAAACGGGAAGACTCATCACCCTGAAAAAAAGAATCTTAAAACCTTATTTTTTTATTTTACTTTGTTCTGCACTGGAGCACTGATTTATATTCACGGTTTTATGTGGTGGTTTAGGTTTTTCCCCCGTTTAAAAGCATAGGGTGACACGGGGTCATCGGGCAGTTATTTGTCACCCTCTCTCCTCCACTTGTCGTGTAATTTGTCGGGGCGAGAGCTTTCCATTCTTCGGGATTACCATTGTCTCTTCCACTTGCTCTTTTTGTGCCCCATTGTGCAGCCTGAGAGAATCTTGTAACTTTACTGGAAATGAGTGCCTCCGCTCTAACATACATTTGATTGGAAACACGGAGTCACACTTGATATTAACCTCCTGCGTCTCTTTCTGACGTCATGAACAGGATGATTGTAAGAGAGATGAACCAACTGTTGAGAAACAGTCCCATTGTGAGATTTGCCTACTTACTGCTAATGCTCGCAGAGGCAGATGGTCTTATTTTCTCTGGTGGCCGCGATGAAATGCCACGAATGTTACTTTTCTAGACTTTGCTTTCTTGTGCACCAGACACAACCACGCACTCCCTCACAAGTACTATTCGCCACTCTGCTCTGTGGCCCTGTGAGGAATTTGCGCCAGATTCAGTGGATAGGAAAAACATTTATATTTCGTACTTGCCTCCTCTGTCGTCTAGTGGTCAGAGTTCCTGGCTACAGATCCTGAGGTCCCGCGTTCTCGGCGCTACAAGACTTTCTGAGAAGTAGTGGGTCTGGAATGGAGTCCACTCAGCCTCGTGAGGATAATTGAGGAGCTGTTTCAAGGAAATAGCGGCTCCGGTCTAGAAAACTGAAATTAACGGCCGTGGGGATTCGGCCGTGGGGATTCGTTGCGCTGACCACGCGACACCCTCTATCCGTTGAAGTTCACAATAACTTCGCCGACAAGCGGCGGTCGCTCAGTCGGTGTAGTTCTCTTGGGGACTCAAGCCAAGGAGTTTGTTTCTTTGTTTGTTACATTTCGCCAGCTTCTGCGGTCGCAGAGGTGAGCTCCAAATTCCAGTTTAACACTTCTCAGATCCAAAGCAGTAAGAAGTCTCGACGGACG
Source organism: Cryptotermes secundus (assembly GCF_002891405.2). NCBI lineage: Eukaryota > Metazoa > Arthropoda > Insecta > Blattodea > Kalotermitidae > Cryptotermes > Cryptotermes secundus. Next base: position 1,326,999 of record NW_019740656.1, on the reverse strand, counting down.
GACAGAATTGCAGAGGCGCTCCGCAGGGTGTCAAACCCCACCGATAATTGGTCTAGTAGAGAAAATTCTTGTTCTTGTCTCTATGTAGTGTGCAACTGAAGATTTTGTTGTCACATGAGTGAATGTTTTTAGGTTGAATAGTATGTCCGAGCACTGTTCACCCTTCCTGGAGGCGCGCTGTAACCAAGACAAATCATGTTGTTAAAATGAATGAACGAAACAATTGGAGGAGAAAGCCATGACAAAGACACTTTATTTCCCAGCAAATGGGTTACGACCTCCTCGTAAAGAAAGCATCAGTTGCCCTTTGTACGATTTCAGTTGCGGTCGCCCCTGATTTGTAAATGCAGCCATCTTTGTTTTCTTGTGGGTAAACTTGGCCTGTCACCCTGGGGAAGGAAACTTGTGTTTGGGAACAAGACGTGGATTTGATTTCAGTGCTCTATTTATCTTTTGGGTTTAATAACGGCGCTCAATTGTGGACATTGTAAGGTCAGGTTAAAGAATTCAGAAGGACACAGCCGATGCCTAGGGGGGCTGTGGAAAGCCACGTAAGAATTCAGTTAGGACTGTCAGTGTATCGACCAAGAATCGACCGGAGCACTTCCAGAATGATGTAAATAGCGCATAACTTATAATCCTATCTCACTTTACCAATTATCACGTAATTTAGAGCTGGAATCTTCATTTTAGTAAATAACTGAGCTTATCCGAAACGTCGGAAGCGTTTTACATTAATACAATTCCAGCCTTCAACGTAATAGGCTTCTTTTAATTATTTTTTTTATTGCTATTGGGGTGGGACTAAGTCCCTTGTACTGCGGCCACTTCTGGCCTATTGTACCAGCCCCAGATGATAGGTGAGTGTGATTGTGGAGCAATTGGTGGAATGAAGATTGGCAGGGGAAACCGAAGTACTCGGAGAAAACCTGCCCCAACGCCACTTTGTCCGCCACAAATTTCACTTGACCAGACCCGGGATCGAACCTGGGCCGCCGCGGTGGAAAGCCAGCGGCTAACCGCTTGAGCTATTAATAGGCGGTTAGTTCCTCCGAAACAAGGAAGACATGCCGTTGCACACCAGAGCAATGTTCTCTCTTACCAGAACAACAAGGCACTCATCGAAGGATACAGGGTAAACCCTTGTTAGAGGCCGCGCCTGCCAATCTTCATTCCACCAATTGCTCCACAATCACACTCACCTATCATCTGGGGCTGGTACAATAGGCCAGAAGTGGCTGCAGTACAAGGGACTTAGTCCCACCCCACTAGCAGTAAAAAAAAAATATAAAAAACCCTCGTTAATTCGGTTGCAGTTAATCCGGATCAAAATATGAAAAATTAACAATTCTCTTCACAGTTGAGTACATAGTTGAAAGAGACATGTGGGATTTAGGAGCAAGAGGACTTTCAGACTGAGCTGAGGGCAGCTGGAGAGACTGAAACCACACAAGAAAATATCTAAGATTGGCCTCAGCTGGATGAAGGAGACCCTACATTTCAGCTTCTACCTCCGTGATTTTAGTCCTCAAGCGAACTATACCGACCGAGCGACCGCCTCTTGTCGGCGAAGTTTAGTGCGAACTTTTGCGGATAGAGGGTGTCGCGTGGTCAGCGCAACGAATCCCCACGGCCGTTGTTTTCGGTTTTCTAGACCGGAGACGCTGTTTCTTTGAAATAGCTCCTCAATTATCCTCACGAGGCTGAGTGGACCCCGTTCCAGACCTACTACTTCTCAGAAAAAATCTGGCAGCTCCGGGAATCGAACCCGGACCTCATGATCTATAGCCAGGAACCGCTGATCACTAGACCATAGAGGCGGTCTTTCAGTTTCTGACAGAGAAAGAAATTGCTGCTGTCATATTTTTTTATTATTTTCATCAGCACTACCTCTATTATTCAATTTTTCACTTATTAGTTTTTCTATTTTTTTATCTTTGAGGGCTATCTTTTGCTTCATCAATCCGGACATCCCTTAGTCCGGACTACGTTTCCCCCCCCCCGCAATTAATACAGATTAACGAGGGTTTACTGAACACAGATATGGAACCAAAATTGACTGCAGAACAAACCGGGAATATAACAACATAATATGCTGCTCGTTATGCCACTCTCGCACTTAACACATAGTCTGTATGCTTCTTGTGGTATTTTTCCGTTCCGCTAAAGTTCAGGGATAACGCGGTCCATTTGGTGCAAAACACGCGTGACGTCACGGATGCAAATTTTATGAAAACCATTGCATCTCTTCCCACTTTTAACTGCCAGCAAGTTCTATATACATGCGTGAAATTCCATACGCAGTAATAATGTTTCAGAACACTTCTGTAGGCCTTGTTCTAAATGTGTGGTGCTCGGATAGGTAACGGTCCGCGGTTATGTCAATGCTGTTTTGTTAAATATTCGTAAATGATTTGGGTCAGCAATTAAGTCTTTTGCAGCTATATACCAGATATCTCTTTTAAGAAGTTTTAAATTTTATATTTGATAAGAACGGATGATTTAACTTCCATCTCTGAACAGATAAAGCCAAGTATTTGTGGCTTTTCAGTAACAGAAATCGTGTCACAATGAAAATATCCTTCTGCTCATGAGCTAAAATCTATGAGCGCAAAGCGATTGCACGTATTTTCTTTTGTACAGAGCGTACCGTTATTTTCCTGAAGGTGGCACATAATGCAGTTTTATATTGTTTGATGCTCTACACGAGTTACTGGAATATAACCAAAATAATCTGAACAGTTTTCGAGAAAATCACAGTTCTGCGTTTGTAGGCTCTTACTCGTATATGAAGGTCACTTACATTTGGAACTAGAATGGGCTTAGGTAAAGCTGTCCCTGTAACAGGCCGTGGAGACCCATTGGATTGTGAGACGTCGAGGCTCCCATATTTTCTCTAGACAATCGGCTCACAGATGGCAGTGAAGTTGTCAGCCTTACGCGCAGACCGCCCTTTACCCCCAGGAAGATTCCTGGTACTCATTTCTGTTAGAGGCTGAGTCGACACCAGGGCCATAGTGCGGCTGGAAGGATTAGGTCAACTGAAAAAAAAAATCCATGCCTTCATTAGGATTCGAACCCACGACTTTCCGGCTTGTATCATAGTGCCTCACCCAACTATGTTACCACCTGCCCCCAGAATGATCTTAGTCCTATTATAATTATTGATTACCTTTTTATTCAACAACTATATTTTTGTTTTTATTGTTTCATTCTGTCTTGTTATAAAATGTAGCTTTGAGGCCGTCGACACAACAAAGTAAATTCAGTTTCAATCAAATTGATTCAAATAAAGACATGAAGGTCTATGTAAGATTTGAGGCTTTCACGGCGGTGACTATGAAGAAAGCAGTCTTCTGGGATTTGGCACCGTGTATATGTGGTGTTAACCGACGTTTCGGAGGAACGTATCGCCTCCATCTTCAGGGTAGAAGAAAAAATATAAGAAATCTGCAAGCGAAGAGACCGTGAGAACCGGTAAAAGCAGACACAGTCTGCTTTTACGTTTACACACGTTCCTCCGAAACGTCGGTTAACACCACATATACACGGTGCCAAATCCCAGAAGACTGCTTTCTTCTTATGAAGGTCTAGTTTTATTTACTGTCTCATTCAGCAGTCTGTGGGGTTTACCTAGAATGGAAAGATGGAACTAACCTCAGGTTACTGCTTCAAATCCCAGAAGATCTTATCTCAAGTTCGTACGAACACGTTGCCTCCATTTTCATGGTACCCTGAAGATGGAAGCCTCAGACTCTTCGAAATAATTTATATATACCAAACTATATTGCTTCGCGTTCCAGAAAGCCACTTGTCTGAAGATGAGGACGCATCTGTTGCCTCCTCAGAAATGTTCGTATTAATTTACCATACTGCACGGCGTCAAATCGCAGGATACCGTAATAACGATACGTCCGTGAGAACCTCACGTTGCATGTGATCAGTGCATACAGGGATATTAATTTGTTTCATTCCATTTGCTTTGCATTATGGTTCTTAACCCGCAATAGCAGGGGAAATAATTAATTTCGAAAGCTGCGTTGATGGGTTTGTTTCATTCAGTATTTAATTAATTTTAACAGGACTATAGAAAGAAACAATTAATGAACAAAGACCTGTTAGACCTCTGTAAATGAACTATAAAGTGCCCTTGCTCTCAACATGTCTTCAATATAAGCGAGAGCATGAAGGGCATAAGTTAATATTCATTTTACCTTCTTCCCTTCTACGCGCGAAGTGACATTTGCAATTTTGGATCTAAATTTAGTTATTTTTTTCTAAAGAAACGCCTGCAATACAACATACATGCGTATCATGACATAACACACAAAATACATTGTGCTTTCATTACGAAGACAAATTTATTAGGTGATTACGTGGTTATTCGCCGGTTTCCCACTTTTGTGGCCCGGGTTCGATCCAAAGTAAGGTCTTGTGGGATTTATAGTGGACAAAATGACACTTGGGCTGGGTTTCTCCGGGTTCTTGGGTTTCCCCTGCCAATTCGCATTCCGCCAACTGCTCAATGCACATCAATCATCCTGTTACTGACGCTATTATAGTCTCGATACCTACAGCATCGTTAAAATTGTCACGTGATTAAGTGTGTGACTATAGACGGGGTTTGAGATGGTGGCTCGATTTATTGACCGCTAACAGGTCTTAATTACAAATAACCACAACACTATCGCTATGCCAGCAGTTTACAGTTCACTATTACAAACAGACTAGTATCCTCAGTCTGTTACAGACTCCTCTAGCTGTTTCCTGGCAATGGATTTCAACACAGGAACTATAACAGTCTCACTGAATCACACACTTCAAATATCACTGTACTACAGTGAACATAAAGTCTTCTCTTCACAGCCTCTCCTACAGAATTGTCTACCAACTATCAACTCGGGAGTCAAAGTCAGTCAGTCAGTCAGTCAGTCTTGGGGTCGAGCCCAATCTGGGGCTTATGACCATATATGTATTACTGTTTAACAGTTTCGGTCCTGTTATTGTAGTTCGCCCTCTCTGACGAGAGGACGGGTCTGTCTTTTTCAACTTAGGAGCTGGACTGACATTGCTTATAACATTTCGGCACGAACCACAGAGAAAACACTGTTTCCATTGTTATAGCCCAAGAATACCTCTTGCATGCGTGTTCGTTGCCACGGGAACCCATTTACCGAGCAGTTGCCTAGCGATAACGCGGATGTTGTCGTGTTTACCGACCGTTACCAAGCAACGCGTTCGTTGCATAGCAACAGATATACACGATACAATATCTGAAGTTAAACTTATTTTTATGCTTAATTAATGAAGCACTGCGCCATGAAAGAGTATGGGGGAGTGGATATATAGATCCACATATTCGGCGCTGCCTCTTCACCCCCAGTACCTATTTAATGGGGGGTTGGATGGACCTAAGAATCGTCCTAAACCCTGTGGAGACGAGGAAAATCTTTCCCATACCGGGACTCGAACTCCGACCGTCCAGCCCATAGCCAGTCGCTATACTGGCTGAGTTATCCTGGCTCGCCCGCTAACGAACTAACGCAGAAGAAAATACTTATTCATATTTTTCTAGGGAAAAAATCGCTGTTTACTGTGACAATTTTACGGAACATATAAGCACAGTGTGTGGGGAAATGATGAGTTTTTTAATGTAAAAGCTGATGGTATATGTGTTTGCCAGAAAGTGTTAAGTCATGTGTTTTGCCAACGTGAGGCAAGTTACTAACAGTAGAGCACATTATTCTCATGAAGCTGGCCGTATTTATGAAGCAACGGACATTCCATGGGAATCACAGCATTGAGCCATAAAACACGTAGACTTAAGAAATATACAGATGAACATAGCGGGTTACATAAAGATCTTCTCACCTGCGTTGCTGGCAAAAGTGGCTTAAGGGGAACAAATGCAATTTAGAAAAGATTCCGTACATTACTGGTAGTGAGGTACTTAGAACAATGACTGTGAAGAGTATTACCTTCTGGGTTATGACTCCGTACAGTCTAGTATAAATTTACACGGACGTTTCGGAGGAACACGCTTCTTTTTATCTTCAGGGCGGAAGAAGTAAATTAATTGCCCAGGAAAAAACAAGCAACATGACGTACACTGCAATGGTGAATCCACATCGTGATTATTAAGATGATCTTTAGTACATTTATAGTGTTACTGTTTCAAAGTAACCCACAAGCGAGAGTAGAAAGGTAGCAGCGAGTCATCGCGTCTTTCTTGTCTGCAATGAATATTTTGAAATGATATCATTATCCCAACAATTTATAATAAAATCATGACTCAGCTTGGAACATAGCAAAGATGGCAGCGGACAAAGTGAGTTCGTGCCGGGCTAGCCCAGTCGTTTACAGTGAAGAGCTACGGGATTCGATTCCCGATAGGGGCAATATTTTTGTTTCCTCCACAGCATCGAGACCGGCTCCGGGGCCCACCCAGCATCTATTCAACGGTTACCTTGGCTTTTTCTGTTGACTACGTCCACCATATAGTGCCGAAGTTAAGAATGGTGGAGCTATACCTCCACTCCCTCCTACATGTTCATGGTATAGTGTTTAAGTAAGCACAGGAACAGGGTTAGGTTTCCAATCCAGCCCACCTTCATGCCTCTGTGCGTCAGTGCTCCGGTCCTTACTCCTGAAGAGACCAGCGGTTCTACATTTCATTTCCATCAATACCTTAAGGGTTTATGTCGGACATGCGCAGTTTCGTTAAACATTGGTAGTATTCGCGTTCGGGACGTCCGGGTTTCAGATCTTTGCGCCGAGATCGCATGCCCCGAGAGTCTTCTTTATTTGCTGTTCAGTCATCTGAGCTACTGAGAGCGTCGTTAAATAAATAAATAAATAGTAGGTATTTAGTTTGCAATAAGTTATGAACAAATAAATTGATAATAAATAAGCAGTAATTTATAATGAATGGGGAGAATTAGCGAAACATGTTGTAGCGTATAGACCCGTTGCTAAGCAATGATTCTGTAAACAGTGGCCGTTGCTAGGCAACACATCCAACAATTGGAGAACGGTGTTTTCTGTTTCCGCTCCGCGGCCAATTCTGGACAACGGCTCGGTAAACACGTTCCCGCCGCAAAGGACACGAACGCAACAATAGAAGAAGAGTGTTTCATATTTGGTCCGTGCTGAGGTGTTATGACCAGGACAGTTGGAGCTATGAGTTCAGGTGTGAGTAGTGTTAGGCGGCGGGCAACGGAGTGAGCACAAGAACTGAAGAATCTCTATTGTTCAGAGCTGTTACCGAACAACGACTAGGGAAGATTTAAAGACTGAGGCTTAACGTGAAGTGTGTAGATTAGAGGTGGCGCTGTAATTGCTTGCAGTTTCAAGTTGTGTGTATAAGTGGTCAATGAATCCAGCCACCGATCCACACCCCGTCAGTGGTCACTCACACTACTCGACAGTATGTAAGATCTGAGGTTCTACTAGTTTTGAATCTTCTGGAATTTGAGATGTGTAGTGCTGTAGGTCGCCGACGTTTCGTAGGAACATGCTTCTTCCAATTTCAAGGACGAATATACGCTAAGCAACGAGCAGGTAACTTGTTCCAAGACGAAAACCTGGGTATGTAACGAGCGGGTTCATCCGAAACGTCAGTAACACGGCGTCTCAGATCCCAGTAATCTTCATTCATTCCTGTGAGAATCTGAAGTAAGAGTTTTGTCGGCGCTGCACATATGCTACTGTTGCGTGCATCAGGGTGTACTGTGGCAAGCTGGATGTCACATACACGGCGCTGGAACATCCGTTACTTGAGTGATGCGACGGGCATAAGCACAAAGTTGCACAAGCTCTGTCCGCCTCATCCGTCATGGCGGGTAGCACACTTCCTCGTCGTAGAGCCAACTTCTGCCTGTAGGTGCGCTGGAGCTGCAGTGGAACTGCGGTGAACCGAACTGAGTCCTTCTTGAGAAGCCGCAACTTGCGGAAGTCTCACCATTTTATGGTTCATTACCGTGTTCACAAGAGCCCTCCACTGGTCCCCATCCTGAGCCAGATCAATCCACTTCACACCCTCCATCCTGTCTCTCTAAGGTCCGTGGCCTGTAGTCCGCAAGCGAACTATACCGAGCGAACGACGTTAGTGCCAACTTTAGCGGATAGAGGGTGTCGCGTGGTCAGCGCACCGGATCCCCAAGGCCGTTAATCTCGGTTTTCTAGACCGGAGACGCTATTTCCTTGAAATAGCTCCTCAGTTATCCTCACGAGGCTGAGTGGACCCCGTTCCAGACCCACTACTTCTCAGAAAATCAGGTAGCGCCGGGAATAGTACCGGAGCCTCTGGATCTGTAGCCAGGAACTCAGACCACTGGACCACAGAGCTTTTCTCTGAAACTAGTTTGAATATCATATCCCCATATATGTCTAGGTCTTCTTAGTAGTCTATTTCTCTCGGGATTTCCTACCATAACTCTGTATGCACACCTCTTCCCTTCTTTATCCAACTGCGTATTGCAAAAATGCCCTTATTTGGTTCGGCACAGTGGCGTGTCTGTCCGCATTTAATACATCGAGGGAGATTTTCACGAAATTTGATGATGGACAGTTTTAGTAGAACTTGCGGACTCACTGCAATTTTTATTAAAATCGGACAACAATAACAGACTCTGTACGCAGACATACAGTCCAGTCGGTATATCGACTGGCTACGTGCTGGACGGCCGGGGTTTGTTTCCCTGGCAGCGGTAAGACTTTTTCTCTTCTCAGAGTCCAGACCGGCTCTTGGGCCCACGAGCTTCTCATAAATTCATACCGGCGGCTGTTTCATCGGGTGTATAGTGGCCGGAGCGTGAAGATAACCACTCTCTTCGATCTCGTGCCAAGGTCAATAATGTCAGAGCTATACCTCCACTTGCTGCACCTCACGTGTTCGTGACGTGGGGCTTAATTAGGTAAGCAGATAGGCAACTTTAATATTTTTATATATCAAGACCTCGAAGCGTGTCTGCGCACATCTGGGGTGCAACTGAACTAATAATTATCGGAGGGGGAAGTTGTGAGACAAAGGAAACACATTTGGAGCCCAATACACAGTCATTTCCTTAATGTTTAGGAGAGAGTTAAACTAAAGCCAGAGAAAGCACCAGAATTATTACTTCATACATAGATTTCCTAACTTGTTTACTTTTCAGAATTACTGGGCTTCTCTGCTTTGCCCATCGTCCGGTATTCTGGAAACTAGAAAAAAAAACGTTTCGAAAACTGAATTTGTTTCCGTCCTCAGGTGAGGGGATAGGAGACATCTGCTGTGTTGGAGCCGGCCAACCCACGTCAGTATAACTACAGCTATGTAAATACCTGAGACCATGCTTTGTCAAAGGGAGACAGCACGAAAATATGCAATAAAAATTGTGATGAAGTACAAACAGACCTGAAACTAAAACAGAAAGGGAAACATAAATTTTATACAACAAATCAGGTCCATGGAAACCAATGAAATTTGTGCGCCATCTGTGGCCGCCTGGTCTCAGTTATTTATATATATATATTTTTTTTTTTTAATTCGCTTAGTGGGGGGTGGAGTCCAACTGGATCCACTCGACACGGTGGCCACTGATTGGCCTATTGTACTTGCCCCGGGTGATTATGATGATGGAGAATTTGGTGGAATGAAGATTGGCAGGGGAAACCGAAGTACTCGGAGAAATCCCGCCCCAGCGCCACTTTGTCCACCACAAATCCCACTTGACCAGATCCGGGATCGAACCCGGGCCACCACGGTGGGAAGCCAGCGACTAACCGGTTGAGCTATGGCGCGGCCAGGTATTTATGTAACTGTAGTTATACTGACATGTGTTGCCCCTTGACTGAGGTTAGCCCCTTCTAGGGGACACAACAGAGTAGGTGTCTTCTCCTCACCTGCGGAAGGAGTTTCCGAAACGTTACGTTCTCTAGTTTCTAGAATACCGGCCAATGGACAAAGCCGAAAAACCTCAATAATTCTGAGTGTTACACACCATCGTGAGAACCCTTCAGTACATATTTGTGTCTGCAGATTCCGAGAGCGTACGGTTCCTAGGCTTGGGACGAGGAGGGCGTGAAACATGTGCGAGATGTCCTTTTCGTCTGCCTCACTATCATTCTTCATGTTTTGTGGCTGTGAAGTTGATGTAGGTGCAGCGCGTCGTTACTGGTTGTAGTCGGCGCAGAACTGGTAAGTTGATATGCTGATGTAAGCACTTGCTAACTGCTTGCAATGACTGTCACATAAGCTGGCTTCTCCTTGGTTTCACCAACCACAGTTTTACCGTAACTCAGCGATCTCTATCTGCAAACAAAATGCGTATTTAACTATGATTTACTAACCAAGAACACTGGGGAGACCAAAGCGTGGGTGGGTGAACAATATTAAAATTGATCTCAGAGAGACGGGATGGGATGGATTGGATTGATCTGGCTCAGGATAGGGACAGTTATTGAGTAGCTGAGCAACTGGCGGCTTCTCAGCAAGGGCTCAGTTCCTTGCGTGAGTGATTTACTAACCAAGTAGCTTAGGCTTAAAACAGTTATAGCTACAGTAGACCCTCGCTATTTCGGATTCATTTGGGGGAGGGCATGCGGATTAAGTGATAAAAAGTATTAACGAAGCAAAAGAAAGTCCTAAACGATTTAGAAACTATAATAAGACGAGAATCAGAAATCCAGGGTCTATTTCATCCAGCTGAAGCCAATCTTGGATGTTTCTTACGCGGTTTCAGTCTCTCCAGCTGCCCTCAACACAGTCTGAGAGTGCTCTGGCTCTGTCAGAAGCTGAAATCCAGGGTCTCCTGTATATAATTAAATGCTCAGTTACCACTACGAGGCAGAGTCTCTTTAAGGGTCTTGATTAGTGAGTTACAGATTAAAGGGGAAATCAATTTATTCAGTATAGAGGGGGTGGGTTTCCCCATGCACCGCGACTAACAGTCTATTGTACGTCCCTCTTTGATTTCTACTGTCGCCATACTGGTGTCCGCTATCTCCCCTTTCTGCCAGCGAGGTCGGCCCTCTACTGGCATTGGTACCCGATAACTTACCCATCTACCGGAGGCATTGGAAACTACTTGGGCGGGATACATTTTGCCTAATTTTGCTCAGAGGTCTCCTAGAGACATGAGGATCTTTTACGTGCCGTAAATCTACGACACGGGACCCACGGCTTAAAGTCCCTCCCGGAGGAGTTGTTCCCTGAATTTTTCCGCCCTTAAAAATTCCACGACCTCCGCCGTGTTTGAACCCGCGTACCTTGAGTCATGAGGTGGGAGCGTTACCCCTAGACTACGGAGGCCGCTTAGAGGGGCATTACTAAGTATCCGACTGAAGTAGGCCCACTTAAACAGGCAACCCAAGCAAACCAAGAACAGAATTCTTCTTCTGAAACTAATAATAATATCTCAACAGGATTCTCATCTGCAGTCAAGTCTATACGCCCACACTGTGCTCTCAATATTCAGTTTAATATTATCTTTCCATCTGCCTCTACACCCCCAGTTTGGTTTCTTTCCTTCCGATTTTCTAATGTCCACTACGAATTTTACTCTGAATAGCTGAAGGAAACAGAAAACTTGGGACACTTAGGCGTAAATGGTATTATTATAATTATAACTGAGCTTACTGAAATGTTGTATGAGGGTTGGCGCAATGTAGGGTTCAGTGGTTGACTCCCACAAACACTGCAATATTATTATGGGTTCCGTAAGGGATGGGAATCTCTCGATTAGCCGAGCGAATGCTAAATTCTCAAGAATGACTCGACCCCGTGGAATTACTCGTAGTTGTCTGGCTCCATTCTCAGTAAATAGGATGATTCTATATTATTGTCGGGTTTCTGTGGCGTATAAACGGAAACTCCAACAATAATTTAGAATCATTCTGTATATATAACTTTTTTTTATTGCTAGCGGGGTGGGACTAAGTCCCTTGTACTGCGGCCACTTCTGGCCTATTGTACCAGCCCCAGATGATAGGTGAGGGTGATTGTGGAGCAATTGGTGGAATGAAGATTGACAGGGGAAACCGAAGTACTCGGAGAAAACCTGCCCCAGCGCAACTTTGTCCACCACAAATCCCAATTGACCAGAACCGGGATCGAACCATATATAACTTTAAGTACGAATTCATATTTGTATTTACCTAATGAGTAAGTCCAGATTTGGGCCGTGTCATAGCTCAAGCGGTTAGTCGCTGGCTTCCCACCACGGCGGCCCGGGTTCGATCCCGGGTCTGGTCAATTGCGATTTGTGGTGGACAAAGTTGCGCTGGGGCAGGTTTTCTCCGAGTACTTCGGTTTCCCCTGTCAATCTTCATTCCACCAATTGCTCCACAATCACCCTCACCTATCATCCGGAGCTGGTACAGTAGGCCAGAAGTGGGCGCAGTACCAAGTGGATTCAGTCCCACCCCACCAAGTAATAAAAATAAAAAAGAGTCCAGGTTTGTTCCTGAAAATAAGGCTATTTAACCACACAAGTGCCGAACNTGTTAAGAATTAAAGCTGGTGCTTCTAAAATATAAATATGTCTGCTGTCTCTGTATGCGTTATTTAACCAACGATGAAGCAAAGACCACCTACAGAACAAGTCCGACATAAGCATAAACAAGGGGCCATTCCTTTCCTCGGGTTTTAGCATGGCTTCACATCTGAGATCTGTTTCCGAGATAGTGGAACAAATCTTGTCTCTCCTCTGCACAGTCAAATAAATATGGAACTATACTGCACAGGAGATAAGGGACCAGTTCCACCAACAGCTTTCATATTAGATAACTCTGATCTAGCGTTAGGGACGCCACTAGGATTCTTTACCAAGAAGGAGGTGGGGACCCGAAATTTTGCCCACAAAGCTACTTGTATTGATCGCCCTGGAGCATTCAGGACAGAATAATCCGAAGAAAGTCGTCTTCTGGGATGTGGCGCCGTGTAGATATTGTGTGAACCATCGTTTCGGTGGAAAGTATCGCCTCCATATTCAGGGTAGAAAATTCCGCGAATGAGGAACCAGCTTTAGCAGGTGGCTGCAGACTGAGTCATCAGTCGAAAAATAACCGGGCTATATAAGATCAGGAAGGGAGTGAGAAGGGGCTACATGGGAAATCAATAGAGAAGAGAGGGGAAGGGTCTGTGCAGGTGGGCCAGCAGGTAGCAGGCAAGAGCCACCTGCTCAAGCTGGTTCCTCGAATTTTTCTACCCTGAAGATGGAAGCGAATAGTTCCTCCGAAACGTCGGTTCACACAAGATGTACACGGCGCCACATCCCAGAAGACCTCAAATCTTACAGAAGAGTAATTTGTTCAGAAAATTTTTAATTTTTGACATTAATATGCGATTTATTTTCTCCTCATCAATTTGATTCTTTTTCCCCCCCAAAATCTAAGTTGGACAACTACCTGCCTCCGCCGTACATGCACCCATGCCCGGTAGTACAGTTAAGTTTGAAATCACCGACCATGTCGGTCTAGATGTAACTCGCCGGGCTTGTACTTGGTGAGTGCCAGGTTCGAACCTGGACCGAGACACCAGTTCCTCAACGAGCTGATTTTTTGTGGGTTTGCTGTCTTTTTCACGTCAATTCTGGGGTATTGGTTGGTCACGGCCACTTCCTTTTAATCGTTTCTAATTCGTATCGCATCCCACAGACTTGACACCCAAAGCGTTGTCAAACACCTTCTGATTTTTTTTTAATTTCATGCATCTTGTTGTGTTATAATTTGGGACCGGATTTTTATGCCCTAATAATCCCTTAAATATGTATGCATTTATGCATAAAAAACTTCCGAAATATGCACTAAAATATGCACATACAATTTCATACCAAATATTAAAATTGATTCTACATTATTTTAAGACCAACAAATCAATATTTAAGTTCATTTTATGTAATCACTGAATGATTCACTTGCAATAAAAGCTATACTTAAATACAAATCATGCAACAAAGCCAACATATTTCATTACAAATTTAAGAAACCAGTGGTACTCACATTTAGCTCTCCAAACTTTCAACTTCTCTTCTGTTGCAGTTCACAATTACTGAATGTTTTAGGTTTTCCATAGTCGCCTCCTATTGTCTCGTAAGATGTCCTTATAGCGGGAAAAACTTCTTTCCACCTCACAGGAACTTAGGGGCGCGTGTACAAAAGCCGCTATTTGCTCCACTGTTAGTGATTTTTTACTTGGCAGTTCAGTACGTTTACCGGCTAAAATTTCCTCAATTTCACAAATTTGTTCATATCCTGGATTTTTTTAAAGAATGCTGTGTACTTTTTCCTTTACTACTTCACCAACTCTTCCAGGAACCGAATTCAATTTGGAAACAGTGGTTCTGAACACACACAACGACTGATACAAAGTAGTATTGCTATTGCTTGCCTCCAGTGAGGAAATGGCGGATGGAAGATGAGAGAAGTGAGCAGATATATAGGAAAGATTCGTTTCTAGTTCTGCGTTTTTTAGTACATCTTGGGCAATTTGGATTGATGCTGCACTTTTGGGATCAAATGTATTCACGATATTCCTGTTTCTAAATGTTCGGTATAATAACTCGCTGGACATAGCCACGTGCCCCAGCGCGTTAAAATTGGTTCTGGCGGGAGTGGAACGCTCGTTGCTGTTGCTTTAAAGGCTTCTTTTCTGTATGGCGCTTTAACAAATACCTTCTTCACAGAAGACACCAACTTGTCAACAAACGGAAAATTTGCACGAATTGTTTCTGCAACATGATGCGACCCATGGCCAAGGCAAGTAAAATGTTTCATATTTGGAAATATAATTTTAAGAGCAGTACCGGCTTTCATCATATAACTTGCGGCATCAGTCACAAAGAGCAATACGCGCTCATACTGAATGCCATTCGGTCATAGTAAATTCATGGAATTGATAAAAAATTTGGAAACTGCGGGGCTATTTGTGGTTTCAAATTTATCTACCGCAAGAAGATATGGGGTAGATTGTTCATTCTTATTAAGGGATCCAACTGTACAATTTGCAATAAACCGTCCCACACAATCTTGTGTTTCGTCGATTGATACCCACACAAAATTATCTTGAATCTTATCTCTAATGCTTTCAACTGTAAGATCGTAACACTGCTTCACGTGATTTCTGCGCACGGTACATTCATCCGGCACTTTGCACTGTGTATACTTCTCTATGAAGTTTCTCAGAGTAGCATTGGTTAGTTTCCACAGCGGAATATCTGCCGCTGTAAAGGCTTCGCATAAATCAGAGGAAAACTGTGAAAAACTATTATTAGAAAATTCGCTAAGCAATTTTTTAACAGGAGCACTTTTCATGGATTTAATTTTAATATTCTCTTTGTGTATATTAGTGTTCAAATGCTGAAGCACTTGAAAGCGTTTTTCACAACCAACTGTCTTCTCACACGCTCGGCAATAAAGAATGTTGTTATCCGTACTTATCATCTCTCCTTCGAATTCCCGCTGATACAGCTGTAATTTACGTAGTTTTCTGACTTACTGTCACTTTCGACATGACTACAGAAAGCTAAACATACTTAACTACACACTAGTCACCACTAATGTGAATGGCCCCAGCTTCAAATGAAGAAGCGTAACGAACCTCATGGAGACTTCGGAAATAAATAAGTGAAGTCCCTTGCCGGTTGAATAGTATTACGTTGATAGCGGCTACATGTGAACGCTTCCGACTAATCTCTTCGCGGCCACTTTGATGGTACGCGGATGAGGCAAGTTACGAGTAGAGGGATCGGGGAAGTCCCGTCCTGGATATTGCATCAGAAACATGAATCATGACGAAATGTTGAGTCAAATATGCAACATATTCTAATACGGAAAAGAAAAATCGTATACACACGAACATGATTGAAAATTTGAACATAAAATTAAAAATTATACATGATAAACATTTTAAAAAGGAAATATGCCATATAAATAGAGATCTTCGAAAATATGATGCTTATTCATAAAAGAGGCAAAATATGCATTTATGCGCACCATCAAACCATGTCCAAAATTTAAGAAATGAAGTAATTCATACATACGTATATCCAAACGAGCATACTTTCTGGTTGCACGAAAGAAATATGCATTTTCATTGAAATCCGGTACCTAATTATAATATACAAAATCTTTATTCTGATTAGTTTGAATTCTGTAACTTGGCTTATATGGTGTGTTCCCAAAGCCCCTTTCTGTCGTGTTGTTCTGAAAATCACGAACATACTCCAAATTGTAATCAACTTTCTGCATGCTCGCCTTACTCTTAGCCCTAAAGATGGCGATTCTATAGTCCTCCGAAACGTCTATGTATGTCTGCTACGTGTCCTAGAATATTGTTCGTTTCATAGTTGCCGCTTTTTACTGAGGGGGGCTCTACTGTCTTGTGGGATGTGACACTATACAATGTGTTAGATGTTCACCGACGTTTCGGAGGAACTTTCTATCTCCATCTTCAGAGCCGAAGAGTAAACGAAGCACGTAATCATTGAGTAACAAGGAGTAGGCATCACTGCTTATGGAAATGTCAATATACTCCTACCGGACTATACGGAGTCACATCCCAGGCTATAATACTCTCGAAATATTGTCGTTTGGAATTTAAAACAGTCCCTCCTAAAGCAGATGCCTCGTTATGCAAAATATTCTACAAGATTAATGTTAAACCATTAAAGGAAAAATGTGCTTCGAGTCGTTGCTTGTCTTATAAGAAAGCTTTATTAATGAGATGCTTTTCTTTAAAGATACAACACTTAACCTTTTAAACTAAACTACATTAAGACGGAATACATTTCCCTTCGTAAATATTCTAAAAATTTAGAACAAATACAGTTAAGTCGGTATAAGCCTCATTACTCCTGCGTTGCATTACAGACAATGCCAAAACGGAATACAAATCACGTAAGAGTTGTTTGTGTCAGCATCTCATTAGAAGACATCGTCATCCGCGTATGTAGAAGTGGGTGACCGTCCATTGTCCCCCGTGCTCAACGGATACGTGCCGTGAATAATGCAGGTGATTATGGGCTCAGATCTCGAGACGAGGGCGCAGAACCCAGCCAAGTCTTCTGCAGGCCTCACTCTGGCACTGGGAGCCGGGATGGCGCAGTTGGTGTAGCGGCTGGCTACTGGCTGGACGTCCGGGGTTAGATTCCCGACAGAGGCAAGTGTCTTCCTTCATTCCAAAAGCATCCAAACCGGATCTTGGACCCACCCAGCCTCCTATCCAATGGGTACTTGGGGCTATTTACCCGGGGCCTTGAAGCTGACCACTTACATCCATCTTTTCTTATTCTTTTGTCCTTGTTGCTCACACTCAGAGCAGTCGGTAACACACCTTGGACGGGGATCAGCCCGTCGCGAGAAAGCTGCTTAATACACACACAGAATAAACACAGACATCGGTTCCTTGATTGGGATTCGAACACACGACCCCAGTGTTCGAGAGGACGAAGATATTTCATTCCTTAGACCCCGCAGCCACTGTGACTGGCCCTCTATCTAGTACCGACGTAAAAAAAAAAGCGGGTCTGTACCTCCACACGCCACCATACGCTTCATGTGGTGGTTACTTAATTAAGCACAAGGAAAACTTTACTCCGTTGCATGTCGTCATGGCGTAATGCTTTATGAAGTATGCAGACTATTTTATCTTTTCATACCTCCACTCCTCAAGGAGGATGAGGTGGGCAGGACATGTAACACGAATGAGGGACAAGAAGAATGCATATAGTATATTGGTGGGAAATCCAAAAGGAAAGAGCCGATTAGGAAGACCAAGACGTAGATGGGTGGACAATATTAAAATGGATCTTAGAGAGATAGGATGGGATGGTATGGTTTTGGTTGATCTGGCTCAGGATAGGGACCAGTGGAGGGCTCTTGTGAACACAGTAATGAACCTTTGGGCTCCATAAAATGCTGGGAAATTCTTGAGTAGCTGCACAAGTGGCGACTCCTCAAGAAGGGCTCAGCGCCATGAGTAAGCAATACCTCCACTCCACTATGCTCAGTGAATTACACTTCGTCATAGAGCTTCGTGGTGCGGTGATTGCGTAAGCACAGGAACAGCTGTGAGTCTGCATTTTACTCTCTTCTTACTTCCTTGCTTTGTCTATTTTTCTCTTTCTTCCTATCTTTCTTGCTTTGCACGTCTGCTTTTATTTCTTTTGCTGAAAGAACTTCTTCTGTTCCGCTCTCTGGATAAGGCAGTGAAATGTTAGTTTCGGACCGTACGTGTCTCTCTCACCACTGGGCGCACACCTGACTCCCTTCTTCTCTAATGGCTGCTCACTTCAGTACAAATGAAGCAAAAGTATCGACAGATCGCGTTGCACTCCGGTCTGTTTGCATATGCATATAGCTTCTCGTTCCTGGCTTCCGGACATTTGTACTTCTGCTGAGGACCGGAGATCAGAGTAAATAGCGCCTCACTCAAGAACGCGAATCGCTCCGACCTCCTGGAGAGCACCTCCTCTCTCCTCTTTGACGTATCAGTCCATCAGTGGTCTTAATTTCATTTCAGCATTTAAGTCTTCTACGGTGTCCGGTACGTCGTTACCACCGGTACGGACGAAACTTCTGTGAGCAGAAGAATAACCTCCTGTCATAACAGACTGCAGAAGACTTACTTCTCATGAGAACCTCAAACCTCGTTTATTTATTGGTAAAACAGCACCTTTCTGAGCGGGACACGCTGTAGCGTAGTTGGTTGAGGCACTATGCTACAAGCCGGAAGGTCGCGGGTTTGAGTCTCGATTATATGTACTCGTATTTCTTTTTAATTTACCTAATCCTTCCAGCCGCACTATGGTCCTTGAGTCGACTCAGCCTCTAACAGAAATGATTACCAGAAATCTTCCTGTGGGGTAAAGGGCGGCCGGTGCGTAAAGCTGACAACCTTACCGCCATCTGTGAGCCGATTGTTTAGAGAAAATGTAGGACCCTCGACGTCTCAAAACCCTATGGACCTTTACGGCTTGTTACGGAGATAGCTTTACTTTTTATTTTTACCATCAAAGATTTTGGTTTTGCGTTATAAATGTTCTGGACAGACCACATCACCTCCATTTTTTCAGGGCCCGATTCAAAATCCTTGTTTCATGCTCAGAAAATGCCATAAAATAAACTCCGTGGATTTAGTCCGCAAGCGAACTATACCAACCATTCCAGAGCCACTACTTCTCAGAAAATCTGGTAGCGCTGGGAATCGAACCCGGGACCTCTGAATCTGTAGCCAGAAAGTCCAGAAAGTGCCATCCCATACTTAATCCACTCATTCCTATAAAACGTCCCTTTTTACTGCATCAGAGAATAGCAGATGTAAAAAGTGGATATATCGAGAGAAAACTGATCAATTCCTCTCACTGATATAATTGGGGGTCCAATTATCGAGTGATGTGCGTACGTTGAAGTCAACTGAACTAACATTAATCAATTATAAAATAACTTTCTCTAAACTAGACAAGGAAAAAGTCGCGTGTTAACTGTGAAGTCTTGACAATAATTCACTGCAGTAGCCCGAGCCGTAACGTCAGTTCCAATAGAACTTGTTTCATTTCTAATCATCCGCAGAGTGACAGCGACACTTCCTTCGTAAACTAGAAAAACCTTTCCACAAAGCGACTGAGTTCTCACGTGCACTAGGTACTTGACGGCCGCAAGAAGTTGTATTGGCCGACACGCAGTTTCCTGGTACCTCCAGTGCCCGTGAAGATAGATGTGTGTATCGAGGCAAGTTATTAAATTAGTTGTAATACTGATTTATATAGTGATTTTACATCACTCAATTATGTTGTTTGAACTGCCGAGGTCTGCACGCATTATGTTAAGTGTGAGCTAGATTTATGGATAGATGGGTAATTAGGTTATTTAATGACATTTCTTCAACTTCTTGAGCTTACTGCTGTTTTGTTAATTATAAGATAATTTTATCGATTTGTACAAGTAATCATGCCCTTCCAACTACTTATGTCTATAGATACTATATTAATTACAAAATAGATTTATAGAGTGATAATTGGATTAATTAATGTTTCTCTTTCAACTGTAGATGATGTTATGTTAATTACAAAATAGTTCCCGGCGCTACCAGATTTTCTGAGAAGTACTGGGTCTGGAACGGGGTCCACTCAGCCTCGTGAGGATAATTGAGGACCTACTTGAGTGGAAAAGTAGCGGCTCCGGTCTAGAAAACCGAGATTAACGGCCGTGGGGATCCGTTGCACTGACCACGTGACACCCTCTATCCGATAAAAGTTCATACTAACTTTGCTGTAATTGAAACAGGGTGACCAAGTAATGGAATTATTAACTTCTAAATCTATCTTAAAGTTAAAATACCATCTATAGACCTATGCAATTTAAAGGGTAAGACTAAATAACCCCATTATCAGTCTACAAATGTATTTTGTGCCGATCACAGTGGCTGCTCGGTCTAAGGTATGAACTGTCTTCGCTCGCTTGAAAGCCGGGATTGTGGGTTCGAATCCAACTTGAGGCAGGGATATCTGTGTGCGTTTATTCCGTGTGTTTGTGCTGTCCCGTGTGCAGATAGTGACCCTGCGACGGCCTGATCCCACTTCCCAGGAGTCCAGCCGACTGTATAAAAGATTAAGACTTATATAGCGGCCAAGGCACAACAGAGGGCTGTAGAGCAATCTCCGTGGCCTGTAGTTCGCAAGAGAACTATACCGACCGAGCGACAGCCACTTTTCGGCGAAGTTAGTGCTAACTTTAGCGGATAGAGGGTGTCGCGTGGTCAGCGCAACGGATCCCCACGGCTTTCAATATCGGTTTTCTAGACCAGAGCAGCTACTTTTCCATTCAGGTAACTCCTGAGTTATCCTCACGAGGCTGAGTGGACCCCATTCCAGACCCACTACTTCCCAGAAAATCTGGTAGCGCCGGGAATCGAACCCGGGACCTCTGGATCTGTAGCCAGGAACATTAACCACTAGACGACAGAGGCGGTATAATTGTGAGAAAGTGCGTATTATTCATAAGGATTGGTATCAGTCGATCGTGACATATTTCAAGGGACTGCTGCGCCATTCGGATATGCGTATTCATTTATTCTTGGGTAACTGAACGACTCACATATACAGTTTTTACCGTCAACGCAACAATATTTCGTTATTTATTTGTATATATATATATCACACACTACATGTTTCGACCTGAAACTGGTTATCGTCAGGTGCTGCAAGTTTCTCACATACCATTACAGTACTTGTATCACATGAAGATGACTCGTTTGAGCTCGGAACGTGCAGTGTGTGCTGTATATACAAACAAATAAATAATAAAGTAATGTTGCGTTGACTGTAATAATTCTACATGTTCATTGTACACATGCAACAGGATGAAATCTTTAAAATAAATATGTTGAACGACGTTGTATCACGTACTTTACTAATGGTAGGGTGGTTTCAAGCGGTCAGTTGGTGAAGATAAGGCGTTTCGGAAGATAGTTTGTGGGGGAACATAAAATGACATACAAATCAATTTGACTGTCGGTTTCTTTAATTGCGTCATGGTGACGTTTGGAATTCGAAAGTAAAAAATATAAAAGTTGTTTAAAATGTGAATGCTGTCTGGGCCACTACTGCTCTGTTACGTCTCTTTATAAAAGTTTAGTAATTGGAGCAATTATCCTGTCATCTGGAAGTCACCAATCTTTTTGGATTACGTTTAAAATAAAACAGAAATATGTAGAGACTGCAGCTGAAATTCATCTTCTCCATGTTTTTGTTCTGATCGGGAACATTTGAAGCAAGAAACAAACTCTAATGTGATGTATTTGTAACCATTAAATGGTTTCCAGGCAACGAATCTGTATAGAACACTGCATTTCCTAAGACGTTTAGACTGAAATAAGAAAAAGCAGTAACAACTAGTTTTCTCTTTACAATAAAAAACAAATGCTTGAATAGTTACTGTATTCCTTGAAACCAGGTCGGATTTCAACAGCATTGGCTTGTAATGTAGGTAGGTTCTCTTTTTTCCCTCCTTAACTGTAATAGGGCATATATAAAATGCGCGATAAACACATTAGGAGATGGTAGCGTGTACGTGACATGCGCAGAAAGTCTAGACAAGGTATACATAAAATAATAAAAGATCGGATTGAACATGGCAGCTAAAATTATCGTGGCAAATTCATTACCAATTTATCTCTATAGTGACACAGACAAATGATCAAGCCTTAAAAAGCGATCGCTCTGGAATTGAACGACATATTGAAGCGTATTCTTCTGCGTTATTTTAATAATTGCTTTGTATTGGATCGAGGTGTGTACTGCAAAAGTGACATTAATCTATCGATTTATTCTGTGTGATTCTCACTGTTCTGTATATTTCTTCAGTCGTTGATAACTCATTTAAATCGAAGTCTACTGCTTAATGAGATTTTATGCTGTGTAGTGTGGTATAGGTTAATAATGTTTTGGCGGAATATACTGCTTCCATCATCAGGGTGGAAAATAAGCCAAATCAACACACAAGCAATCGAAGCAGAGAAAATGGAGTCGGTACGCTTCTGCCAGATATCACGGAGTCACAACCCAGAAGATAGTACTCTTCACTGCCCCCGATGTGTTAACTTCAAATCCCTAATTAAATTCTTCAGATGTTTCATATTATTTTTGGATCAAGATGGGATGAGCCAGTGATTTCAAACAACACGTTACGCACTGGACCATCGGAATTCGAGTCCTGCAGGTTAAGTGACTTTTCTCTTCGACACTGCATCTACACGGCGCCTGTGTTCCAAAGAGCCCTCTATTTGGTACCGGGGTTAAAGTGGCCAGAGTGTGAAACAGACGTCTCACTTATACCTAATGCCTAGGTTAAGAATACGTGGAGCTGTAATCCCACTCACCCCGACACCGTCAACATGGTACTTCGACAGGGAACCTTTATTTTATTTTGCCTCAAGGAATGGAAGTGAGGTTTAGGAAATGTAAATTGGATTTCTCGCGTCTTATTTTGAAGTTGTCTTCAGGAATTATAGAGAAACTGAAGAAAACCGCAGACAGCGAACTTGAAGGCCGAGAATCAAACCCTGGTACCTCTGCACACAAAACACGAGTTCAGACTGCTCAGCCATACTGTCCTGTCGCTCTTGCCGTTCAGGGATGTTCACCATAGCCACAAAAGGTAATATATTTTGAAACTCTCTTATTCCAGTTCAGCCAATTTCACACTTTAGTGATCCTTCCATCTGCGCTTGCGTCTTCCGGTTCATTTGTCCCCATAATTTTCCCAAATAAAATAGACAAAAGTCGTGTAAGTAATGCATTTTAAAATATGGCTCGTACCTCAAAGAAAACACATCACATATCTGTTATAAAAATAAAGCCCGTTATTATTAAGGGATTTTTATGTGTCCGTTCTGTCTGACGACTCGGACAGTGCTTCAGTATATCATTAAACGATAGCATTAATTTTCAGTAATGAGCGGGAAAGGATATGGAAGGAAACGGCGATAGCCTGATTTGAGTTAAAGTCTGGAGGAACTAACAGAGAAACCTAGCAGAATGACGGTTTCGGGGCCGAAATTTAAACTGAATCCCTCCCGAATAAGACACCGAAAATTGGCCCCCGATATTCTTCTCTTGAGAATGGAATTGAAGTAATTATGTGAATAAAATGATGAATTACTGTGCTTTAATGCAGGTGGTAAGTATAATCACCATTTTATTATCCAGTCAAGAGGAGGAAACAGAATGAAATGTTGGGTGAATTTGATTGATATTTTAGAATGGTGAAACTAATGGAAGTTGAAGGCGAGGTTGGATGAGGAGGCCAAGTTTTTATAGGATTTCCGAGTTAGAGAGACGGTCTGACGGGCTTAACAATATGGTGCTTAACAAATCAAAGCAAATTTCTCCTCCATGGAACACGCTGTAACCCGTCATACTTTTCTTCACTGCACCTTGCAGGCAGCTACCTGTGAAGAGGGATCTGTCAGAGATTGATTGGCTGTCATCATTCTGACGTCATGATGGATGGACAGAATTAATACATTTCGCTTTCCCATGTGTTGGATGGTGGGATATGTCTGCTCCTGAGTGTCGGGCAGGTCGTGTGGCTTTCAGGGGAACCACGAGGACCAGCACCTATTTCAGGGGTGTGACGTGAACAGCTGTAATACTGTTAAAGCGGGGAAAGAAATAAAAAGAGGGAGAGGAAAGAGAGAACTTGGAAGAAATAAATACAAATTTAAAAGAGTGGAAGAATTGAGGGACAGAATGATCAGCATTGTCAGGCTTAAAAGTGAATATAGACGGGGTTTGGATTAGTAATTCGATTTATTGAACACTTACAGATACGTGATTACAAGTAATTATATCTATTTCACTAATTGACACACTTTACAGTTCATTAGAACACGTACTTACGTTTTCTCAGCCTGCTGTGTCTTCATCAGTCGTTGTCTGGTAACGGCTTTCAACGGCGGAAATTCTGCTTCCTCTGGGTCCCCGAACCATCCCCGTGCCTCAGCTACCAGCTTCTCACAGCAACAGCTCACAAGAACTTAACATCACCAGTCCTGTAACTCACTAACTGAGTCACTAACCAACAAACTGATCTGTCTGTCATGCTTATAACATCTCGGCACGGACCGGACAGAAGAAGAAGGTGAAGAATAAGATTAAACAGGGTGAGAATGGCAGAGTGGGCAAGAAAGAAGAATGACAGAGTTAAAGACAAGAATTATCAGAAAGACTAAGCAAGGATATACGTAAGGAGAATAATAAAGAAACCTGACACTACGGAGAAGAGAGAAACCTCTGTCTTTGCCAGGAATCGAACCCTATTCATTCAGCCTGTATCGCAGTTGCTTTACTGACTGGAGTACGTCATCACCAGTATCCTCAATCGTAGACGCTGAGAAGCCAAATGACCTGATGAAAAAGAAAGGTAAAGCTCTCCCTGTAACACGCCGTGGAGGCCCATGTACTTGTGAGCCGTCGAGGCTCCCACATTTTCTAGACAATCGGCTCGCATATGGCAGTGAGTTTGTCAGCCTTACGCGCCAACCGGGCCCCCTTTACCCACAAGAAGATTTCTGATGCAAATTTCTGCTAGAGGCTGAGTCGACCCCAGGGCCATAGTGCGGCTGGAAGGATAAATCAATTGAAAAGTCCATCGGGAATTGAACCCGCCACCTTTCGACTTGTACCATAGTACCTCAACCAACTGCGCTACCGCCTGCCCCATCTAAGTAAGCTAGAATTAGTAGTTTCATTCTGGATGTAACAGAAGCTTTTGATTGTATTGAGCACACGACTTGTGCTGTAGCAGTGTAAATGAAATTCGAACCGCGATACGCAGTGGCCGAGTGTTCCCGGTTGCACTACGCGCCGACAGGAGTGAACCTGCCGAACATCCAGACGTTGTGCTGGGACGGCGGAAAGCTGTTATCTTGCCGGAAGCAGTGACGATATCTCAGCTAACACTTTCTCTTCGCTTGCAGATTAGAAAATTCTGCTTGCAACTCGACTGGGCGGGGGGAAAATGGATATATGGCAGGTTATCTAAGGGATCAGCCATATCGCTCCATCATGGCGGAGTCTGGAACTGCCTGCGAGGTACATGAACTGCGCGACAGAGTGGGGAGAAGGTCACTTCTCAGAACAGACGTTTTTCTTGGCACGCCCTATTCTACGGGAACCGCGAATGACTACAAGCTGGACGACAGGGGGTTGGAGTTCGAGTCCCGGTAAGGTTAAGAATTTTCTCTTCTCCACGACGTCCAGACTGGCTCTGGGGCCCACCCAGACTCCTATCTAATTGGTACTGGGGGCTCCGTCCCCAGGGGCGAAGCTGACCACTCACCTCCAACTAGTACCGAGGTCAAGAAAATCTGGCTCTGTACATCCACTCCCCCATACGCCTTCATGGCGTAGTGCTTAATTAGTTAAGCACAGGGAGAACTTTACCTTACTCTATTCTACATATAAAGTCAGTGTTTTACTAATTTTATTTATATATTTTCAGAAGGAAACTCACATCTGAAAAATATATTTAAGAAGGGCGTCGTGTAGTCTGATGAAAGTTTGCGACGTTTCGGAGAAAATCACGGCCTCCATATTGAAGGTCGCGTAATAAGCAGCGCACTTGATTCGTTAACTTTCTGACCTTGAAAATGGGGACAGTACGTTACTTCGAAATGTTACCAGACTACATGGCGTCAATTCGTAGAAAATAATAATACGTTATATCTTTTGGGATACGTGCAGTCCGTTGAAAATCACCCGATGTTTCGGAGAAATGTATCACCTCCATTTTCATGGTCGAAGAATAAATGAAGCAAGAAACCAGCGTGAAGCAGGTAGCAACCTTTCTCGAATCGCGAAAAACAGCAGTAGGTAACGCGATGTGGGGTTTTAGGGTAGCACAGCATTGGTTGTTTTCTGGGATGCGATGACGTAGTCAGTTGAAAATTACCCGACGTTTCGGGAACATATCGCTTCCGTATAGTTTGCTTGGCTTACTCTTCAGTTGAAAAAAGAAATGGAGGCGACTTGTTACTACTAAACGTCGCATTTCACGGCTTTTTATCACAGAAGACTGAACTCTTCAGACATAGATACATTTGAATATTACAGTCTCGCCTATATTTCTGGCTTCAAGATGATACATTTCCTTGTAGGATATCCATCCAGACAGCTTCATGCATACTATTTCCATATAAAGGGTTTCGTCTGAAGGCCCAATTCAATTATCAAATGTAAACTGGTTTTTAATGAAAAAGCGAGAAATCTGCTGTACTCCTGAACGGAACTCAGACGTAAAGCTTATCACGAACTTCATCAGAAAGTAAATAACGTCTAAAATTTTGTGACGATGGTATATTAATCCAAATATTTACTTTTAAGGCAAGTTTCCATCTTCCTGGTTTTCATTTAAAAACAGGTCGATGGATAATGTACAAAAAGTCAATAGTTGCATTCATCATAAAGTGTTCATTATGTAGCAGGCTCTCAAACTCCTTCAAAGGAAGAGACGTTTTCTCCGAAATGTCAATCATATCTGTTGCTTCAAAGTCTAAGAGCCTGAAGGAGTAAAAATATTCCTCTAATTGGTCGGTAATTTCTATTTTGTCAAGTTCTGAAATTATGGGAAATAAATCAATTTCTCCGAAACGTCGGTAAATTGTATTACTTGAGTATCTGAAAATATGGAGTAGGAGGTGGTAGGAGGAACCTTCGAAAAGCCTGTAATTTTAATGGCACCAGGGTATGAAAAGTTGGAGGAGGCGGAAAGAAGCAAGTTTCGCTGAATATCTGTAATTTGTAAAACTTAAAATCTGGAAACCTTGAGGAAGAGTAATATAATTCACTCGAAACGTCGGCGATTTTTACAACTTCACGCTGTAGAAACATGGAGAAAGAGAAAGACAAATTCTTCTGAAACGCTGATAATTTGTTTGGTTAATTGTCTGAATACTTTTGAGGAAGAAGAAACAGGTTCCTCCGAAACGTCTATAGTTGCTCCTGTATATCAGTAGTATTTACAATTTCTTTGTCCTGTTCCTAAAGAAAGAGAATACAGGCTCTACTAGAACGTCGGTAACTTTTTACCACATACGACTTTCAAGAATTGTAGATAGCGGCAGTTTCTTCCCCCGAAACGTCGGTTTTACCACCTTCGCTTCAAATCTATGAATAGAGACAACGCAGGCGCCACTGAAACTTTGATAACTGCTTAGTGGTCTAAATACCTGAATACAGGAGCAGCATATTCCTCCGAAACGTCGGTACCCACCTGCAGATTATCATAACCCAGACAGGCGCGATGTGAATCATCACCATCTCATGCCGAACTAGCCTGTAATCTTGACACGTTTATTTAAAGAAGCACACAATGCGGTTGGGTCTGTCTTCTGCCCACTCAACAGCGACAATAGTTGTGTTCAGTGACCTGCTATATCACTGTGGCTGACCGCAAGAGGCATATCCATGGCCGCTCCCATGCCTAGCAGGGACGGGACCTGCTCTAATCCTCTCCCATGGCCAACAGAAGGACCTGTGCCATCCCATTGTGTGTTAATAAGTGGCCACCCGGCCAACCTGCCTCGGTTCCCAGAACTGCCGTCTTTTGTCAATACTGACTTTCTTTCTATCTTAGAAATCATTACAGTGATGTCATCGAGTCATGTGAAAGTTGGTCAACAAGTGTGTTTCAGAAACAGCTGAAAATATGTTGCCCAACATGCCTTAGTAATTCAAAGTGAATGAACATGTGATTATGTTACAGTTTACACTTCGGGTTGTCGGACACCGCCGCATCCGTTCGGTAGCTCTGTCTGTATAAAGATGGGCTACGTGTTAGACGACAAAGAAATTGGGATTAAATTCCCCGCAGTAGATATTTTCTCTTCTCTACAGAGTCCAGACTGGCTCTGGGACCCACCCAGCCTCCTGTACAATGGGCAGGAGCGCGAAGCTAATCACTCAACTCCGTTTAGTGCCGTGGTTAAGAATACACGGAACTACGCCTTCACTCCCTCATGCGTCTTAATGGCGTGATGCATAATTAATTAAGCACAGGATAAACTTTACATTTCTGTCTGCTTCACTCTCATTGCTTTCTTACCAACCTTCATCTATTTCTCCGTGTTCAATCCTACGCATATTTCTGTTTTCTGCCATAACCATCCAGTCTTACATCCCACTCTCCTAACACAAAGTTTAACGTCAGTATCTCTAAACCTGCTTCGAAATAACTCTTTTCCTCATTTCATTATATGGGTCCAACCTTCCTCTTTGCAACGAATATATGGTGCAAACACATGTTTAGTTCTCACAGTAGACAGCGACTGTTTCCCTAAACAGCATTAACCGGTTGGGCTTTGTAGCGGAGACGTGATGTGTTTCCTGTGAGGTACGGACTGAGTTTCTGTCCACAAAGTGTATTTGTGTGTTCCGTATGGTTCTCACAATAAACAGCGGCTGTTTCCCTAAACAGCATTAACCGGTTGGCCTTTGTAGCGGAGGCGTAATGGGTTTCCTTTGAGGTGCGGACTGAGTTTTCTGCCCACAGAGTGTATTTGTGTGTTCCGTATGGTTCTCACAATAAACAGCTACTGTTTCCCTAAACAGCATTAACCGGTTGGGCTTTGTAGCGGAGACGTAATGAGTTTCCTGTGAGGTGCGGATAGAACTTCTGAATATTATATAAATGAAGTACATACCTGAAGGGTTTGCACAAATTTAATATCTCGTTTAGAAACCGTCCTGAATGATAGGCTTGTATTTTACTGTGCATTAGCTGAATTAATTCCACGAAACAGAATATATTATTCGGGAACAGAAATTCTTGAAGATGAAGAAAGTCGTCTTCTGGGTTTAGGCACCGTGTATTCTTCGTTTTGGCCGACGTTTCGGAGGAACGTCGGCCAACACGAAGAATACACGGTGCCTAAACCCGGAAGACGACTTTCTTCATTGTCATCGCCGTGAAAACCTCAAAACTTTCACAGAAATTCTTGAAGTTTGTCATGAAATCCTGACTGCGGTTTTGCGTTCTTTTCCTCAGCCCCAAGACAAGTGTTCGGATAATGACATAAATTCTGCTAACACCGCTTCCTTCACGATCTCCCAACATTTCATTGTCCATTAATAATACTATGATTCGACGCTGTGTAATGTGAGCTACCTGTACATGCAGTGCACCTGCTATGAGTTTTGTATTGCTCATGCTGGTGAATTTATGTCTGAAGTTATTATTATTTCTCAGCTCCTAATTTTGTTTGTCTTAGTCTTCTTCTTAGCTATTGTTCTTATGTATCATTCATGGTTTTGTTTCAGATGTTCGCTTATTAATGTACATGTTACTACAGGTTGCCATGGCAGCGGACAGGCTGACACTGTACGTTATTACTGATACGGAAGTAATAATCCTTTTGGCTGATTAGTCTAGACAAGCCGGCGAGGTCATGTAGAATGAACTCATGCGATGGAAGCAAGGTTTTTATTAGGAATGTATAGGCATAAGGAAGGCCGTTATGACAATAGGGGAACCCAGGAAGAAACAGGTCACTCTTGTTCAACTTTACAAGCGTAGTGTGCCGGGGGACTTACCTAATGTCTGGTTGATTGGTTGATTGTTTCTGTGTGAGTGAAACTGCTTACTAGGTGCTAAAAAAGGCAACAGGCTTCAGTGAACTGCTGAATAAAAATTATTGTATTGTTATTGTGGTTTTAAACCTCCAGGTATGGTTTTTGGCAATCATGACCTTTGACCCTCTGGCAAGGGTGAAGACAGGAATTCAGGTGGGTACACATGTAGAGGAATTTCGATTATATTCATTCAGTTATGGTCTACTTAAAAATGTTGTTTATGGCTCTCGCTGTAAGGAGACGAATGGTTGGATGTTACATCAGCGATGAATTGCGAGGAACTGAGAAGGAAGAGACTGTACACGCCTGATTTGATGTGTTATCTTGGTATATGCGTTGAGAGACTGAGGAATATCACGAAGAACATCCCTCGGGATATTGTCCTGGCTTAGACTCGAAACTGGCACCCCTCAAATAGTGTCAGAAGCGCTGTTGAATAATGTAACTTGCTCGGTAGATCTCAGTTTTGCTAAAGAGTACGCTGTATAATAAAACTATTAAATTACTACCTCCTTCAGAGAAGAAAACACTATTCTGGCATATTCCAACGTACTGGAAGTCAGAACTTTCAAGAAAACGAAAATGAATGGCATGCAGAGAGGTAAAAAGGTAAAGCTATCCCTGTAACAGGCCTTGAAGGCCCATAGGGTTGTGAGCCGTTGAGGCTCCCACATTATCTATATAATCGTCTCACAGATGGCGGTAAGGTCAGCCTTACGCTCTGGCAACCCTTTACCCCCAGAATATTCTAAGAATATTCCTGGTATTCATTTTTGTCAGAGGTTGAGTCGACCCCAGGGCGGCTGGAACAATCAGGTGACCTGAACAATTCAATGACCTCATCGGTAATCGAACCCGCCACCTTCCGGCTTGCAGCATAGTGCCTCAACCAACTACACTACCTCGTGCCCCCAGTGACATACAGAGATAAGAAGAAAAGTTGTTCGTATGGTTGCGTGAGCACCACACCATGAAAACGGACGGGGGAATGGAGGTATAACTCCACCATTCTTGACCTCGGCTATAGATGGAGGCGGATAGCCAGGTTCACGCCCAAGCCGCTTTATCGACAGTGAAAGAGCCCTCGGTACCCATTAAATAAGAGTGAATGAGCCGCAGAGCCGGTTTCGACGCTGTGGAGAATACCTTATTTTGAAACAAAGATAGGAGGCTGATGAGATCACGTGGTTGCGTCCCGACGCCTCTCGCTGTCTGAGAGTCGGAATGGTGGAAAGTGTGAGCTTAATTCCATCCGGATCTTCCTGTTATTCTGCGAATCACATGAAGCCCATAAAATGGGATTTTCAGTGTCAAAGCAGACGGCACATGGCGCAACTAATTCTCTTCAAAGGGTTAACTGAGCAATGAAAGCAGCAATAAGCAGTTTGAGAAATACACTGCA
The DNA here is from genome assembly GCF_002891405.2 of Cryptotermes secundus. Lineage (NCBI taxonomy): Eukaryota > Metazoa > Arthropoda > Insecta > Blattodea > Kalotermitidae > Cryptotermes > Cryptotermes secundus. The sequence goes on along the minus strand of NW_019740656.1, from coordinate 1,295,490 downwards.
TATTATAATACACTCTTGCACTGAAATATTGGAGGAATCGAGTGAGCTCAGTCAGTGTAGTGACGATGCTAGAGGCTGCTCAATCTAGATATCACCATTCGATTCCTAGCAGAACCAAGAAAAATTTCTCTTCTCCACAGTGTCCACACCTGCACTGAGGTCCACTCACCCTCACATTGTATGGGTATCGGGGGCTCTTCTCCAGTGGTAAAGTAGCCCAGGCGTGAAACTAGAAACTCACCTCTACATAATGCCTAGGCATTTATGCGTGGAGCAACACCTCCACTCCAACACACGTCTTTATCATATTATATTGAGGGCGAGGACAAAGGTACCTTTTATCTCATATGAGAACTGATGTACAGCGAAGAGATCTCATATCGGTGTCTTCTGGATTTTATAGAAGCTAAACACGTACCAAATTACACGATGTCAAAATCAGAGACCACAATATGAACCTTTCTCTCTTGTTTGTATTCGGCATAGAAATTTCTGTCGCTGTGTTTCTGCGAGAAGCATATGCCAGTAGTTACGCCGAAAATCCACGCGATTGCATTTATTTCTCATACGTCGTGTATCAGTTTACAAAGAAAACACGCCTGAGTGTTTATACATAGAAGCAAATTTGCCGTATCAAAATTTTCTTCCGTGTTTTTGTCTAAAGTTTCAAAGTTCGTGCCAAGTTGCGTGATGAAGCTGACAGTTCCCTGGAATGCTAGCCAGACCTCTCTCAAGTCCCCGTGTTACTGCATGACAGTTAAACCGTGGATATATTTCACCCAGGCATTACTGCACATGAAACGTGTAAATGTCTTCATTATTTTATGGGAGTTATAAACCATGTCAGGCCGGGATTTCCGTAAGCTTGCTCGAGGTACACCAGTCGCTATTATTCATCGGCCCTGATTCCACACTTCATAGGCACCGTGCAGCGGGACAGGCTTCGGAAGGGTACTTTCGCGTTGAATGGCCGACTGAATAAATGACTGATTCACTGGTTGAATTGTTAACTGACTCTCCGAAAGATCGGTTGATGGCCTCATAAGCTGGTGGTTTAGTTTCCTGGTTGTCTTTCGACTAACTACACGTAGTTGTCTGCCCTCCTGGAGGCTGGTTGACTTACCGGCTTGTCTGTCAGTACGGTGCCTGGTTGACTTACCGGCTTGTCTGTCAGTACGGTGGCTGGTTGACTTAACCTGCTTATCTGCCAGTCTTGTGGCTGGTTGACTTAACCTGCTTATCTGCCAGTCTGGTTGACTTAACCTGCTTGTCTGCCAGTCTGGTGGCCGGTTGACTTACCGGCTTGTCTGTCAGTACGGTGGCTGGTTGACTTAACCTGCTTAACTGCCAGTCTTGTGGCTGGTTGACTTACCTGCTTATCTGGCAGTCTGGTTGACTTAACCTACTTAACTGCCAGTCTTGTGGCTGGTTGACCTACTGCTTGTCTGCCAGTCTGGTGGCTGGTTGACTTAACCTACTTGTCTGCCAGTCTGGTGGCTGGTTGACTTACCTGCTTGTCTGCCAGTCTGGTGGCTGGTTGATTAACAATCTGCCTGCATTAGCGAATGGATAAATGCTTTGCAAAATAGCTGTGTTGCTTCCTCCTTGGCTATGTAATTATCTGGCTAACTGAAGAACTGAATACCTGCACGATAATTTGGTTGCCTTACGATCTGGCTGGCTATTCAGCTTAATGCATAATTTCACGCTGGTTGATCTAAAGTTACAAATTGACTAGCAGTTTGGTTGACTGCCTTTAGGTTGAATCACCCAGGCAACATTGGGCGCAATGCAATGAGAACGGAAACGTTAAATTTACTTATATAAGCAGGAATACTTGTTCGTCGCCCGGGGATAAACAGATAAAGCAGGTAAAGCAAAGAATTATATCGAATTAGAGGTCCTCGCATCAATGGCTACGAACGGCATGCGTGGCTGTGTGGCAACACATCTGTTTGTCTCTTTCTGGTTTCTTGTCTGGCTTACTCTTCGAACCAGAAGTTGGAAGTATAATTTCCTCCGAAACATCGAGAAAGCAATATCATATTCCTGACGAAGAAATTTAAAGGTAAAGTCACCCCTGTACTTGGCTAATTAAACACTACGCCATGAAAGCGTATGGGATAGTGGATGTATAGCTCCACATTTTCTTTTGAACTCGTTACTAGCTGGAGATGAGTGATCAGCTTCACGCCCCGGCCGCTTTACTTCCGGGGAAAGGGCTCCCGGTAACCCATTGGATTGGAGGCTGGGTGAGCTTCAGGGCCAGTCTGAACGACCTTGAGAAGGGAAAATTCTTGACCCTACCGGTACTCGAACTCCGTCCCTCGGTCTTCCAGTCAGTAGCCATGACGGCTCATTTCTCCAGACAATACATCTCTTAATATTTAGGTTATTTGTTTAGTATTTATGTAATTAACGGTGTTCAATAGCTGACAACATGCAGCGTATAATTATGGAGTGATTAGTGCGTAATGGATTTGAAAGCATGTGAACGGAAACAGCTGTACCCTAATTTAAATCTGAGACTCTCGGGGAAACCTCAAAAAGATGTGTTCCTCCATACGGAGACTTGAAGCCGACTCTTCAGACTGCGAAGGAGTGTTGGTCAGGTTGTGTGCCAGACAGGCGATAGTGCTGATGAATTCAACAAGAAACAAATGACTGACGGGCCGTCGACATTACAAGCCTCCTTGTGACTGTATGATGGATGGTGTTTAATTGGGAAAGAGTTAATTTATTATTTTAAGCAAACGGTTGAACAGCCACGTCAGTAACGATCAGTTTCTTGTCGAAGCACAAATATTGTATTGTTATTAGCATAGAGAATCACTGCATTACACAATAAGGCAATTAAGATTCCAACCAGAGTTAACCTGGGGATCTCCCTCCACTGCGCACGTGATGTGAAGGTGGTAGGAATGTTAAGGATAGCTATCGGGGTGGTATGGGGGTAACAATTTGCGAGTTGCTCGTTTAGAACCTCGGTCGGAACACCGGCCCACTTATTTGAGGTCTTTCGTGGTCTTTCTCAGGTTTTCTGGTGAATTCCGGGATTGAATCTCGTTTACGCCATGAATGCTTCCTTCAGGATCATTCTCAGTTCATCATTCATCCGTCATCCTAACATTCGACGGTACATAGACTAGTTCTTTCTCGCCCTTCGCTCCCACTTTGGAGCATAGGGCATATTTTTCTGTTTCATGATCATTTTACAGGCGGTAGGACTCCTTGGACAGGGGATCGGCTCGTTGCAAGGCCGCTACCTAAACACGGGACAACACAGACACAGAATAAACACATACACACACAAAACATCCATGCCTTGTGTGGGATTCGAACCCACGATCCTGGTTGTAGAGCGAGAGAAGACAGTACATGCCTTAGACCGCTCGGCTACCTTGACCGGCATAGTCCAGTTAGTGACTAACAAACTTCATTGAGCCGAGCTCTTCTTGTGTAGGTACTCAAGAAATCGGTAATTTATGGAACCTGAAGGTTCATTACAGTGTTCACAAGAGCCCTCCACTGGTCCTTATCTTCAGCCACATAGATTCAGTCCGTATCACCCCATCCCATCCTTCTAAGATCCATTTTAATATTATATACATCCACCTACGTCTTGGTTAGGTGGGTCACCACGGAGCAACAAGATTGTCGTTACCTGTCTGCTTGCATAGCCCAGATGCCAAAGTTACTCTGAAAGCAGCCAAGTGCTGGCTCAGAGATGAAGCCCCCAACTTAAAGACCCGGGATGTGATAAGGTGCTGCCTGACAGGGCGGTCATAGATGGGTATGGATAACAACTCAGAGAAATTCTTCAGCATTGATAATATTTCAGACACTTTACCGTCGCCATCTCTGTATGTGGTTTGTTGTACGTTGCTGTCAACAGCTGGGCCGTACACGTCGGACGGTAGGATAATGATGAATTGGAAGGGATCGGGAAGAAGACGGTATAGTTATTTGATCGAGGTACTCTGCTGGCATTAGCCTGGAAGAACTGAGGAAAACAAATTAATCTTGGTCAGGAGAGTTTGTTTTCAACTTAAATTCGAATCAAGCACCTCTCCAAAACAAAGCTGCAGTGTTACCGCTACGCCGAACCAGTCGGTCGATTTTTTACTGTTCTAACCCAGCATTGATGTCACCTGGATTCTGTTTCCGTGTAGTATTGCCGTGATTTGTTCCGACAAGAACCTGACGGCGAGGTCCCTCTCCTGCTTGTATATGAACCCTCACATTTCCTTCAGTTTCCTTTATAACTTCTTAAATTATATTGTCGTGTGAATATTCACACAGATTTCTATGAATGTAGGCGCAATCGAACAGGATATGAAATTACTGCGGCAACCCGCCGTGCGTGCCCTAAACGCAGTATCACACTTGGGACATTAGAGCCTGTGTTTGCATACCTCGCCCTGGTGAAGCGCAGATCTGTACCAATATTGCCCTGACGTCATTGTCATTCCCTGTAATGGCTCTTGAAACTGAGAGAAGACTTGACGACTCATCTGCAAGTAACAAACAGCCCATTGAGTAGCCTATGAGAAGGTCAAATCTAACATAATAGACTTTCCTAAGTATAACCAAGACTTAGTGATGAGAGGAAGAACAGCATATGACACAACAATCTGCAGACATCACTCAGACAGCAATGGTTATTAATCTGTAGTTCACGAACTACTTAATGTTATTTAAAATGTTTAATGATGTTTGATGGAACCATGCTTGAGGGTGCATTTGTCTATAACAGTGTTTTGGGGTTAACCCATTGACACACTTCGATATATGTGAGATGTCTTACCTGTCTGGGTGAGATGGGTAATATAATGGCCGTGAAATGTCACAAGGGAAAACTTATATGGTTTCTTAACGCGTAACAGATGCAATGTACCTCGAGTTAGCTTTCTTATTATCTTAAGGCTATTCATTAACGAACGTACCTTCAAGTGACAGGGGGCAATGCCACATCTCAGGCTTATATTCTTGCGCATGTGCCCACGGAGCGGGTTGGCATAGCTGTGGAGGTCCTGACCTCCTCTTTTCGAATTCCGCCGGGACATCAGTTATATTGTGACCGGTACTTTTTGAGGTTTTCCTCAGCATCTCCAGCCAAACTCTTGGATAGTTCCTCTCTTAGGCCTAGGCCGTTTCTTTCAGATACTTTCTGATGCATCATTCGCATCGACGAACCATTCGAAGGTATACATGTATACGAGTATTCCAGCTACAGAAAGCATTGTAAAACTTCCACCCCCAACCCAGCACACAGGGGAAAGATGGTGCGTAAATTAATGTCCCATTTCTTTGGACCACAATAATGAATTTTTCTGGTATCATGAAAGACTGGGTGTTTCACGCCAAAATCTGGAACTATGAGTCTCTAAACTAGACACTTGTTCCGTGGAATAAATTGTAGCACTAAATGGAATACATGTTACACTAATGTGGGAGTCAGCGAGGGATGTGGAGCATAGCAGGGATCTGTCCCTTATTTAGATTTCGTAAAGAAAAAATCAAAATAGAGAATGTATGGAAATTACCAAATATTAATGCCAAGAATTAAAAAAATGAACTCCTGTTCTTCTGTCCTGAATGCTCATTGGTGATCAGCAAGAAGTTGTCTTGAACTTCCAAAACTTAAGCTTGTAAGCAAAACTTTGGCTTACCCTTTAGAGATATCCCTGGAGACCCACATCTGAACTCAAAACATGTTCAGGAAATCCTTGTCGCCATTAATTTCAGATAATTTAATTTTCCCTTCTCCTAACAAAGAAACCAGACCATAAACATAGAGGACTATAAATTCATCTGCCATTTTATACTAAAATTTTGCTGGAAGAGAACCCTTAGAAAACCTCCACTCAGGAGACGTAGAACAAGACGGAAAAAACCGTGGAAGTTGGTTCAATCCATAATATTTCTGACTTCTGTTCGGTAGGCGTCCGGTCAGAATTTCGGCCGTGAGATTAACTATCCTCACTGATGAGCACATCATTGTTTTCCCCAGTCCCTCCAGGCAAATGTTTGCACAGTGTGTAATCAGGCTACGACTGCTTCGTTCAGCATCCGTCACAAGTCATGATTCACTTGTCATCCTACCATTCGGGGGGGGGCACTATGCTATAAGCCGGAAGGTCACGGTATCGAATCCCGATGAGGTGGATTTTTTCAGTTCCAGCCGCACTATGGCCTTGGGGTGGACTCAGCCTCCAACAGAAATGAGTACCATGTAAAGGGCGGTCGGAGCGTAAGGCTGATAACCTTACCGCTATCTGTGAGGCGACTGTCTATGGGCTTTCACGGCCTGTTACAGGGACAGCTTTACTTACTTACATCCTACCATTCTGCACTGTAGTGGAGATAACAGAAAGCAAGAGAAAGTAACGAGATCAGCAACAGCATTAGGAAGTATATTGCTTAGGAATGAGATCAGAGTATCGGCGTGCCATGCGCCACTGTTGCACGCGCCCGTGCTGCGGTCTGAGGAATGTCTGGACCGCGCCACTCCCGGGACACGCTTCATAATTGCGACGACGGGTATTGACTCAGAACACAACGCATGAGTACCAAGTGCCCACTTACTAGATTAAACATTATCTTCGACCCTCGCTGGTTTTCCTCGGCTTCGCAAGTGGCACGTACCGATTGTGACCCTGCCAGGAAACTGTGATTTATACCTGGGCGCTTCGTGTGCTTAATGTCACAGTGCTTTTGTGGTAACTAAAAGAACAGGTTGAACATTCCATTTCTTGCTCATAAATTGAAATAATACTTACGCGCACAGCACAGAGAAAGTTAGCTAAGCGTTAATGCCTCATAAGGACTGGAGGACCGTGCAACCGGGGTTCTATTCTCGACAGTGTCCATATCAGCTTTTGGATCCCCCCAGACTCCTGTCTAATTGGTGTTGAGGGTTCTTCCCCTGGAGGTAAGGCGGTCGGAGGATAAAACAGGATACTAAACTCCTCCTACGTCGAGGTTAAACCTAAAGTTATATCCCCACTGCACCATATAAGTACATTTATAAAGTAGACTTTAGTTATAACCCCTAAAAGCCCCGTGGTCAATATATGTACCACCAGTTTTAACAGACTAAAACTCTGTATTCTAGATCTATCTATCTATCTATCTATCTATCTATCTATCTATCTATCTATTGACGTCGAGACGTTGGAGAGGTACTGGCTACATAAAAACATTCTAGGAAGGATTCAAGAGGGACGAATTATACTCAACAATCAAATCTAAATACGTCTGTACACATCAACTGCATATAAAATGCAGCATACATTTTAAATATATGTTCTTTTATTTATTTTCTTTCATTTACTTGTGTTGTAAAAATCTAAATTGTTGTTAACTACTTTTGTTACTCGTAAATAAACTATATTTAAAAAAATCTACTATCTATCTGTCTGTCCGTCCGTCCCTCCAACTCTTTGTCTATCTGTCAGTCTGTTTCTCCCATTTGGAGCATAGGGCATCCGTGAAACGCTTCGTTTCACCTTAGACAGTCGGTAGGACTGCTTGGATGAGAGATCAGCCCGTCGCCCATGCCTTGAGTGGAATTCGAACCCACTACCCCAGTGTGCGAGCGGGCGAAGACGGCTCATGCCATAGAACTCGCCATGAATACAATGGAGGTATGCTGAACCGTAAATAACATCTTCGGGCACTGTGCGTTCTCCTCTTGAATGCTGTAGTAGAATGTTATGTGGTTCAGTTTCATTCGTACCGCGTTATATATGTATGTAACTCATTTGTGAGGAATGTCTAATAAGTGATAATTTTACCGGTATGGGTAGAGCAATAAAACTTCCCAGGACTTGTTAAAATTCGTGCTGGAGAAGCACTGTAGCCTCTGGCATGTTCCGTAGCCCCATTCGGAATTGTAATAACTGCACTTGGTCCTCAGGGGGACCGCCCGTGGAGACAAATAATTTGTTAGCACTTTTCGGTGACGTATCGAGTGTGAATGGGACTTGGGAGCAAGTAAATCATGAAGAAGTTGGCTTCGAGGTTCGGTTATGTTCTTTTCTTGGGGTAATGAGGTTTGTTTACGTGGAGATATGAGTCACGTTGTTGCCATAATTCCTCCACTTGTCGACATTGTGTAATTGGAAATTATGGAGACCATTCTTCACCTCTGCTGGGAGCCTTGAAGGCGAATCGGCAGGAGTCCGCGGCCCTGTTGTGTCCTAGAAGGTGGCTCTGCGTCATTAAACATTGTTTAAGGTGACCTGATAGTAGCGGCCGCGTCGCCCTAGGCGCTGTACGAGAACAGTCATGCTGTCCTCCTCGGTCCTGTAGCGGTGCCCTAATCCATCCACCCATCCATCCATCCATCCATCCATCCATCCATCCATCCATCCATCCATCCATCCCTCCGTCCGTCTGTCCATCCATCCATCCCTCCGTCCGTCCGTCCGTCCATCTATAGCTCTACAGTCCTTTTGTTGGACCTTGGCTGCTTTTTTCAGTTTCTTAATCCTTTAAACCTATACACTGTCGGTAGGACTGCTTGGATGGGGGATCAGCCTGTCGCAAATTCACTGCCTACACATAAAACAGCACAAACCGAATAAATACACACACATAGACGTCCATGCCCTGAATGGGATTTGAACCCACTATTTTAGCGTTCGAGCGAGCGAAGACAGTTCGTGCCTTAGACCGCGGGGCCACCGTGATCGGCGCCATAACTTTATACTAACCGTCAATTCCATATAGCAATGAGGCTAGAGGTTTGAGCGCCGAGTAATGAAGTGTTGGATTCCAGGTCAATGCAAAGGATTTTCTCTTCTTCACAGAACCCAGAGCGGTTTTTGGTTCTCAGAGTCAAAGTTGTTTACGACTGGCGGTTTACCGCCAATCAGTTCGTCTTGGCGACAAGATCCTTGAGACTCATGACCGGTATTTTTTTAAACTGAACACTTACGGTCATAGTCCTTTGTAACATCCTTTCTGACAAGAGGATAGGTCTGCCGTTTACAATTGCTGCTGGTTCTCGCCAGCACAGTCATTTTCAGTCCCGAGTCCCTTGGGACTCATGACCACTCATGACCATACCGTCCCAGATCCGAGACTCCTCCAACCTGGAGAGCCAGGTCCCCCTATTTATATCCCCCAGGAACAGGGCTTGTTTGTTCTGTAGGTAGCGGCCTTGCGACGGGCTGATCCCCCGCCCGAGGAGTCCTACCGACTGTGTGTAAGATTAAGAAACTGAAAAGCGGCGAAGGCGTAAAGGGCTATAGAGGCATAGATAGATAGACGTTAATTAAGCACTATGTTATGAAAGGGTATTGGGGAGTGGAGGTATATCGCCACCATTCTTAACCTCGGCTCTAGATGGACGTGAGTGGTCGGCTTCCCACCCCGGGGAAATAGCTCCAGGGGGTTAAATGGGGCCGAGAGCCGGTCTGGACGCTGTGGAGAGAGAAACTACTAGCAAATGAAAATCAAATGAAGTATAATTACGTGTACAGACCTTGTGACTCGGGCTGGTCGCCTGATGCTGTTAGGGCAGCGAAATGTGGCTGTAACATGGGGCGTCCCTGGGGCCGCTTGGTTCGGCAACACTGTCCCTGGCAGAGACATCTACACGAGCCAGTTTCTGAAGGAATTGGAAGTGCTCGTATTTCAATCGCAGAAGGACGGTCCAGGTCAAAGTTCATATGACCCTGACGGCAGAGTGCCAAGCCTGGTGCGCATTCTCAGAACGAACACCAGTTAATGATCGATTTTCATAGTAAACACTTTCCATTTTTGCATTTATTATGCAACTTGACTATCATTATATTTCGATACATAATATAATTTGCAGTTATTCCACGTACACAGCTTTGATATTTATTGAATTTCTAAGCCTCCAGGTCGGAGTACAAGTACAAGTACAATTTATAGCGAAAGATTCTTCTTGGCGCTTTCTAAGCATTGTCACTAATACTGCTTAATGCGGGCCTTCCCTAAGAACTTGCGTGTTAAACACGTAACATACCTTTCAGACTTGGCACCATTTAGAGGGGTTTTTGTGCCTCACTTTTCTCTTCTATCCTTATCTTGTTTAACATTTGAGGTTCTTTCAGCAGTGGTTAGGACTGGGATGTAACGCCGTGCAGTCCATAGTAAGTCAACAGACGTTTCAGAGGAACATATCGCCTTCATCTTCAGTATGGTTCTGCTTGCCTCCTGCTTTCATCCTGGTATCTTCCTCGGCACTCAAAACGAAGGCCACATGTTCTTCCGAAACGTCGGTTACTGTAAACGGACTACACGGGTATTTATCACGGGAGAGAGTGTCCTCCTGTTTTACGGTCTTTCTCCCTTTCCTTCTAATTCCCTATTCATTCTTCTTCCTGCCATCTCCATATTTTGCTTATTTTTATTGTTCTACTTTATCTCCTTTCGTTTGAACCCTTCTCCATCCCCTTCTTCAGTTGTCTCTCCCTTCTGGTCGCAATACATCTCTTTTCTTATAGTCACTTTCTTTTTTCCTTCTCTTCTTATTCTACATCCTCCGCCCCTCTGCACCCTTCCTTTCCTCCACGTCTCCCAACTCTTATTCTCTTGCTCTCTTCCCCCCATTCTTTCCCCTATTATTTATTGTTCCTCTTCCTTATTTTTATATTCTTCATTTATCCTTCTTCGCTTCTTCGCCTATTCTTCCTCCTCCTTTCTTCTCCCTCTGCTTTCTCCGCGTCTCCTTCTGTTGCCCTGCCCGCACGGTCCATGCTGTCGGGGCCCGACGGGGCAGCTGCTGCAGAAGGCCGCTGAGTTCACAGCTTGCCCCTCGCTCTTGCAGCCGGCCATGGCTTCACTTACCGAAGAAAACAGCCCTTTAAGCGAAAATAGGCGTGCGATAGGTTTGTGAGTTAAGTCGCGACGCCGGCTGAAATATGGAGTCTGAGTTGTAATTGGCTGTTTGCTAAGATATGTACATCTTGCGAAGAGGTGGGGTCAATACCTCCAGCTCACCTACACCATCACAACAATGAAAATAAAGGTTCTTGAAGACGAGCATTTTCAGAAAACAGTTGTTTGGTACGCCTGTCACATTGGCATCGCGGGCCAAGGGATGAACTGTTTTCACTCGCTCGAACACTGGAGTCGTGGGTTCGAATACCACTCAAGGCATTGATGTCTCCGTGCGTTTATTCTGTGTTTGTATTGTTCTGTATGTAAGTAGCGGCCTTGCGACAGAAACAGTCTGTAATTCTCGGGATTTTTGTTCAGGAGTTCTTGGCTCGAATCTCTGTCTGGACAACGGCTATTTCGACTTAGGGTTCTCGTGGTGTTCTGCAGTCCCTCCGGGCGAATTCCGAGATAGTGCTTATATTAGCCCACGGCACCTTCCTTCCAGGTCCTTTCCGATTCATCATTCAACAGCCATCCTACCATTCGACGCTGTATAGTACAGATACAAGGTTCGATTCCCGGAATGCAAGATTTCTTTCTCTTCTCAACAGCGTCCACGCCGACTATGAGCCACCTAGCCTCCCAACCAATGGGCACCGGAGATAAAGCGGCCGGAGCGTGAAGCTGACCAATCACCTTCAACTAGCGCTGAGGTCAAGAATACGTGGCTCTTTACATCCACTCCCCTATACGTCTTGATGACGTAGTGNGAGAATTTACAGCTCTCGTAAAGCAATGAGCACCGTTTACTTCCTTCATAAATAATAACTAATAAAAAGGAGGCGGCCCAGAATAGCCCGGGCTGCTGCAATTTGGGGCCAGTTCCAGGGAAGAACTGCCTCCCTGTCATTGAGTTAAACTCGCATCAGGGGTGACCCACAAACCGCTTTATTCAAGTGACATCGAGTGGGAAGGCTCTAGGTTCTGATCCTGACCGGACCACATTCTAGCCTGTATTTTTATGGTTTTCTTCAGTTCCCCAGAGAGCTGGGATAGCTCAGTCGGTATAGCGACTGACTGTGGGCTGGACGGCCGAGGGGTTGGAGTTCGAGTCCCAGTGGCGGCAAGAATATTCTCTTTTGCACGTCTTCCAAACCGGCTCTGGGGCCCGCCCAACCTCCTATCCAAAATATACCGGGGGTTCTTTCGACTAAAGTAAAGAGGCCGGGGCGTGAAGCTGACCACTCACCTGCAGCTAATGCCGAGGTCAAAAAAATATGGATCTATACATCCACTCCCCGGTACGCCTTCATGGCATAGTAATTGTGTAAGCACAGGGACAAGTTTACCTTTACATTTTAAATCCAGGGAAATGAAGGGCTTGCTTACAAATCCTTTACAATTCAGCAGTCAGCAGTCATTCGGCCAGTCGATGGTATATACGTATAGTCCAGGAAGTTACATTCGTAGATCAGTGCACAGTAAAATGTCGCGATCCTGTTATTGTCGCGTGTTAGTAACAGTTTGTAATGTCAATGTGTCGATAAATCGCCAGTTGAATGCTACAGTGCACTATGTCCACCAACACTAATTTTCGTGGAAGTGGGTTTGAAGGTAGGGACACAACACATTTGCAAGTCAGGCAAAGGTGTGGAAGTGTGGAGACAGCGCACTGCGGGGCGGAGCAGTCATCGGGATTACTGAAGCAAAAATAGCCTTAAAAGACAAAAAACTTAGGGACGAAATCAATGGAAAATTTAATGAAATCGGTAGTGACCCACAACGGGTTTGTATGCTGTTCAGAAGAGAAAAATCTTACACTGCCGGGAATCGAACCCCGTATCTGCACTATATAACATCAGTAGAAGGATGGCTGTTGAATAATGAATCGGAAAGGACTTGGAAGGAAACTTAGAGAGATAGGATGGGATGGTATGGGTTGGATTGATCTGGCTCAGGATAGGGACCAGTGGAGGGCTCTTGTGAACACGGTAATGAACCTTCGGGTTCCATAAAATGCTGGGAAGTTCTTGTGTAGCTGCAGAATTGGCTCAGCTCCTTGAGTGAGCGAGTGAGTGAGTGAGTGAGTGAGTGAGCGAGTAAGTGAGTGAAGAAGTGAGTGAGCAAGTGAGTGAGTGAGCGAGTAAGTGAGTGAGCGAGTGAGTGAGCGATTAAGTGAGTGAGTGAGTGAGTAAGTGAATGAGAGAGTACGTGAGCGAGCGAGTACGTAAGTGAGTGAGCGAGTAAATGAGGGAGTGAGTAAGTGAGTGAGCGAGTAAGTGAGTGAGTGAGTAAGTGAGCGAGTAAATGAGCGAGCGAGTAAGTGAATCAGCGAGTAAGTAAGTGAGTGAGCGAGTAAATGAGGGAGTGAGTAAGTGAGTGAGCGAGTAAGTGAGTGAGTGAGTAAGTGAGCGAGTAAATGAGCGAGCGAGTAAGTGAATCAGCGAGTAAGTAAGTGAGTGAGCGAGTAAATGAGGGAGTGAGTAAGTGAGTGAGCGAGTAAGTGAGTGAGTGAGTAAGTGAGCGAGTAAATGAGCGAGCGAGTAAGTGAATCAGCGAGTAAGTAAGTGAGTGAGCGAGTAAATGAGGGAGTGAGTAAGTGAGTGAGCGAGTAAGTGAGTGAGTGAGTAAGTGAGCGAGTAAATGAGCGAGCGAGTAAGTGAATCAGCGAGTAAGTAAGTGAGTGAGCGAGTAAATGAGGGAGTGAGTAAGTGAGTGAGCGAGTAAGTGAGTGAGTGAGTAAGTGAGCGAGTAAATGAGCGAGCGAGTAAGTGAATCAGCGAGTAAGTAAGTGAGTGAGCGAGTAAATGAGGGAGTGAGTAAATGAGTGAGCGAGTAACATGTCTGTTTAATGATGCATCTGAAAGGATTCGGTAGAAAGGTTTCGTGGCCCAAAAGTGGAGATAGGACACTCCAGTACTCACCCGTTTGTCTCTCTCGGTTTATTACACGCGGAAAGAAACACGGACATGCTGAAGCCAGGAGAAGCCTTAAAAAAAACTTTTATGTTGTAGCGTTCAGGCACAAAAATGTATGAACGTGATTCTGTTTTACTGTTCAGATGTCAGCTTGCTTTAAATAAGAAATGTTACCGGTTTGAAATGTCCTGTCACCTCCAATTTTTGTCTCGAGTTTGTGGACAGCTACCTGGGTGTCATTTCGACGATATTTACAGCTGATGACATGAGCCCGTACATAATCTGATGGTATCACTTAACGTGATGGACAACAGGCGCTAGCTGCGAGATCTGGTTCGTATCCCAAATAAGTCCACCATAACTTGTGGATGCACTGTCAGTCTCTGTCTGACGTCACGCTGTCACTGTCGCTGCTCATGCTGCTTACAGTAGAGCTGCCCTCTTCCTTTCTCGGGGAGTCGGTCGGCTCCACTCAGACACAAGGGCACCGCTTTAAAAGAGGCCACTGCAGGTTCCTCTCAGTCAGGATTCTTTTTGTAATTCCATTCCATATAAACAAGTCATTTGGAAAGTGTCATTAAATTAACTGGGACACGCGGTACCGTAGTTGGTTGAGGCACTATGCTACAAGTTNGATTATTGATGAGGTCATTAGGTCATCAGATTTTTTTTCAATTTACCTAATTCTTCCAGGCACACTATGTCCCTGGGGTCGACTCAACCTCTAACAGAAATGAGTATCAGAAACCTTCCTGTGTGGTAAAGGGCGGCGGGCGCGTAATGCTGACAACCTCACCGCCATCTATGAGTGGATTGTCTAGAAAATTTGGGAACCTCAACGTCTCACAACCCTATGAGCCTCCACGGCCGGTTACAGGGATAGCTTTATTTTTACTTTGAATTAAATTAGCAACTGAGGTACTGGGTGCGTTGAAACAAAATTTAAGTAACAAATTTTAAAAATATCTATAAAATGTCAGTGGTCTAATAAATTTGATTGTCTTATTCAATCTGAACGAATCCCGGTCGGGTCAAGAATGTTCTGTCCTTAACGTCGTCCAGACCGTCTATGGGGCCCACCCAACCTCCTGTCCAACGGTTACCGGGGTCTCTTTCCCCGGGGGTAAAGCGGCAGGGTCGTGAAACTGACCACTCAGCTCCAACTAGTGCCGAGGTCACTCCCCCATACGCCTTCATAGCGTACTGCTTAATTAGTTAAGCACAGGGACAACTTTACACCCGACACCCATTGTATAGGAGGTTGGGTGGACCCAGAGCCGGTCAGAATGAAATGGTGAAGTGAATATTCTTGCCCCACCGGGACTCGAACTCTGTAGCCAGTCGCTATACCGACTGCGCTGTCCCGGTTCCTGAAATTGTTCCCATAAACCTCTTAATTAAAGAGGGATAAACAAGCAGACCGCAGGGTAATCTCATAAGGCTAAGAAATTGAGTAGAGATACACAGACGGACTGGCACACAGGCAGCAAGGTGATTTCATAAGCCTACTTTTAATTTCTCTAGGCTAGAAACATCCATATTAAGAGAAATAGCACTGTCACGTGCTCTGACTTCTGAGAAAAGTATGCATAACAAATTTATATTTTTGGGGGGGGGGACAGTATAATTACGTCTTGAAGATATCAGTTGATTTAGAAATAAACGTAAAGCTGAGCGACTGCCAGTTTCTCAAGAAGGACCCTGCTTCATGGAGTTCTCCAGTTAACTGGTAGCTCTGTGAGGTCTATCTAATTGCAGCATCATGGCGGGTTATCACCGCGAGCATTTCCTTGCGGCAACATAAGGCAGTCAGTCATAGCTGATCCAGGTGCGATGTACAGTATACGTGTTATTGTAGCGTCTTGCGGTGACATCGGAGTGGTTGATATATGCTTGTTTAATGCTCATCCCGTCCTTCAGCTTTCTTCCATCTCTTGTTATTGTTTTCCCCTCCATTTCCTTCTCGTCTTCTTCCTTTTCCTCAACTTTCCCTTCTAATCCTCTTCCCCTAGTTTCTTATAATCCTTGCCCTCCTTATCCTCTTCTCACTCTTATATCTCCTCTTCCTCTGCATACATTTTCTCTCTTTATTCTACTCTTCCTCTTCTCATTCCTTTATCTTCTCTTCCTCTGCATCCTCTTCCTCTCCTCGTCTTCCTCCTGCTGCTAATTTTCTTCTTCTCTTCCTACTCCTCCACCTCATCCACCTTCGCTTACTCTTCCTTCTACTTCTCACCTCTCTAATCCTAATGTCCTCCTCCTCCGCATCTTTCTCTTTTCTTCTCATTCAGTGTCCAGACATGCGCAGTTGTGCGTCCAGACTATGGAAAGTTCCGGTATTGTTTTCATATTTGTGTCTCTTAGTGCAGAACTTCAGTTTTGTCGTGTCTTGTAAACGTGCTGTCCGAGAGACAATCTTAATGACCTTACACCAAATGCATCAGTCACAGAAGGCCAGTCCCAAAATATTACTGAATGGCAAACTGCGAGGAATGTGCAAGGAAGTGGTCGTTGTATATTTTAGGGTATTGTTCTGGTGTTTCTCTGAAGAGTCTGAGCTAATGAGTCATTATCGACGTTCAGGGAATCTCATATGTTTAAATATTTACCAGGGACAGTCAGTAAATATGTGACAAATGGAAATAAAACAGCTGTAATGGACGTAATAGGTTTTGTATGGTTATCACTAGGTAGCAGATGTGTATGCACGTGTTCAAAGGCTGGTTTCAGTAGTCAAAATGGCGGCCGTGCTTGAGAAGTGTACTATCAAAGAACAGCGTTCTGTTGTAAGTTTTTTGAGAGCAAACGGACTTAATGCAATGGGTACCAAAGGAGGTCACTGAGCTAAATTCAAGGACTTTTCCCGCCCAACAGTAATCTCTAACGCCTCTGATAGATGGGGGAGCATTATAGATACCGCCAAGCCAGTAGAGGCCGAACTCGCTGGCTCGGTCGGGACTGATGGTACGCACCAATATCGGTAGGGTATAGAGACTGGTAGAATATCATAGAGGGAAGCACAATGGACCAATACTGGTCTCAGTGCATGGAGAAACCCACCCTCTCCAATAACTAACTAACTAATGCAATGGGTAAATTAAAAAAAATGTTTCCTATTTATTGTGAGATATGCTTGTCTTGTAAAACGGTTCACAACTGGGTGGCAAACGTTTCTCTGATGACGAAGAGGTTGAAACGGAGGTGCGGAAGTGCCTAAGACAACAGTCAAAACTTCTGTGCTGTGGGTTTCGTCGCACTGGTAAAGCGATGGGACGAGTGTGTCAATGTTGGTGGAGGCTATGTCGAGAAATTAATTTTTTTCCCACTTTACGTCCTTTTATCCGTTTGTGATATATTTACTGATCCTCCCTCTATGATTTTTCTAAAATATTTCTTAGTTGAAATTTAATCTTCAAAAGTTTCGATCTACTGATTGTGGTGGTCTTTGTGTTGAATTGTCGTGGATACTGGCTTATAAGAGACCAAGTATTTCTTTATAGAAAACAGCGGATAAAATGATCGCTCTCGGTACATCACAGAATCATTATTTGAAACAGAGCTACCACGAAATTGAACTTAAAATATGCATTTAAATGTTATGTGGCACCCCACTGCTAGAAGTTAAGTTTTAAACAAGACGGTTCTCTCAATCAATCACTCAATCAAAATAACATTGTGTGGAACCAATCCCAATTGTGCCACATCACGCTTGTGCATTAACTTTGGGGTACATATCAGCTGAACCTTAAAACTAACGCCGAACGAATGTGATGTGTGAAGAAGAGGCAAGCAGCTGACGCATGTAACCTATCCAGGGGCTTGAACCTTACCTGTTGTGAGCGAATTTATCTTAAGAATCACAGTTCAAAGTATAAAAGTGACAGGACAAACACATACGTGGTCGTTCATTTATACAGCCTTGCACAATTTAAGGTCGTATACAGGATGTTCGGAAATTCGCGCTTAAGGTTTTCCACTATATAATCCCCTTATGGACACAGACACGAAAATATCTCTTCGTAATGTTTCATGAAACCTGAAGTACGAATCAAAGTCGCTCACAAAATGAAGTTCTAACTGCAGCACTAGAACACAGTAGACCGAGCGCCTTTTCAGTCGATACGCGCAGTTAAAAATATCCACAAACAATTTACGCGTATCGACAGACTTGTCTGCTAGCGTGTGTATGTTTCCAGCATAAGGGAAAACCCGAGAATGAGACATTAAATATATCTTCATAAAAAGAAGTGTCGATTATAACACTCAGTAAAGCCGCGCTATTTGCGAAGGTAATTGAGGACTGGATCCTTACGGCGCAGCGTTGCGTTCAATTCCAAGTGACTTTATGTGTGATTCATGATGGATTAAGTAGCACTGGAGCATGTTTACTTCTTAATTTCTTCCCCTTACTAGCCGCAATTCAGCCATTGCTATATACACACCTATAAACACCCTCTGAGCTGTGCAGTCGTTCTTACAAGACTGCGTATTGTGATGTATAGATCTGTTGCTAAGCAGTGACTCTGCAAACAGCGGCCGTTGCTAGGTAACACCCGTAAAATGCATGCAACAAGAAAACGACGTGGTTAATCAATGCGTTTCTAAGCATCGGACTCGTAGACACGTCTACAACAGTAAAAATATTGTTGGAAACTGTGTTTTATATTCGGTTCGTGCAAAGTTGGTGATAAAGAAGAGTTCAGTTTAGAACCGGCTGTGTCCCGTCTGGAGGGAGGGTAGAATACCTCCACCGTAACCCTGCGAGTCGTAGGAGGCGACGAAAAGGGAAGTCTCGAATCTGAGACAATAAAATATGTCGCGAGTCCCACGGGACTCGGACATGAGAAAGACTGTTCTGGCGAGGACCAACAGCAATTGTAAACGACAGAGCCGTCTTCTCGTGAGAAAGGGCGTCCTACATCAACAAGCCCGCAACTGTCTGACTAATAAAAATCTGGTCGTGATCCCCAGATGGGTGCTTTATTGCAAGGCACACTGGCCGACTGACCGTCGGTCCTAACATAAAACTCAGAGTCGGCAGCCGAGTTCAGGAGCAAGTTCCAAGTGAGCAATTAGTCGGCAGTTGGGCTCTGCAAGGGATCCAGCAGCTGAATGGATGTAGAGTCAGGATATTAAGTAGTTCTGACGTCAGTGATCGCATCTGCGACCTCTTGACGTGATGTCACAATGCTCTTTCTGTTTCTCCTGTAGCATTTCAACGTCCCATTCAATTCTAATCATGCCTTCAGAAAAGTTATGTATCAGTTCAATTTTTGCGTGTATGTTCACCAAGGAATCGCTGAATAGATATCTCAACCGTTCTGTTACATTGAATTAATTTTTAATCATGTTTTCAGCTGAAATTACTCGTTGTTCAGTATTTTATCGTGGGGCATTGTGGTCTCAATTCTGCATCAAGGAATCATGTTCTAGAGCACGTAACGCGAATTTCCGAACATTCTGTATAATACGTAAGCAAAGTATTTGTGTACGGGTAAACAACAGACCGACTTGCATCGTTGAACATTGTTTGTCATTTGTCAATGCGTACCCTTCACGTATCTCTTTATGTTGTTCTCCCGTACTTGAGCTTCTGGTAGTGAGACCGGACTCCGGCCTCAGGAGACGTATGAATAGCCTACCATAAAGTGTGGAACTTTTTCCGGGGAGTTCCATTTCACCTAACGTCGCAATGTGCACTCGGCTATAGAATGGAACCGTGACGGGGTTTACCGCTCTCTACGGCGACATTGCGCCGTCGCACATAAATTGCTCCCAACTTGTCTCGGGCGGGGGGGGGGACTTCTTTCGTTTTTAAAACGGATTGTGAAGAGAGAGACCTCTGTCTGAATACAGGTGTTCTTCATTTGAATGTTGCTACAAGCCCTTTAACCCATACGTTTGTTACATGTTACTTTGATCATGAGCTGTAATGTGTTTATGCCTTTCTATTTCCTTATATTTCATGCATGATGTGACCGCCTCTGTGGTCTAGTGGTCAGGGTTCCTGGCTACAGATCCAGAGGTCCCGGGTACGATTCCTGGCGCTACCAGATTTTCTGAGAAGTTGTGGGCCTGGAACGGGGTACACTCAGCCTTGTGAGGACAATTTAAGAGCTACTTGAATGGAAATAGCGGCTCCGGTCTAGAAAACCGAAATTAAGGGCTGTTGGAATTCGTTGCGCTGACCACGCGGCACCCTCTATCCGCTAAAGTTGGTACCAACTTCGCCGACAAGCGGCGGTCGCTCGGTCGGTATAGTTCGCTAGCGGGCTAAAACCACGGGGTTTGTTTTTTATATTTAATGTAAGTTGGCTACTCAACGACGCTGTCAATATAGAGATTATACAGCGTATGATGATAGGATGATTAACGAGCGTGGAGAAGATGGAGAAATGAGAATTGGTAAGGGAAACCGAAGTACAAGGAGAAAATCCGCCCCGGTGCTGCTTTGTCCATCCTAAGTCCCTCATGACCTGGCCTGGAATCGAAAACAAGCCTCCGTGATGCGATTATTTGTTTTTACATTATTTTCACATGGAATGTGACGCCGTGCAGTCGGTAGACGTTTAGCAGAGGTCAGGAGGAATATGTTCTCTATAGGGTCGAAGGACCCTGTGTTCTGCTTACTCTCCGAAATTGAATATACAAGAAGTAAGTTCGTTCGAAACGTTGGTGAATTTCTACCGGATTTTGCGGCGTAACTGAGTTAACGTTTCCGACTTGTACTCGGGATTGTCCACAGTTTGGATATCCTCAGTTCTCGTGGTTTTCCTCAGTCCTCATAGGGACATAACCGTATGTCATGACACCTCCGTCCATGTCTGTTCCAATGTATTATTTAGTACCATCGAGTCGCTGGCAGTATCGTGAAATAAGCAACGGAGTCACATCCGAGGAGATGGTATTGCGCGAGAACATTAAATATAAGATACTTGTTTGTTGTTTATTTAACGACGCTGTCAGTATCTCAGTGTCTTATGATTTGATGATAGTAAGTTGAGGGTGTTTGAGAACAGGGTGTTGAGAATATTTGGACCGAAGAGGGATGAAGTGACAGGAGGTTGGAGAAAACTGCATAATGAGGAGCTTCATAACTTGTACTCTTTTTTCCTTCCTTGGCACTACAGTCCCGGTGGCCTAGGCCTACCTCCATGAACTTCTCCATTCACTTCGGTTTTTCTAGATCTTACACAACTTGTACTCTTTACCAAGTACAATTAGAATGATCAAGTCAACGAGGATGAGATATACAGGGCATGTAGCACGAATGGGGGAGATGAGGAATGCATATAGGATATTGGTGGGAAAGCCGGAAGGAAAGAGACCACTAGGAAGACCAAGGTGTAGGTAGGTGAACAATGTTAAAATGGACCTCGGAGATATAGGATGGGGTGTTGAGGATTGGACTGATCTGGCTCAGGCTAGGGGCCAGTGGAGGGCTCTTGTGAACACGGTAATGAACCTTCAGGGCCCCATAAAATGCTGCGAAATTCTTGAGTTGCTGCAGAATTGTCGGTTCCTCAAGAAGGGCTTAGGTCCATGTGTAAGTAAGAGCACATGGAATGTAATGGTGGTGCCCTAATTTGATTTTTATGGGCAGGAGGACACTTCATACGTATTCTCCTTATAGGTACGTAAATAGACTGAAGTGACAGGAGATGTCAGTGCATTTCAAGTGAAACCACTCTTCTGTGAAAGAAAGGGTCGGTTTCGGACCGCGATATCGCGTTCGTAGCGTGCAAAAGGTCAATGTTACCCTGTCGAGACAGAGGTCAACGTGGTTGACCTTGCCTTATCTTCCATTATCCAAGCTGAGTGTACCATCTGACGAGACAAGAGCTGAATAACGCTGTGATATTTCTTTGTGTGGCGTATGTGAGCTCATGGCTCTTGTTAGCTGCAATCAAGCAGATTTCCGCCCAGCTCTGCCCCGTGTAATCTTTTCGCAGGTAAGACGAAACAGCTGTCTCCTGCCGTAACGAGTAGCGTGTGTTTCTAATCCTATGTTAAGGCCAGTTAACTGCCTGGATGTGACGACAATGCCCGCCTGTGCGTCATCCCATTGTGTGTTAACAAGTTGGGGGGATGTGTTACCGCACGGGGCGACTCCATACCGCAGAAACTCCCAAAGCAGTCGTCATTAACACGCGAAACACATCCCTAAAAAATTATTTAAAAATAAAAGTATATGTATTTAAATTTTCTCAATCTATGATGGCCTGCCTACACGACGAGGCGTATTCAGTTGGTTCAATTAGGTTATGGTTGTGACAGGTACCCGTGCGAGCACGTTTGTCCCGAATTCAGAGATAACATCATATGCCTGCCTGCTCTGTGTGGACGCTCGGGGGCAGTCTCCAATGTATCTCTGCTATTGTGTTATTTTTAAACTATCACATACTTGTTCTTTATAATAATAATGATTATTATTATTATTATTACTATTATTATTATTATTATTGTCTGTGATACATATACCCACTGAAGAGGTTGTCTAGTGGTAGCATCTTACGCCTGTATTCAGCAGGTGTTCGGTTCGAAACCCAGCCTAGGCAAATGTTATTCTGATTGAGGTTTTACTGTGGTTTTCCTCAGTGCATCCAGGAAAATGTTTGGATGGTGCCTCGATTAGGCCAGTAGTCATCATAGCATTCAACTCTAGCAGTCTGCATGCTGACAGCGACGTTAAGTAATTCACGGAGAAGACAGGTTCACGGCCGTGGAAACTTCTGATTTCATACTTCGGCATGCACTCATAGTGCTTCAGTCAGTTAGCAGTACCCGATGTCGACGTAGCAGCAGATAAGCAGCTCAGAGCATTGTCACATCAATCCAGTCTAATTTTGCTTTCCTTAAGTTCAAAGTCGGGACACGCGGTAGCGCAGTTGATTGGAACACCCTGCTACAAGCCGGAAGGTCACGGTTTCAAGTCCCGATGAGGTCATTTAATTTTTCAGTTAACCTAATCCTTCTAGCCGCATTATAGCCCTGGGGTTGACTCAGCCTCTAACACAAATGAGTATCAGGAATCTTCCTAGGGGTAAAGGGCGGCCGACGCGTAAGGCTGACAACCTCACTACCATCGGTGAGCCGATTGTCTAGAAAATGTGGGAGTCTCGACGTCTCACAACCCTATGGGCTTCCACGGCCTGTTACAGGAATAGCTTTCATTTTTTTTTTTTTGAAGTCAGGTTCTTCATGTTTCTGCAGTCGTCACTTCTGCAGTGTATTAGGACATGTGCGTGTTCTGGATGATGATGTGTGAAAATCTCTTCATGGTAAGACGAACCGGGTTCACACCTCAGTTCAGGAGTGACATTACTTCTCATCCGGCTGGTTTCAATGTTCTTTTGACATTTTTCAAAACACCGTTTAGAAATCGTAAGCATATGACAGTAACTTATTAGCAGAATCAACGCATGTTACACACAGACCGTACTTATGAATTATCTTCCATACTCAGTGTATTGTAAGCAGTAAGTCACTTATGTGCTTTAATCGTATTAATTCACAGACCGAAAAAATTCGATTAGCCGGCTTAAGCTTGTATATATCATTGTAATATTCCTAACACTGAAGCTGTGTTGATGTATGTGTATAAATCTTGCCTGGTAATCATTATTTATGGGAGGACTTCTGTGCTCTTCAATCTTCGAGCTTGTTTATTTTATGATTTTTCTCAACTCCCTAGGTTAACGTCGAATCGACAGATGACGGATGATAATTAAACACAGGAACAAGTTTTTTTTTTCTTGTGGCGCTACAGCCCCAATTTGGGCCTAGGCCTACCTCCATGAAACTCTCCGTTTCACTTCGGTTTACTAGATCTTACACTTACGGTAGGACTCCTTGGGCGAGTAATCAGCTGGTCGCAAGGCCTCTACCTGTAGACAAACACAGAAAAACGCACACAAACATCCATGCCCTGAGTGGGATTCGAACCCACGATCCCGGCTTCCGAGAGAGCGAAGACAGTGCATGCATTAGACCGCTCGGCTACCGTGACCGGCTCAGGGACAAGTTTGCCCTCCTAATTGTTCCATAATAATACGTAGTTCAATTAAATTCAGTTCGTGTTTATTTACGTGCAACCTTAACAGCACAGAGGCCATTTACAAAGTTAGCACGAGTACACAGAAATACACAAAAGCAATTAAAGAACAAAATATGAAATATGACAGTCTGCATAATCTCATAACAGCCGGTCACGGTAGCCGAGCGGTCTAAGGCATGCACTGTCTTCGCTCTCTCGGAAGCCGGGATCGTGGGTTCGAATCCTACTGAGGGCATGGATGTTTGTGTACGTTTTTCTGTGTTTGTCTACAGTTAAAGGCCTTGCGACCAGCTAATCACTCGCCCAGGGAGTCCTACCGAATGTGTAAGACCTAGAAAAACCGAAGTGAACGGAGTTCATGGAGGTAGGCCTAGGCCCACTGAGGCCCTAGTGCCAAGGAAAAAAATAATGGCAATAAATTAATAACAATTCCAAGAAAAAATAAGTTAGCTTTAACAGGCAAGAAAAATAAAATGAGTACATTTCCAATGGTTATGCCATTTTGTGGCTAGAAAGGGCAACACACCTACATACACATAGAAGTTAATAATAACAATAATAATCATAACTCAATTTGTATTTATTATATACTAACACAAGATCCAAATAATTGCATTCAGATCTTTATTATTTATGTGCTGAGCCAACAGCCGCAAGGCCAATTACAGACACAGCACAGTGTAGATACAAGTAGTTACACACTGGACAAACACAACATAAAGTCAAAGATTAATTAAGGGTAAGCACTGGAGGAAAAACACATTAATGCATAATAATAATAATGATAATAATTCAATCTGTGTTTATTTACGTAAAAATTTAACAGCGCATAATAATAATAATAATAATAATAATAATAATAATAATAATAATAGTAATAGTAATATTTAGTAAGATTCACTTATGGTTTTAGTGACTTGAAATCATGCATACCTGTTCGCTTTTTTATATTATGCTATGAATATACAGCGTCGAATTATAAGATCAATATGAATCACTAATTGGAAAGGATTTAAAAGGAAACGGTCGTGGTCTATTCGAGATGCTATTGTGTAATTTGCTTAGAGATGCGAAATAAAATAACACGATAAATTGAAACAAGGTAGTCGATATCCCGTCGAGACTCTAACCTAGCACCTCTTGAACATATTTTACCACTATGCAGTACTACTCGATGCGTTTGTAGTCACAAGAAAAATTTAATGTTTATAAATTTGCATGTTTCCGAACAAGGCTCATTTTGATGGGAAGTTAGTGGCGAGCACAACATGCATATTGTTTTTACTCAGCTACGCATGTGCTGCCATCTCGTGTTGTCGTTTGAAATGGCTGACAAATACGTTGAACTGGCATTATGTATTCAGATGTATTGGGTCAAACAGTGACCTCATGTTGGTTGTGTGCCCCTTAACCTCCTCCCTCGGAGTCCCATGGGAGCAGTTTAACCCAAAACGTACAGTGCACACGTGACATACTGCTACAACCACAAAAACAGCCAAGGAATATCGCCTCAATTTCATTCATCAATCAAAACGTCGGAACGATGACAGCCAATCCATCTCTGACAGATGGCAAACAGCAAGTAGAATACTTGAGCGGCGTCACATGGAGTGCAGTTTGTTTACTTCAGTAAGTGCACCTTACTGACTAGATTCCATCGATAATTGGATCTGTTGAACGCTTACAATTCGTAACTACAAATAATTATAACACCTTCGGTAATCTACACACACTTAAGTATTCTATATCTTCATTACTCGTTGCTAGGTAGCGGCTGCTAACAATGCAAATCAAGAATCTCATTAACCACCGACTGCAGATTCCGACTGACTGACGATTGTCGGCCGGATTTACAACTGTTGGGTGGCCCGGGACAGTCAAAATGTGGAGGGCCCCAGTAACATCAAATTTGGGTTATGACAATCTTTTTTAATGTAGTTGTTCTAATTTCTTACGATGACAAAAAAATTACAGACTTATTTTTCGTGATATTAGAGAAGGAAATAATTCGTTGTAGTGTGTGGATTACATTTCTGTTTTGTGAAGGCCAATAGGATACCGCTTCCCCCTAAATTCGACCCTAAAAATTTCGTGGAGTGACATATTTGTCTTTCTGCGGGTTTTCTGCCCTCCCTCCAACCAGAGCAGTTAAGTCGCAATGTAGAACTTCGGCTGTGGGGGAGGGAGGGGTAGTGGCGGTGCTAAGGGGGTGGTAGTGACCTGTGTAGGTACGTCAGATTGTTGCGAGTGCTACACTGACGTGGGTGTCACGCGTGAGGCGACGGGGCCACGTGTCCGAACTAATGGGTAAGTCAGCAACTTGTTTAAACCCCTGTATGTTAATGACTAATTGTGACATATCTGTCAGCGTTGTTACACATTGACTCCATGTAGCTGAGTCCTTAAGAAGCCGCCAGTCGCTCATTACTCAAGAATATCACAACATTTTATGGAACCGCAAGCTTCATTACCGTGTTCACGAGAGCCCTCCACTTGGGCCCTATCCTGAGCCAGATCTATCCAATCCGGGCCATCTCATTAACAACTGTAATTAATTACAGATTTCGTTTTCTGTTGGTTTACTTTTTTTAGCTCTAGTTCATTAAGGGGAGGCTATAAGCCGTTTCTTTGCAATTTCACTATAAAACTGGAGACGAATTTCTTTAAGTAAGTCCAAGCTCCACAATTATGAAATTGCGATTTACTGGTAAATATATTTTAATGGTTTTTTCCCCTAGAAGATGATATTTACTTAATATTTATGTATTAACATCGATCCTTTAGGACCCGAGTCATGAGACCACGCCAAAGAAGAGAAATGTGAGATTTGAGGGTTTCACAGCGGTGACTGTGAAGAATGCTGTCTTTTGGGATGCGGCGCCGTGTAGATCCTGTGTGAATCGACGTTTCGGAGGTGGCTGCTCAAGCTGGTTCCCTGCTCGCGGATTTGTCTACCCTGAAGATGGAAGCGATGCGTTCCTCCGAAACATCGGTTCACACAAGATCTACACGGCGCCACATCCCAGAAGACGGTATTCTTTAAGAAGAATGTTTTTTGTCTGGTTCTTCGTTTTCATATAATTTCACCACCTTTGTCTTCTATAGCCTTTCTTCTAAATTTTATTTTTATTTTCAGTCTGTTTCCACTTCTTCTCCTTTGTCTTATTATTCTTATTACACCTCAGCCTTTTCTGTGCTCATTATTTTGAAGTTCCTCTTCATCGTTTTTTTCACCCCTCCGTCTTTCATCTTCATTCTTTTCTCATTATTCAGTCCCCTCTTCCTCTCTTCATCCGTATGCTTTGTCGTCTGCTTTCCCTTCCCTCTCTTCTCCCACTCTTCCCCTTTCTGTTCCTTCCCCTCTTCTTCATTTCCTTCACTTCATCCTCATGCGCTTTCTCCATCTTCCGTTCCTTATCCTAGTCTTCTTCTCTTCCTCTATCATCTACTTCCTCGTCTCCTTTCCTTCCATTCCTGCGACCACTCTTCCCTTTTCTCTCTTCTTCTCTCGCTCCATCATGATCATTCAGCTGCGCATAAGGGTCAGTGCGCAGCCCATCGGACGGAAAGTCCAGCATGTCGAGCATTTCATTTGAAGTTCCCCATAATAAGTCAGCAACCCACAGCAATTGTACATAACAGGTAGCCATCTTACCTGATGAACATTATATTCGCGCCTCATGTAGAGAAGATCCTGAAAAATAATTCAACTTAGTGAGAACAGAGACCAGCAGCGCGGACTGAATGCTTTCTCAAAGCAGACGATTGGATTAAATGGACTGGTGCTGCGTGCAACAGTGGAGTGTGTGTACCGCCCGACCTGTAAAGTAGTTTGAAGAGAGACAGAAGCGAAATTTGAGGTGGAGGTACTGAATGTTATCATGAAGTGCCAATTTTTATAAAAGTACGTTCCAGAAAAGGTAATGCTTTGGGAAGTGAATAAGGTAAAGCGTAGGGAAGTGTAATTTAAAGGCGAAATTCTGAATATGAATATGAAATATAAAATTTAACTCGTGGGGTGGCGTGAGACTGAATTAATTTGTTGCGTCAGCCACTGCTGGGCCTACTGGACCAGACACGGATGACTCATGAATATGGAGCAGTCGGTGAAATGAGAATTGGTAGGGGAAACTGAAGTACTGGAGGAAAACATACCCAAGCGCTACAATAATCATTTTTAAAAAAATCAGTTCTTACCCAGCATAGAGCACATTGCGTCTCCATTACAAAGAGCAACTGGATGAAGCTAATTAGGGAAATAATCGTTGCTTGTTCGGAAAACTCCATGATACACAAATTAATAGTGGGAAAATTGGAGAGATCTCAATTTTAAAGAAGGTGGTACAAATAGTTACTATTCTCTTGTAAGTTAATCTATCTATCTATCTATCTATCTATCTATCTATTCCTGTTCCTCCCACTTGGGGACTCCTTGGACAAGTGATCAGCCCGTCGCAAGGCCATGCCTTGAGTGGGATTCGAATTCACGGTCCCAGTGTTCTAGCGAAGACATTTTGTGTCTTGGACCGCGCGGCCACTGTAATCGGCAAGTGATTATAAGTTTCATGTAATTCATACTCGTCGGTATGTAATGACGGTGCTATGGGCTACTGCCCTGTATCATACTCGGAAGGCCAGTTTCGAACCCAGCCTCCGAGCGAGTTTAACTGGCATTAGCTATGTGACAGTTATATAGGAAGATACAAATTCGAATCTCATGCATTGAGGTTTATCTTCATCTTCCTCAGTTCCTCCTGTTCAGTGAAAGGAAACAGTCGACTTTTTAATGCTTCCGGCTGGCTTTATGGATGAACCCAGTTTCAACTTTGTAAGGGAAGAAGTTACGGGCTTTCTGGGGTGTTGGTGATTTTGGGAGGGTACTATGCTACAAGCGGGTTCAATTCCCGATGAGATCATTGGATTTTTCAATTGACCTAAACCTTCCAGCGGCACTATGGTCCTGAGGTCGACTCAGCCTCTAACAGAAATGAGTACCAGGAATCTTCCTGAGGGTAAAAGACGGCCGACGCTTAAGACTGATATTCTCACCGCCATCTGTGAGCAGATTGTCTAGAAAATGTGGGAACCTCGACGTCTCACAACCCTATGGGCCTCCACGGCCTGTTACAGAGATTGATTTACTTTTTCGTTAATTTGGGCTGGACGAACGAGGAATCTGGATTCGTTTCATAAGATGAACAATAGACCCTTCTTTTCCCATACCGGATCTGAGGCCCACTCAGCCTCGTAGCCAAAGTGTACCGTAGGAACGCATGGAGCTATGCCTCGTTTTCCCCTACATCCTGATAATGCCGCGCCTTTGCTTCTCTTGTGTGATGGATTAGAACCGCGTTGCTGTTTGGCACGGGGCGGTTTAGCTGTGGAGCGAGATGTTCGGAGAGAAAGTAAGGTAGAACCGGGGACAATATAAGGGACTAGACTTGACATTTGACCCTCAGGTTGCAGTCTATTCAGGGGTCAAGAGGGTCCGCACAGCCCGCGGTACTAGCACCGAAGTGTTGGACGAGAAAGAAATACCTCATGCCAGCAGTAAGATTATAGCAATTAGGTCAAAGAGCAACCCATAGATAAGATGGCAGATTCTGATGTGTATCGTGAAGTGCTGTGCTTGTGAGACCACGTTATACTTTGTTCAGCTCTATTGGGAGAAACACATAGCGCGCTGATACGGGGCTGTGTGCTAAGTGGTAGTCGTCTAGTCTAGTCTGTTGTTTCGGCCGCGATTAACATAGGCACTCCTGCTAGGTTAATGCGTCACTAAACTTCACCTTTGTGCCTATGCTTTACACATGTATTCGGGAGGTTCTCCTATCGTGGCAACCCGCGTTCAATCCCAGGTCAGGGGATGTGGCATTTGTGGTGGAGAAAGCAACACTGGGACAGGATTTCTCCGAGCACTTCGGTTTCCCCTTCCAATTCTCATTCCACCAAATGCCCCATATTGATCTATCATCCGGGGCTGGTGCATTAGGCCCTCTTGGACTCAATGTCCCCCCACTTTAAGAATATTTCTATTTCAGTTCCATATGCGATCAGTCACGAATTATTTGGAAGAGCCCCTTGCCTATCCTGTTTCTAGTCAGTTCTTTGTGACTGACATTGTGAAGGCTATTATCTTCTGGGATGTGACCCCCTCTAGTCCCCTTGAAGTTCACTGACGTTTCGGAGGAACACTGACGAAATGTGAGGGAAATATATTTGCTTGCCTGTTGCTTGTTGCTGGTTACTAACTTGGCTTATTTTTCGACTAGAAACCAGGATAGTACAGTCGGTAGGGTGACTGACTACGATCTGGACCCACAGCAGAAACTCGTTTCTCCATAGCATTCAGATCGGCTCTGAATCCACGCAACCTAATATCCAATGGGTACTGGGGGATGTGTCCCCGGGGGTAAATTGACAGGGGCGAGAAGCTGACCACGCACCTGCATCTAATGCCTAGGAAAAGCATGGCTGAGCTATAATTACAATCCCCACACACCTTTATGACTTGGTGCTTAATTAATTAAGCACAGGAAAAACGTTGCCTTTATGGCATTACCATTTTATCTGCGTCTGTGTTTGTGAATCCCCCCCCCCATCAAACTTTGAATCCGTGAATCCAACTGTAAGAAACTTGGTATATATATATTTAATGGATCCTGAGCCTGTCTCAACGGCTTACCTACATTAGTCTTTATGTATGTCCCTATTGTTGCTAGGCAATGGCTCGGTAAAAACGTTACTATGGAATCGAATACATGAAACAATAGAAGAATTGACGGACATTGCTAGGTAGTAGGGTTAAACAGTTATTGTCATTGCTAGGCAACGACCTTTATATTATTGGATTGAAGTCTTTGAATTATTTTTGTGTTTGATGGGTTTGTACAACCCCATAGCTGTATACCATACGACCATATGGGTTTTATTATGCACTTATATAGTACAAGTTTCTTTTCTGTGGAGGGCTTGGATTTACGGCCCAAAAGCCAGGAAATTTCTCATAGTTTTAAATTTAAGTTCTAACGCTTTGTTTTTACGTGTTTCTGTATTGCCAGTTTTTGGTCGAGGTATAATCCAAAGTAAAAGAAAACTTATATATTTAAAAATAAAGCGTTTATCCGTTGCTAGGCAACGGCTGGATAAACACTTTCCCATGGCAATGATTACACATGCAACAATAGAAGAATTGTTGGACGCGACTTTTTTTTTTCTCCAACTGTGAAATTGGAGGTAGCACATTCGTTCCAAACTTCCTTCAACTTCTGTTGGACCACAAGGCGTCCTATCTCTGAAAGTATGAATATTCACAGTGAGAACCTCCAATCCAGCACACATTTGTTTTCGCTTAGCACGCGGCCCCTCTCACCCGCTCACTCCGTTGCCTGGAAACGAGCTGGTACCGTTTCACAGCGCTGGGTATGAACTCATCAACATCAGCCTGCGCCATTACACCTATATTCAAGCAGTCAAGGTTCATATTAAGGATTCAAATGGCCTCTCATTTGTTAGTCAGAAGTTCCTGCCTCCCTCTTTCACATCAAGAACGAAATACTCTTATTTCATTAGTCCGCGTGCAGTTCTCCCAGCTGTAATAAGCAGCAGAACTCGTTGAACGAGAACGGCCAAATTAATTCAAACAAGTCATAATAGTTTTAAGTCATGAGTGGGAACTAACATGTCTTTTCAATTCGCAATGAAAAGTGTTTTAAAAATTACTACATTTACCACTACTTTAATAATTAAAAGATAGGTCGGTATTAGGATTGGCTTTGGGTTGGATGGCCGAGGGTTCGGAGTTCGAGTTCGAGTTCTCGTAGTAGTAAGATTTCTCTTCTCTCCACGTAGTCGAAACCGGCACTGGTGTCCACCTAGCCTCATATCCAGTGGTTTCAGGGTTTAAAGCGGCCGGGACGTGTAGGTGACCACTCACCTTCAACTAGTGCAGAGATCAAGAATAAGTGTATCTATACATCCACTTCCCCATACGCCTTTATGACACAGTGCATAATTTTTAGGCCCAGGCACAACTTTAACTTACCTCTATTTCAATATTTAATTCTGCCCACAGAGTATATTACTGTGTTCCGTGTGATTCTCACAATAAACAGCGGCTGTT
This sequence comes from Cryptotermes secundus, assembly GCF_002891405.2. Lineage (NCBI taxonomy): Eukaryota > Metazoa > Arthropoda > Insecta > Blattodea > Kalotermitidae > Cryptotermes > Cryptotermes secundus. The sequence continues at coordinate 1,263,533 of NW_019740656.1, read as the reverse complement.
TTCCTAAACAGTATTAACCGGTTGGGCTTTGTAGCGGAGACGTAATGAGTTTCCTGTGAGGTACGGACTGAGTTTTCTGCCCACAAAGTGTATTTGCGTGTTCCGTATGGTTCTCACAATAAACAGCGCTTTTCTGCCTAAACAGCATTAACCGGTTGGGCTTTGTAGCTGAGATGTAATGTGTTTCCTGTGAAGCACGGACTGAGTTTCCTGCCCACAGAGTGTATTTGTGTGTTCACAATAAACAGCGACTGTCTCCCTAAACAGCATTAACCGGTTGGGCTTTGTAGCGGAGATGTAATGTGTTTCCTGTGAGGCACGGACTGAGTTTTCTGCCCACAGAGTGTATTTGTGTGTTCCGTGTGTTTCTCACAATAAACAGCGCTTTTCTGCCTAAGCAACATTAACCGGTTGGGCTTTATTCTGAGGACGAAGTGTGTTTCCTGTGAGGTACGAACTTAATTGACGCTTACATTAGCCGTGCGGGCTAAGGCGTGAACTGTCTTAGTCCTCTCAAACACTGGGGTCGTGGGTTCGAATCCCACTCGAATCACGGATGTGTGTGTTTATTCTGTGTTCATGTTGTTCTGTGTGTAGGTAGCGGCCTTGTGGCGGACTGATCCCCCGTCCAAGGAGTCCTACCGACAAGTGTAGGATTAAGAAATTGAAAAGTCGGCCAAGGCCCAACAAAGGGTTGTAGAGCCATAGGTATGTAGGTAGGTGAGTGAGTGGGTGGGTGTGTAGGTAGGTATATACATGCACTCCCCCATACGTCTTCAAGACGCAGTGCTTAATTAGCTAAGCACAGGGACAACTTTATCTTATCTATAGGTATAGGTGGATAGGAACTTAATTGTGAAATATTTAGACAACTTTCTTGCTTGGAAGCAGTTGAGTCTTCAGTGGGTTCGAATGCATCAGAGTTCACTTTCGAGTTAGCTGGTCTTCTAATGGGCATGAAATGTGCTTCCTGTGAAGTAGGAACTCAACAGTTTTGTGAAATATATGTGTCGACTTAATGAAGGAACCGCACGTATGTTAGGAACTCTCCCATACGGTTTTGTTTGTCCGACTGCTGTCTGTGTGCTTCCGGAACGTCTTGCTCCCGCCTTGGCTTCCTCGCTTCTTCCCATGCATTCGTTCCAGTTTGCATTTGTCGAAATTAAACTCCTTGCTGTAAGCTTAATTCTCAGTTAATTCAGAAAATCAAACTCCCCCGGACCTCGTCTCAAGCCACTGCCTCTAACCTTTACGCTGTGCTTCTGAAGGCGAACGAGCGAGGGAAGCCTCGAAACCTTCAAAAGCGCGTTGCTCTTCCCCTCCTCGCAGTGGACTGTCTCACTTTTCCCATGACTTTTCACTTTCACATATTCTTCTACTATACTCTCCACATCTCTGTCTCTCTCTCTCTCTCCCCAGGACAGTCAATCGGGAATCGATGGTTTGCAATCTGTGGTCAGCCGTGAGCTTTTGTAGCCCAACGCCTTACCCTCAAGCTAGAGGATCACACCTTGTCGGCTGCTTATTCAATATATTCGCAGTTACCTTCCATATCTGGAGGCCGTCTCCTGAGGGCGCGCAGTGATGTCGTGACAAGGAACCCTCTTAAC
>NW_019740656.1:1218985-1258245 GCF_002891405.2 Cryptotermes secundus | reverse complement strand
TCCCTAAACAGCATTAACCGGTTGGGCTTTGTAGCGGAGACGTAATGAGTTTCCTGTGAGGTACGGACTGAGTTTTCTGCCCACAAAGTGTATTTGCGTGTTCCGTATGGTTCTCACAATAAACAGCGCTTTTCTGCCTAAACAGCATTAACCGGTTGGGCTTTGTAGCTGAGATGTAATGTGTTTCCTGTGAAGCACGGACTGAGTTTCCTGCCCACAGAGTGTATTTGTGTGTTCACAATAAACAGCGACTGTCTCCCTAAACAGCATTAACCGGTTGGGCTTTGTAGCGGAGATGTAATGTGTTTCCTGTGAGGCACGGACTGAGTTTTCTGCCCACAGAGTGTATTTGTGTGTTCCGTGTGTTTCTCACAATAAACAGCGCTTTTCTGCCTAAGCAACATTAACCGGTTGGGCTTTATTCTGAGGACGAAGTGTGTTTCCTGTGAGGTACGAACTTAATTGACGCTTACATTAGCCGTGCGGGCTAAGGCGTGAACTGTCTTAGTCCTCTCAAACACTGGGGTCGTGGGTTCGAATCCCACTCGAATCACGGATGTGTGTGTTTATTCTGTGTTCATGTTGTTCTGTGTGTAGGTAGCGGCCTTGTGGCGGACTGATCCCCCGTCCAAGGAGTCCTACCGACAAGTGTAGGATTAAGAAATTGAAAAGTCGGCCAAGGCCCAACAAAGGGTTGTAGAGCCATAGGTATGTAGGTAGGTGAGTGAGTGGGTGGGTGTGTAGGTAGGTATATACATGCACTCCCCCATACGTCTTCAAGACGCAGTGCTTAATTAGCTAAGCACAGGGACAACTTTATCTTATCTATAGGTATAGGTGGATAGGAACTTAATTGTGAAATATTTAGACAACTTTCTTGCTTGGAAGCAGTTGAGTCTTCAGTGGGTTCGAATGCATCAGAGTTCACTTTCGAGTTAGCTGGTCTTCTAATGGGCATGAAATGTGCTTCCTGTGAAGTAGGAACTCAACAGTTTTGTGAAATATATGTGTCGACTTAATGAAGGAACCGCACGTATGTTAGGAACTCTCCCATACGGTTTTGTTTGTCCGACTGCTGTCTGTGTGCTTCCGGAACGTCTTGCTCCCGCCTTGGCTTCCTCGCTTCTTCCCATGCATTCGTTCCAGTTTGCATTTGTCGAAATTAAACTCCTTGCTGTAAGCTTAATTCTCAGTTAATTCAGAAAATCAAACTCCCCCGGACCTCGTCTCAAGCCACTGCCTCTAACCTTTACGCTGTGCTTCTGAAGGCGAACGAGCGAGGGAAGCCTCGAAACCTTCAAAAGCGCGTTGCTCTTCCCCTCCTCGCAGTGGACTGTCTCACTTTTCCCATGACTTTTCACTTTCACATATTCTTCTACTATACTCTCCACATCTCTGTCTCTCTCTCTCTCTCCCCAGGACAGTCAATCGGGAATCGATGGTTTGCAATCTGTGGTCAGCCGTGAGCTTTTGTAGCCCAACGCCTTACCCTCAAGCTAGAGGATCACACCTTGTCGGCTGCTTATTCAATATATTCGCAGTTACCTTCCATATCTGGAGGCCGTCTCCTGAGGGCGCGCAGTGGTGTCGTGACAAGGAACCCTCTTAAAATGGAGTTTAAAGAATTAAAAAACCCGCGGCTTCTGACCATTCTAACCACTCCACTTGCACACTGCCCTCATCGGAAGGAGTAGCTGAGTATCACAGCCATTGTAACGAAATGCGATGTAGGAGGAAGTTGTAGTTGAGGTAGCCCAATTCGAATCTCGGCCGAGGCACTAGATATCGTGGTTTACCTCAGCCTGTCTAGTACCTCGAGTAGGCCAAGGCAGGCCCCAGATCTTTCCCATGTTTGCAATTACCCCAACATTCGACGCTGCATAGCCCAGATACTTACCGCGTCGTAAAGATCTCACAAGAAACCTGAAAGAACATATTCAGTCATAAGATTCTAGTAAAAATTGAGTTTTAAGTTGGTTATTTAACGATGACGTCAGTATCAAGACAACATGCAGCGTCGAATGAAATTATTTGTAGGTGTGGAGTAAGACTGCCGATCACAGTGGCCGCGCGGTCTAAACACTGAACTACGAACGCTGAGATCGTGAGTTCGAATATCACTCAATTTATGGATGTCTGTGTGTGCGTTTTTTCTGTTTTTATATTTTTTCTGTGTGTAGGTAGCGGCCTATTAAGATAGTTTCCCCTGGTAGTTGGTTGAGGGGCTATGCTACAAGCCGGAAGTTCTCGGGTTGAATTCCCGATGAGGTCATTGGATTTTTTTCAGTTAACCTAATCCTTTCAGCCGCACTATGGCCTGAGGCAGGCTCAGCTTCTAACAGAAATGAGTAGCAGGAATTAATTAAATAATTTTCCTGGGGAGTAAAGCGCGGCCGGCGCGTAAGGCTGACAACTTTACCGCCATCTTTGAGCCGATTGTCTAGATAATGTGGGACCCTCAATGTCTGACATACTTATGGGCCTTCACGGCCTCTTACAGGGATAGCTGTATTTTACTTTAATTTACGTAGCGGCCTTGTGACAGGCTGATCCCCCGTCCAAGGAGTTCTACCGACTGTATACAGTTAAGAAACTGAAAAACCTGCTAAGGTCCAACAGAAGGACTGTAGAGCCATAGAGAGATAGATACATAGCTATATACATACTGTACATACATAGATAGTTTGATGGGTAGATGTAGATAGATAGATAGATAGATAGATAGATAGATAGATAGATAGATAGATAGATAGATAGATAGATACTGTACCCTCAAATGGGTCCAATGTACCAGCCCCTCATGGGGCTATGACTACGGGACTTTGGCGTCACGATAATTGACAAGGTACAACCGGAGTTCGAGCAGACAGACTTGCCCCAGCTACCACTTGTCGACCAGCAATGTCACATGGAAAATCTGAGCTGCTGAACCCGGGTCTCCTCCATGTGAACCCTGTGATTAACAGCTCACAAGCTACGACACGGTCGCTAGCAAAATTATACATTCAGTTTGAAATTAATTTCGTTGCTTCTGATCCGACCCTGCAATTCTGCTACCCGCATGGTTAGCTGGAAGCGAGGTATATCTTGTAATCCTTTGCAGTTGCCTTACAGCCATTAATCGTATTAGCTTTAATTATGCAGAGGTAATGTTTAATTTCAAAATTATGTGATATACGAGACACTTAAACGTTTTAATTACCCGAAGATGCTTTAAAACTGATGTGGCCTTTCTCTTCTTAAGTGCACTTCGTGACCTTAATAGCTTGACTTGTTTACTGATCCAGCCAAAGGTCACATTCTGTAGTACATCGTAGAGGTACATGTGTGAACCTCCATGCAACAGACGAGATAGTCTGTTGTCACCGTATGAGGCAGAGAACAGGATTGTTAAGCCTCAATCCACCACACACTTCCTGCAGGTCATTGTACCTTGGCGTTCTGATTTCCCCATGGATTGATTGTGTATACATTTCATAAAGGCCTGAAAGCGGAGAACATATATGTAGCCAAAAAAACGTTAGGGTAATGTTCTGGAGGACCTGTGTTCGAATGTCGCCCGGGACACTAATATTAGGAATACCTATACATAGATGGGAGGTAAGGTGAAGGTAAAACTCTCCCTGTGCTTAACTAATTAGGCAACATGCCATGAAGGCGTATGGGAGTGGATTTTCTTGACCTGAGCATTAACAGAGTTGATTGGTCATCTTCACGCCCCTGCCGCTTTACCCCCGGGGGAAGAGCCCCCAGTACGCACTGGAAAAGAAGCTGGGTGGGCCGCAGAGCCTGTCTCGTCGACATAAAAAAGAGATAGTTCTTGACCCTACCGGGACTCGAACTCCGACCTCTCAGCCGTCCATCCCCTAACCCTAATGAATCTTACATAAATAAGATGTGGACTGGATTAATCTGACTCAGGAGAGGGGCCAGTTGCAGGCTCCTTCCTGTGAACACGGCAATAAAACTTCGGGTTCCATAACGTGGCGAGAAGTTCTTGAGTGACTGAGCAAGTGTTGGCATGTCAGGAAGGACTCCTCTCCATGAAGGCAGTTAATTAGTTTAGTTAGTTAGACGGTGAGATTAAAGATTCTGAAGAAGTGAGTCACTTCCCTAGTTGAACGTTCTTTGGCGTTATGATTTCTAACTGGGACGTGGGCAAGTTGTGCTGTGTATCATTAGGAACTGTCTCGCAGACGTGGATGGATTGATAGCAGTTGCAGAGTCTGCCATCCTGAATGGCAGGCAGACTTGCTATTACCTGTCACCCACTTGTCACGGCGGCTCCGTTCCCACACTCAAGATTAATTGAAAACTGCACTGCGGGGTTCTCAGATCCTCCGCACCTTACTTCTTCATTGGGCTCCACATAAGCCCCTCCCCACCCAAAACAGACGTCTGTTGCTTCCTCTTCTGACGGTGTAACACGTGTTGCAGACACTTCAGGGTTTATTCTGGATTTAAGCCTCAATCCAACCTATCCACGTTTGCCTATGACTTCTGCCTCCTTGTTTACCTTGTATCTTGCAGTATCTTCAGTCTTCATTATCTTATTCCATTTCAACTTAATTCTGCTTATCATGAAAACTGCTTCATAAAGGTAAAATTGGTTAAGTTGTCCCGTGCTTAATTAATAAGCACCATGCCATAAAGACTTATCGGGAAGTGGAGGAATAGGGAAGGAGAGAAGATTTAGTAGGAGGAGAAGATGGGGAAAAAAAGAACAAGACACAAAGAAAATGAAAGGAACAGGAGAAGAAAACGATGTAAAATAGAAGATGATGAAGAAGAGATGATCTGTTATAAAGGTGGGAGGAGAAAGGAAGAATGGGATAAGAAGAAGAAAAGGAAAGGGAGATTAGGAGAAGAAGAAGAAGAAGAAGAAGTGGAAATGTGGGAAAGAGAAATATAACAAGAAGAAAGAAGAAAGAATAGGAGAAGTTGAAGAGTAAGGAAGGCGATGCAGTAGGGAAGAATAAGACAAGGAGAAAGAGGAAAAGAAAATAGACGGAGGAAGAGACTCAACTCACTTCATATGCTCCGTAAGTGTGAGACGTCCCAGCCCTGTGCTGTGAGTCGTCACGTGTGGGACAGCCGGAAAGGAACGCAATGGCGTTGCTCCCTGTGAGGTGGCATTTCGGTCTTTCAGTGGAGGATGCTGAAAGAAGTTTCACAGTAGAAATGCACTTATTATCGACGTAAAGTAGCGTGAAATTGGCCGCTATGTGTGTTCGCGTCTTTTGTGCATCTTCTAGGCATACATATTGCAGCCGTGGCCTGACAATAAGGCCCCACCGTGAAGAAAAAACATGTGGTCTCTCAAACTATGGGTCGTGAATAAATGGAATTTTTTATTTATTCTAAGAAGGATCGCCGAATTCTCAGTAACAGTTTAAAATATTTGTTATGTACATATGCTACTGGAAAGCCAATAAGATTTAATACAGATGATCAAGGAAAATATTGCTGCAGCCGGAAAAATATTTTCCATGATTTTCGTGAGGGTACACGAACATTTTATAGCTTACTGTAGGTGTAGAGAGGCTGTAAAGCTATTTAGGTTCCTGCTGCCACCGTACAGCCTCATATGGACCTGCAGCAGTGTGCAGAACTGCACTTTTCGTGACTGTACAGGAACATTTTATAGCTTACTGTAGGTGTAGAGAAGGTGTAGAGAGGCTGTAAAGCTATTTAGGTTCCTGATGCCACCGTACAGTCTGATAGGGATCTCCAACAGTGTGCAGAACTGCACTTTTCGTGACTGTACAGGAACATTTTATAGCTTACTGTAGGTGTAGAGAGGCTGTAGAGAGGCTGTAAAGCTATTTAGGTTCCTGCTGCCACCGTACAGCCTGATAGGGACCTGCAACAGTGTGCAGAACTGCACTTTTCGTGACTGTACAGGAACATCTTGTAGCTTACTCTAGGTGTAGAGAGGCTGTAAAGTTATTTAGCATAGTGCCTCAACCAACTACGCTACCGCGTGCCCCCCAACAATGTCAAGTATCTAAGATAATTAGGGACAAGTATGCTGTGGGGGAGGGGGGGTGCTTCCCAAACGATTTATCTCGTTCGAAACGCTGACAGAGTTAAAGTCTAAGGGCTGGTTATTATTGTACACGTATAGAACTCATAGTTTTGATTTAGTGCATAAAAATTTCGTAGCGGAAGCTGACAATACGGGACCTGCGCATAGAGGCAACGCCTCTGCTGTGAAATGTCTGTACAATACAGTAATAGCCACCTGTCTATATGGCCATATGTTGTTCATTGCATTTCCCATCGCTCAGAGTCAAGTGTTTGACTTGACAGGTCTCCATATAAGCTTCATTTTATATTCGTTGTGACCTCAAAATATTCCGCAGGTGTAGTGATCACAATACCCCCAACACTTTCTACTGAATGCTGTCACCCTGCAATTGGTGTATATCTCCCACCTGTAGCTTTCTATAAAGAATTTCACGCCTCTGACTTACCGTGGTTACGTATGTCTCCTAATCCCACGTAGCGAGACCATTATACCCGGTGAATGCGGCTCAAGTCTCTTTCTAACATGTTATTGTACACATGGTATATCATCCTTGTATGTATTACATCAGACAGTAAGGGCAATGTTTACTTATCAATAGAAATCATTCTTTGAGATCATCACCACCACGAAATTGATGACTTGCCGTTTATAACGCCTTCAGATTCAATTTCTTTATTGCCTACTTGAAAACGCTTTCTAAACTGCGTATAGGTTATAACGAATTGGTGATGAAGTTTGGGGGGGGGGTCGTGAAAGAAATCGCTTTTGCCACAATTTCACTGTCTCGGGGCCCGAACGCAGAAGGGGGATTGGGGAATATGGAGGAGAGAGAGAGGAGATGGAGGAAAGAGGAAGGAAGGAAAATGTGGGTAAGAAGAGAGAGGAAATGAGACAATACAGTAGAAGAAGAATGAAGAGAAGAGAAAGTAGATAACTAAAAGAAGGTAAACAAGAAAAGGAGGAGAAAATTGAGGAGAAACAGAAGAAGGAAATTAAGTTGAACAGAGGAGGATAAAGCAAAGGTAAAGCTGTCCCTGTGCTTAACTAATTAAGCACTACTCCGTGAAAGCGTGTGCTGGAGTGGATGTATAGATCTACGCATTCTTGACCTGGAGTTAAGTGGTCAGCTTCACGCCCAGGCCGCTTTAACCCCCGTACTCGTTGGGTAGGAGGCTGGGTGGCCTCAGTGTCGGTCTGGACGACGCGGAGAGGAGACAAGTATTGTCCCTAGGAGCGCAAAAAGGAATTAAGGAAGAGAAAGTAGTAGAGACGGAGATAGAAGGATAAATTAGAAGCGGGAACTGGGAGAAGTGGAAGAAGATAACTGAAAGGACTAATGATTTAATGATTTTTTAGTATGAATGTCGTCTGGAACGTGAAGCCGCTATTTATCTTCAGGGTATAAAAATTTCCTCTGGTTGGAAGTAGTAGTTTCCTGCGAAACGATATGTAATACACCACACAACGTCACGTTTATTTTCCAATTAAACACTTGTGGTTATAGCCCTTATGTAACACCCTCTCTGACGAGAGGGCGAGGCTGTCGTCTACGCTTGCTGCTGGTCCTCGCCAGGGCAGTCATTCTCTGGTCCGATTCCCGCGGTACTCATGACCACATTTTACTGTCTCAGATTCAAGACCCCCAGCCTGTAGGGCCAGGTCCCCGTATTTCTGTCCCCCAGGAACAGGGTAGGCCAGTCCACAGGCATGGGGTTCCATTTTCGTCGCCTCCTACAACTCGCAAGGCTACGGTGGAGGTATTCGACGCCAGCTCCACACGGAAGATCAGTAATGATAATTGGTCCGTAGGACGAGATATGAACCCAGGTCTTCTCGAGTGTGAAACAGAAATTAAATATTGTGCTGGTATGTGCATTTCAGCGCAGAATTTGAGAAATGGTGTTGGGTAAACCTGCTCAGCTCTAACGTCTAAAAGTTAATGCCCACAGCATTTTAGCAGAGTGATAGAGTTTCTGGACATTATCTGTCGTCCAGATTTGTATTTGACACGTCGTTTCGCAGGCTTGACTATGTCTCTATCAGTGTAAATTAATGCAATGGGTAATGTTCAGAAAGTTGATCATTGTCGACATCCTGTTGTCCCTTATTTCGTGGTACTAAACTTTCAAATTCGCTACGAAATTAGGTTCGTGTTTCATATCCCCATCTTTTCTATTTCCCCTCCCATTGGACTGAAAACCCCCTACACAACCCCCCTCACCGATAAAACCGAGCTTTACGTCCATTCCGAGATCTTTCCATCAGAATGCATTCACCCTGAAGATGGCGACTCTAATGTATGCCGAAATTCCGTAGTTGGATTTGAGCTTCTCACAGCGTTGGATATGAATAGTAATCTCTTCTGGGATATGACACTGTGTAGTCCGAAAAAAATGACAAATATTTGAGGAGTTTACTGCCTTCAACTTCATGGTTGAAAATTGGCTTAGTCTGCGATCCTGAAAATGAAAACAGTATAATCCTTTAGACGCCATTGGATTTCTATCGGATTACACATAGCTCAGTCGGTATAGCGACTGCCTACGGGCTGGACGTCCTAGGGTTCTTAGTTAGAGTCTCGGTAGGGTCAAGAATTTTCTCCATGTCGTCTGAGGTCCCCCCAGCCTCCTATCCAATGGGTACCGGGGGTATAACGGCAAGGACGTGAAGCTGACCACTCACCTCCAACTAGTGCTGAGATCAAGAAAATGTGGCTCTATACATCCACTCCCCCATACACCTTCATGGCGTGGTGCTTAATTACTTATGCACGGGGACGACTTTACCTGATTTACCTCATTTTACACAGCGTCACCGAGCAAGTTAGCTCAGTCGATAACGCTTCTGGCTTCTACGCTGGAAGTGTCCGGTTCAAATCTCGAACGAGACACAGATTATCCTGATTGAGGGTTGTGCTAATTTTATCGAGACTCTCGCCTGAAATAGGCCTCGACCGCATCTCTCGACATGCTGTACAATTCCTCGATCAGTAACCATAATACCGTTCAGCTTATGTAGTTTCATCTACTGAAGGCGTCGTTAAGTAAAGTCCAAAAAATAAATTCAAATCAGACCCGAGAAAATATTATTCTCTGGTATAAATGTATTTTGTTCCCTTTTTAATTTTTAGTGGTAATAATGTGTACCACATTGTTTGACTCGAAGAGCTGGACATTTGACTCGCCGATAATACTTGTCACTTTTCCAAGAGGTTCCCGCGATAAACGGTGACAAAATTCCCCTAACGGCGTTGTCCGAACTAACTTGTTAATACGTATTCGAATTTTTCTGTGAGGGACGGACCCCGAGTTTTATCGGCTGCTCAGAACAACTTCGCCCCTTAAACACTTAACTCAGGTTGTGTCCTGCATGAACTGCTTAATACCAGAGACTTACATCGTGCCTTGAACAGTTCGTTTTAATATGATGTAATCTACTATAAATACATGCGTACAGCGAGTATAAACAGGAGACATGAGGCCGTAATTGTAAAGAAGAGTCAGTTTCAGAGAGAACCCGTCACATGTAATAAATATGAATCACCGTAAATCTACAATTCATGTTCGTAAGAAAATAGACATGGGAGTGCAAAAGTGAATTACGAGCATTTTTGGTATTTGTGTGTAACAGCAATTTGGCAGTATTTTGTTCTTAATAAAAAAAGGAATTTTCTTGTAAATTCGACTGCAAGAAATGTGGAATTTGTCGATCCGTGACAATTAATTTCGTATAACATTTAGTAGCATCGAAATGTTGCCAATCCATCCAATTCAGATGTGGTCTAGTTAAAACATATTTCGGATTGATATACAATGAATAATTTAAGGGCAGATAAAATGTGTTCAATTATACTGTTCAGTGCAGAATTTATCTTCACCTGTCTGTTTATTTAGTCTTGTGTTCAGGTAGAGGCCTTGCGACGAGCTGATCACCCGTCCAAGGAGTCCTACCATCTGTAAAATGATCATGAAACCGAGGCCAGGGCCCAAGGGGGCTGTAGAGACAGTGAAAGTTTATTTATTTATTTAACGATGCTGCGTACCTGAGACTATACACGGTTAAATAGTAGGATGTTTACTGAATAATGAATTGGAAGTAATCCAGAAGGAAGCGGTTAGTGCCCTAATTTCAGCCACTGTAGCGGAATTTGTATTTACTGAACAAAGCAATGAATAACTGTCAGTAAGGATAGCACGTGTGCCATCCGAGACTCGAACCGACCACCTCCTCAGTAGAAGACGAAACCATTACCTCTTAAGTCATGGTGTTCGGTTTATTATCGAAGAACTTGCCGCAAAACTATAATTTGGCCTGTGGTTTTGTATGGGTGTGTAACTTGGTCTCACTCACTGAAAGAACATGGACTGAGTGTTTTTGAGGGATAGGGCGTCGAGGAGGGGAGGAATTGACAGAAGGATGGAGAAAAATTCATATTGAGGAGCTTCATAATTTGTACTCTTTAAGTAACATTAAGATGAGTCGATATTGGATGGTACGGAGGACAGGACGTGTAGCACGCATGGGATATTAGTTGCACCTCGATGCCACGTGACATGTGTTAGTGACTTCTTGGAGGAAATTTAGTAACAAAGTGCCAGGGTACCGGTGAAAGTTGAGGCATAGTTTCTTCTGAAATGCTGGTTAATCATCTACCAGACTTCATGGTGTCATGACCCACAACAGACTTAATATGAATACTTCGTCATTGCTTTGTTTGTAGCTGTATGAGCAAATAGAGGAAAGTTCCTTCTTCACCGCTTTGATTATAGATGAGTATGTATGTAGAAAAATAAGCAATAATCTTATGTTGGCGCAAGGCGCATGTGCAGTTTGCTGGGTCATGTGTTATAACGTGCTGCGAAATGCATCTGTGTGCACTGCGAACCTTGTTACATCAGGCTGTACACCGATGCATTCAAGTCACCAGTTCCAGAGATTACACAACACAACAGCAATTTTCTGTTCATCATTTCCATCATCTTCAACGTCTTCCACCTCTCCTTCTTTGTCTTCCTGCTTCTCCTCATCTCTGTTTTCTTCTCTTTATTCTTCCTTCTTCAGCCTCTTATGTCACTTCTCTCATTTGCCACTTCCTCCTTCATAATCTATCTTGTCATTTCTGACCTAATTCTCATTGTTGTGTATTAAGGATCTGAAGAAATTGACGCATGCGCACTAAGTGAAATTCCTACCTTCTTCCAAAAATGGACGCCCACACGAATACGCACAAAATGGTAATATGTAAGGAAGTATAGTGATCTACTGTCGTGAGGTAAAGGTATATCTGTTGTCCCTGTGCTTAATTAAGCACCATGCCATGAAGTCGCAAAACAGAGAGGAGGTGTAGCTCCACGCATTCTTAATCTTGGCGCTAGATGGAGGTGAATAGTCAGCTTCACACATCTGCCGCTTCAGTCCCTTAGAAATGCCCCCGCAATCACTGGATACACTGGCTGGGCCTCAGAGACGGTCTGGACGCCGTTTCCTCGAGTCCTCGGTGGCCCAGCCCACAGCCTGGGCACAGTTCCAACTGAAATATCCGGGCTCTCGCAAGCTGTTTATATGCGTATGATAATTACACAGCTTTATTGTTGTGTCTGTTAATGTGCCGTGAGATAACTGAATATTCTCGCGTTCCTCCTTCATTTGTTAGCCCCGAGACCAGTTATTTCGTGTGTTTCTTCAGGCGTTCAAGGCAAATGCCAGGAGCGTGCATCAAATTAGGCCCCGACCGTCTCCTGTGATGATATGCATGATACTAGAATATATATACGCGTATATGGCTTAGCATACTTTCCTTATATTGAAAAAATAAAAAGAGGCTTATGCGATCACCATGCTGTCTGTGTTCCTGTGTATCCCACCCCCCAATAAAATTTTGATTACCTGAACCAATCTTCATGAAACTCGGTATATATATCATGGCACGTGAGTCCATCTCAGGTGCGTGCTTCATAACTCCTTTCCTTCAGTCTGTGTGTCTATATGTGTTTTCTTCCTTCGTTGCTAGGCAACGGCTCTATAGTAACTTTACCGCAGCAACGAATACACACGCAATAATGGAATGATTGTTGGACGCGTCATTTTCTGAGCTGGCGATGTCTCTTCAAGGAAAGTAGACGATTAGTTCTTCTCAGAACTTATGGATTAAGAGGAATTTTGGTGTTGCTATGGTTTAGCGTAGTTGTTTGAGGCATTATTCTACAAGCCGTAAGGTCGCGGGTTCGAATTCCAGTGAGGTCACTGGATTTTTCAATTAACCCAATCCTTCCAGCCACACTATGGCCCTGCTGTCGACTCAACCTCTAACAAAAATGAGTACCAGGAATATTCATGGGGGGTAAAGGGCGGCCGGCGGGTAAGGCTGACAACCTCAGCACCATTTGTGAGCAGATTGTATAGAAAATGTGGGAACCTCGACGTCTCACAACCCTATGGGTCTCCACGGCCTCTTACAGTGGCAGCTTTACCTTTTTTGCTTTATTAAGATGGAACTAAGGTATTCGCAACAAAATGACTGGCGAAACGAGAAATGCGAATGCTTTGACAACCACTAGCGTGTAGGTGAACATGAGCGACAAGAAGATATATTGGCTGCTAGATTTCATCTCCCGGAATAATGTTTAGAAAACATAAGGAAGCTTACGTGACAGAGGGACAGATAGGCGCTTCTGCTATTGCTTTGTGTCCCCTGCCGCTCTTCTGACGTTCACCCGATCGCGGAAGCGCTGTGTTAGCATGTCTGGCACTGCAGCAGTGACCAGAGGCTAGAAAGCATCAGCATGGATAACAAGGTTCAGCTAGGCATTATGTCTGAGGTTTCTCCTGTGTTCGCTTCTCTTTGTTATTCCTCAACCGTTTTATGGGCGTATGAATATGACACTGGTCTCTCAGAGCAGTGGTCACTTTATGTGCCACCTGTTCTACATAATATGGGCCCATAAAAATCAGTTCGTACCTAACGGGAAAAATATTACGTCTCCGCTACAAAGGCCAACGGGTTAATGCTGTTTAGGGAAACAGTCGCTGTTTATTGTGAGAACCATACGGAACATACAAATACACTCTGTGGGCAGAGAACTCAGTCCGTACCCCACAGGAAACACATTACATCTCCGCTACAGAGCCCAACGATTAATGCTGTTTAGGGAAACAGTCGCTGTTTATTGTGAGAACCATACGGAACATACAAATACACTCTGTGGGCAGAGAACTCAGTCCGTACCCCACAGGAAACACATTACATCTCCGCTACAGAGCCCAACGATTAATGCTGTTTAGGGAAACAGTCGCTGTTTATTGTGAGAACCATACGGAACACACAGATACACTCTGTGGGCAGAATGCAGAGTTTTAGAACGTTAAAGTTCCAGTGATTGCTATACGTACCACCTGCTTGAACACACTAAACCTGCTGCAACTGACACTTCGAATAGCAGTTCAATTCAATTCGTGTTTATTTACGTGCAAACTTAACAGCACCAGAGGCCAATAATAATTCCAAGAAAGTTAAAGTTAGCGTTAACGGGAGAGAGAAATAAAATCAGACCAATATACATGTTTGTACAAACGCACACATAATATTAAGAGTGTTAACAAATATTATTAACGATAATAATAATTATAATAATAATAATAATAATAATAATAATAATGATGAATCAGTGGGAGTAGCAAACTGGGCAGTTCAAAAGTAACCAAATGAGCTGTGCTGGGAACCCGAAATGAGCAACTGACAGTTTCTGGAGTGGCCCCTGCGTCTGACGCGTGTCCGATGCGTGACGTGCTGATACTGCGTCACCGGAATTATGTCACGCGCGTGATCTGCCCCAAGTGCACACCGTCTCTCTCGCGCACTTTAACAACGCTTTGTTTATCTGGAGAGTGTTTTGCTGCATTTGACACGTTTTACGCTGTACAGTTCGTGTTTGATCCTGTTCGTTCTCAGTAGCATGCGCAGTGGATTTGGTCCAGCCCACGGATTGTAAGGCGTGTATGGGTTATAGCAGGGCCTTACGTACAGTGCGTCACATTTTCTTTGAAAAATGCAGCCGCAACCACTGCCTTAATGCTGGTCCTTACTTGCAACGCACAGGAATCGACTGCCTCCGACTTACGGTGCAGAAAAGTTTCAAACGTTGGTGCTATATATCAAACTGCATTGCTTTAGAACCCAATTAATGTTGATATTAATCCCTTCTATGACTTCCCGTGACTATTTTCGCATTAAATGGAATTCATATTAAGTTCTGGATCGTGGTTTATGAGTAGCCATCTCATAATTTAACTACCAGTACCATCTAACGGTGTAACCGGATCTGTAAGCAGTAAACAGTGGCGATCACTGTGGTATGAACACTGTTATAGCATACAGTAATAATTGGGTTAAATATTTATGTCTGGTACACACTGTTCTGCCGGAGTGCTGATTATACAGAATGTGCCGCTTAAAGCACAGCCGAGACAACAGCCACGTACCGCAGTACAGAAGCCTTCCCCCCTCCGTGTAATGGATTCTCCCACGCAACTTTCGTAGTGATTTTCCTCTAGTCACTGTCACGCTGGTTGCTAGGCTTCTGCTGACGTCAGTTGCGCAGTGCACTAATGAGTAGAACTTGTACTTATTCTCGAATATCACAATAAAATCGTTTGGTGATGTTTGTGAAGCATTTAGCAGTGCGTCCCCTCCAGTAGAGTAGTTGGTTGAGGTACTATACTATAAGTCAGAAGGTCGCGGGTTCAATTCGCGATGACGTCATTGGAGTTTTCAACTGACGTAATCCTTCCTGCCACACTATGGCCCTGGGGTCGACTCAGCCTCTAACGGAAATGAGAACCAGGAATATTCCTGGGGATAAAGGGCAGCCGGCGCATAAGGCTGACCTCACCGCCATCTGTGAACCATTGTGAAGAAGATGTAGGAGCCTCGACGTCTCACAGTCCTATGGGTCTCCACGGCCTGATGCAGGGGTAGTTTTACCTCTTTTGTTTTTGCCCTGACAAGGAAGTGCTGAATCGTACTCTTGCTTGCACTTTGCAGTTAGGGTTGTGGTACACCCTGTATTACATGTGGTATAAATAATATTATATATTAAATGGCAGTCGTTACACGCGTACATGTCTCCGGAGGTTGCCTTGCCTCTTTGTCACGACTGGATGCTGTGGAGATGTTTATTAAACTTTATGAAGTAAAAAGGGAAATATATTTAAATGGGTTTTAACGGGAGATTTACATAACTTACCTTTCTAGAATGACTTCAGTAATTTACTTCCATTATCAGGAACTTGAAAAATGAAAAGTATGTATTTGAAACTAAGAATGATTCGTTATGCCTCTATATGGGTGGCATACTGCTGCTGCTGCTGCTGCTGAAAGTAGTAGCTATAATAATAATAATAATAATAATAATAATAATAATAATAATAATAATAATAAGGAGGCCGTGTCATAGCTAAAAAGTATAGTTACCTGCTTCCAACTATGGTGTCCCGGGTTCGATCCTAAGCCAGGTCATGTGGGATTTGCAGTGGACAGAATGGTACTGAGGCGGTTGTGCTTCAATTTCCCCTGCCAATTCTCATCCCACCAACTGATCCATATTCATTGTCATCCTGTGATTAACGCTGTTATATTCTTGAGACTGAGCCTTGTTACGTAAGTATCTCATGAAAATGATGATAATGATATTAAAGTTGTAGGATAATAAAATATGACGAGTTCAGTCCACATACCCGCGTTATTTTGTTATGCCCTGTTCACTGATTTGCGGAGAAAATTACCCCTATTCNATATATAGGCCTTTGCCGATCAGAGTCCCCTACAAAGATTCTGCATGCATTTCTCTTTTCTCCCATCTATGCTACATGCTCCTGCCATCTCGTCTTCCTTTATTAAGATAAAGGAAAATTTGTCCCTGTGCTTAACCAATTAAGCACTACGCCATGAAGGCGCATGGGGGAGCGGATGTATAGATCCTACCCATTTGCTTGACCTCGGTACCAGTTGGAGGTGAGTGGTCAGCTTCAAGCTCCTGTCGCTTTACCCCCGGTGAAAGATCCCGGGGATAGGAGGATTGGTGGGCCCCAGAAGCGGTCTGGACGATATGGAGAAGTGGAAATTTTGAACTACTGGACCCGAACTCCGGCCCTTCGGTCATCCAGCCCGTAGGCAATCGCTATACCGACTGCAGTACCTCGGCTCTGTCTTTCTTTATTTCATCTCCCAAATATAATTCCCGAGGAGCACAAGTTATGAAGCTCCTCGTTGCTCAGTTTTCTCCAGTCACCACTTCTACTCCTGTCAGATCCAGATGTCCTCTTTCAGCACTTTGCCCTCAAACACTTTTCCAATGTTCTTCCCTTAATACGGGACGCCAAATTCACATCCATAGAAAACACTGGGTAATAATATACACTGGAGAGTCGTGCAGAGCTGCAGAAGCGCAGACCGAGAACAAGACGAAATGCAGCAAGAGATTTGTTATGTGTGAACTGTAATTGTAGCAACAGAGGCGTCCAACAAGTCCAATCATCAGATCTAGAACCCGCAATTATTAGTCACGCTACCCCTTGTACGTGACAATACGTTACCGGGACCGTCTCTTGAAGATGTGTGTGTAGCTGAGTCTTTGTTCCTGCAGAGAGCAGACGGCAAGCTGAATTCTGAAATAATATTTAGATAAGTTCCAGTGTTGTACTCGGGCCGCCGAATTATGAAAGCAAAGTGAAGACAGGCTTGTCACAAGACTGCATTTTGCGTATAGCGTTTACTTGCATCGTCACCACGTAACAAGAGGATTTTAACAGTAAGGAAAGAAAAGAACCACAAAATATGTCTGCGTGTATGTAGCATTTCATATTCTAGCGGATTTCTTTTTGCTTAACATCGGGCGTTGAACCTGTGTCTTGCAGGTTAAGGATCAGCGTATATTCCTAACAGGAATCATATTCTGTATCTCTGAGTTCTTCCATAATGCAATGTATCAAAACACACCTACATATGAGTTGCGACAGCAAAATTAAAGAATTCCGTCTAGCCAGCGTTTCCCAACCCATGTCCAAGAACCACTTACGGTCCGCGAACTTTTTCCCGTTGAATGTAATTTTGTCTGTCGTACCTTAATTGGACCGAACCTCTTACTTTTTGGCCAGCGTCTTATAATTTTTGGGGGTTGAAAATGATAATGTTGGATAATAGCTCATAATTTTGGAATTAATGTCCATACTTTTTGGAGATTTCGTATATTTCTGGAGCGAGATCAACACTTTTTGATCACATCTCATACGTTTTGACGGAATCCTCCTCTCATACTTCTTGGACCACATCTAAAACGTGTTTGGACCGAGCTTCATCCTCTCTGGATCCAAATTCATACTTTTGGAAATTCATTTCATGTATTCTGGACCACATATAATACTTCTTGGACAGTCCATAATACATTTTGGACCTCGGCTTGTGCTTTTTCGACCACTACTTCGACATTTTTAGACCGAACCCTCAACCTTTTGAACCACAACCAATGCTCTTTGACTTCATATATTGTCACGTGTACGGTGGTACGCGTGACGAAAGTAACGGGTTCTAGTTCGGATGATTGGATTTATTGGCACTTCTGTTGCAAGTTCTTTTAATCATAATTATTACAGCGCTGTCGCTGATTTACACAATTTACAGTTCACCGTTGCACAAGCACTAGGATTCTCGGTCTTCACTAGTCGTCTTCTGGCAACGGATCTCAACACAGGAAGTAGCGCTTTAAATCACTAAGAAGTCTTGTTATTTTGTCTTCAGTCACTTTGTACTCCCCTGTCCTAATCTCTACTCAATTTTCAGAATTCACTAAGGACACGCTCCATTCTCGTCCTTGTACTCTCAACTGCTGAACCCTCCTGGACTATCCCTAGCTGCAAGCGGATTCAGTTTTATAGCCGCGGCACGGACAACCCAGGAAACACAGTTTTCTTGTTACATACCGCAGAACACACAGAAAACAAGTCACGTGATAGCTATCTCGCCAGTCACATTGGCGCGGTGACTGTTGCCATGAACGTGCTATAAACATTCGTCCTATTGCAGCGTGCGCTCATCGCGGAGTGTTTATCAACCGTTGCCTGGCAAGGCGTTGACTTGTCACAGTATTGTCCAATCACCTCTCATACTTCTGGACCACACCTGATACTTCTTATGGGTCAAACCTCACAAATTTTGGGCTCGGTCGATATTGACTGGACTACGAGCCGGATGGCCGAGGAACCTGATCTGGATTCCAGGAACGGCAGGACAGTTTTCCTTTCCGCATAGCTTCGAGACCGGCTCTGAGGCCGACCGAGCCTCATTTCCAGTTGGAAGGGGGAACTTTCCCCCGGGGGTGGCTGTGAAGACCACTCGTCTGCATATAACGTCGAGGATAAAAATGCGTGGATGTATACCTCCACTACCAGGCACGGTTTTCATGGTGTGGAACTCAACTAAGTACAGACGCAACAAGTTGCCGTGGTAGTTCTATGTGTTAGTTACGTCGTTTGCCACTCCTGGTCAGTCAGTCAGAGTCAGGGTTACTTTACGACTGGCGGTTTACCGTCAATCAGTTCGTTTTCGTGAGAAACCCTTTGAGACTCACGACCATATCTCGACAGCAAAGTCATTTTCGGATATGACTCCCGTGGGACACATGACCTCATTTTGCTGTCTCAAATTCGAGACTCCCACAACATGGAGGGCCAGGTCCGCGTATTTTTATCCCTCAGGAACAGGGTGGCCCAGTTATACCCCCAGGCACAGGGTTTGTCTCCTGTCCGCTCTCGTGCAGCGACTCACATCAGTTCATGCAGACGTGTCTCATTTCGAGCGACTAATTTTGTAACCCGCTCCAGAAGGTATACTCTATTCGGAATGTCTGTGGACTGCGTGGCGACCTGAGAAAGCTTGCTTACAGGTTGCGGTACATTGCAACAGCGGTATGCTAATGTACCACTGCGGAATCTGCGGCGCGTTCGGATGCGTGTTTTGAATTCCTTGACCTACCCACCTCGCTCCGTAGACATTCTGAACAAAGTATAGGCCGGCGGTATGTTTCACGATGCATTACTGACGGCGAGTCTTTAAAAACGGATCTAATTCAGGATTTGAGTGTCTCACAGCAGTGGCTATACCGCCGTGTAGTCCGTTGAAAGTCAACCGACGTTTAGGAGGAAGATATCGCCTCCATCTTCAGGGTCGAAGGATAAGCGAAACAAGAACCAAACGTGAAAGCAGGTGGCAAGCAGAGCCACGGCGCTATATCACAGAAGATAGAACTGTTTCGGCTAAAATTCATTTTGTTAGGTTCGTGACGGTGTGCGAGGTTTGAAGCTGGGCAAACAGGACCCTGAGTGCACGATTGTTTGGGACTGTGGGGCTGTTGGAGGAAAATGCTAAGGAAGGCGAGAGGAATGGAGTAGGAAAGGGGGAAATAAGTGGAGAAGGAAGGGAAAGGAAGACAGAAGAGGAGAAGAAAGTGAAGAAAGAGCAGGAATAAGGGGAAAAGGGAAGGAGAGAGAGAAGGAAGGAGGGGAGAAAGAACAGGAAGAGGAGAAGGAACAGGACAGGTTGAAAGAAAGGGAAGAAAATGAAGAAAGGATGGGAAGATAGAAGAGAAGACAAATAATTAAGAAACAAGAAAAGAAGAAAGAGGAAGAAAGGAGGACAGGAAGAAGGGCTGAAGGTGATGATAAAATGGAGAAGGAGAAAAACATAAAGAGACGAAAATGAAGGGCGGAGAAAAAGGAAAAGGGGAAGGTAACAAATGAGGGAGAAGAGGAATAAAGTAAATGGAGAATGAGAGACAAACGGAAGGATGGGAGAAGGGGAGGCGAGAGAAAGAAAGAAAGGAAGAAAGGGAGGAAGAAGATAAGAATGAAATCCAGAAGGAAGAGGAAGAAGTTGCCGTTCGCATCTTGTTTAGGTTGTGTAAGAGGAGATGGAGTTGCTTCAGACTTCTCCGTGTGCACGCGCAGCTGCAACCCCGCTTACACGTGGAACTCTTCGCACCGCTAACCTTCACAGTGCGGGCACATTCTCAAGGAACGCCCTATATCTTCAAGTTATGGCACTACAAACATGCGGACGGACACCTTGACACAGAACAGAGAAAATGCGAGCGAAACGGTGAGGCAGCTGGGAAACAAGCAGCTTTATTCCGTATTTTAGTTCAATATTCTTAGGTTAAAGTCGTATAATTAGAATGATCAAATCAAGGAGGATGAGGTGGGCAGGGCATGTAGCACGAATGGGGGAGAAGAGGAATGCATGTAGGATATTAGTGGGAAAGCCAGAAGGAAAGAGACCACTGGGAATACCAAGGAGTAGGTGGGTGGACAATGTTAAAATGGATCTTAGAGATATGGGATGGGATGGTATGGATTGGATAGATCTGGCTCAGGATAGGGACCAGTGGAGGGCTCTTGTGAACACGGTAATGAATCTTCGGGTTCCATAAAATTCTTGGAAGTTCTTGAGTAGCTGCAGAATTGGCTTCTCCTCAAGGAGGGCTCAGCTCCATGAGCGAGTAAGTAAAGGAAAGGATGACAATGCATAGAAGAAATTCCCTTGATTGCAGAAAGGCAGGCAGACACATGCCATTGGAACTTGAATGTATGCTGTGTTAATATTTAAGAGGCGACTCTTGTGGGTTGGGTGTTGAAATGTCCACGTGAAGAAGCAGATGTGGGCCATCAGAAGGTGGAAAGCATCCAGACCTCTTGACCTTCGCTATATACTGCACACGGCCATCAAATTTATTTTATTCTGTTTCCCTCGGGGGGGGGGGGCACAGGTGCATTTGCGAAGGTCGCTCATGGCGAGTCCCACGGTGTGACGCCGTGTAGTTTGGTAAATAGATATCAACGATTCGGAAAAACTTGCCGCCCCTTTCTGAAGGAGTACGCGAAGCGAAACATAAACACTCCATGGGCAGTATGCAGAATTTTTAATCCTGTAGCAGAAGATAAATAAAAAAAAATAAATAAATATTATTCTGCAAAGAGATCCATTTAGTGTTATCATCCCGTCTACTCGTAGGTCTTCACAGTGGTCTCTTTCCTTCCTTGCCGGTCTGTATCAGGCCGGGTTTTATTCGTGCTTTTGGCTCTCCTTGCCGCTATTTCCTTTCTTGGCGAGCAATTCCACTCGGAAGATAGAGGCAGTATGTCCCTCCGAAACGGATGTAAGATTTATATCGAACTACACGAAGTTACAGCCCAAGATTTCCTCACGTAATTTGAAGCACTTTCATCTCCCATTCGTGCTACTTGCCTGTGTCATCCCCATTTACGTTATATATATATAGAACTCCGTGGTCTGTAGTCCGCAAGCGAAATATACCGACAGAGTAACCGCCGCTTGTCGGCGAAGTTAATGCCAACTTTAGCGGATAGAGGGTGTCGCGTGGTCAGCGCAACGAATCCCCACGGCCGTTAATCTCGGTTTTCTAGACAATAGAATAGGTTGTCCCTGTATACAACCTGTATACAGGGTGTCCCAGGAGGAATGTGCCAAACTTCGGGAGGGTGTTCCTTATGTTAAAGTATGCCGATATAACCCAAAACACCTATGTCCAAAGTTGAACGGTTACGGAGATAATGGCCCAAGAAAAGTGTGGTCTTCTGGCAGGTCCAAGCACTGTACCTCGCTGTACCTCTCAGCTGAGAGCCCTTATCTATGTTTGTCCTTGAGTGCGATGATACTCCCTAGCCGTGCTTATGTAGTTGGCTCATACCAGAACGCGCAGTCAGCACGTTACGTCATCGCTCGCCAGTCATGTGTTATGTATACTGCTTGGAAACCTAAGGACAATTATGACATGGCGAGCGAGTATTTTGTACTTCACTTTTATGGCTTTCCGTCACTCACAAGTTAGTTTGATGTTACGTACATTATTAACATTACAGAATCCACATATTCCTGCCAGTTTTAATATGTATTTTGTAATCAACAAGTGTGTAACCCCGGTCAAAGTTTGACACTTCTCTGGCCATTATCTCCGTAACCGTTCAACTTTGGACATAGGTGTTTTGGGTTATATCGGCATACTTTAACATAAGGAACACCCTACCGAAGTTTGGCACATTCCTCCTGGGACATTCTGTATATAGTTTATAGTTTTACCGGACTATACAGCTTCACGTTCCCGGAGAAAGTGAAAATATATTGTGAAACTGTATAGTCCGGTAAAACTCCACAAATGTTTAGGAGAAAATGATTGCTACCATCTTCGGGATCGGAGAGTAGGCTTACCAACCAGCGAGAAGGAAGCAGAAAACAGTACATCCCACCCGGAACAAGGCAAATTTCTACCTGACTCCACGGTGTCATATCCCAGTCAGTCGCCGCCATGACAACCCCAGATACAACGAAGATGTCATTCTCTTGTATCATTGCCTTATCATACTGACGTCATCCGTGTAGCGTGAATGAAGCACGTAGCAGTATGTATGGATTAGTGCATAAGGTTCACAATTAATAAGCACTCCCTAAAGAATGTCCCTTGTCGTTGTGTGAGTCTTGTAAACTGGAAACTGCATTACAGGACGTGCTTGGACTAGCGATGCGCCCTAATCCATACTGTACGCCCTCCCTACAGAAGAGAGACATTACAGACTTCAACAATTAAACGGCTGTTATCCAAACCTTCCCATATAATATATATATATATCTTATAATTAATGTTATGGCTTCTACAACGATGATTAAAATAGCCAGAGATTATTGCATGGGATTTGAAATTTTCGCGGTGGTTAAGATTCAAGAATACCAAACTTGGAAGCCAGGAATGATTACCACATAAGAATTTATGAAAATGCAAGTCCGCGGGACACTGAAAGAGTGCATAAATGAGCATTAAATATCTCGTGGTCTGGCAAAAAGAAAGCTAAGTGAATGATAACAATATTTTATGCTGAAGCTATGTTATGATATTAATTTTAGCCATGTTCACTTGTGACTATGGGCGTGGGTGAAATAATAATTTTTCCGCCAGGGACAAGAGATTTTTCTCTCGTCTACAGCGCTCAGAACTCCTCTGGAGCCCACACTCACCTAGACGTTTTTCCTCCCGGCTATAAGTCGGCCAGGGCGTGAAGCTAACAACCCAACTTCTTCCAGCGCTGAGCTTAAGAATGCATGGAGTTGTAACTGCATTTTCCCTTACGCATTCTTGGTGTGGTGCATAATTATTCATTGGATACCAAGGGTTTTTCCACCCCTCTGGTTAAAGTGCTGGAGTGATAAGCACTCGCAGTTTCTGCAAGTTGTTAGTCAGCTGTTTCCAGTCCACATTCTGTTTGAATATATCAAATTGTCCGGGAACAGACTATTCCTCGCTCTCCGTGACCAACCTGTCAATTCGAGGCAGTTCGAGAACTGGTCACAACATGGCCGCGCTCCGTGTTACTACGCCTTGTACGTACGTTTCCCTGCTTGTACGAGTAGGAGAGGGTTGTGAGATGCTGCCAGCTGTCACTGCGAACTCTGGATTGAGATGCTGGGTTCGTCGTGGGGTCGGCTTGATCGAGTGCTCTGTTCCGTGGATAGTTTTGGGTCCTTTGTTCTGTGCTCAGTTTTTTGCGTTAGGACGATGGAATCAAGGAACCGTGCGAGACATGAAGTTGGTGCAGGCGAGAAGAGATGCATACAGAGATTTGGTGAGAACCTGAAGGAGAGGCACCCGCGGAGATTGTCTCCGTACACGACAGAACAATATTAAAACAGGGTGGGAGAATTCGGGATGGACACAGCCTGATTCATCACGCAGTCGTCTTGAGTCTGAGTCTCAGATTACGACCGACGGTCAGTCTGTCTTGAAACAAAGCACCCATGTGGGGCTTATAACCAGATCCTTATTACTGTCAGACAGTTGCGGGTTTGTTGATATGGGGCGCTGTCTCTGACGAGAGGACGGGTCTGTTGTTTACAACTGCTGCTGGTCCTCGCCAGCGCAGTCATTTTCGAGTCCCAGCCCCATGGGACTCGCGACCATATTTGCTGTCTCAGATTTGAGACTTCCCTTTTCGTTGCCTCCTACGTCTCGCTGGGTCTCGGTGGAGGTATTCGACCCCGCCTCCACACGGGAAGCAGTAGCAGTTTTCAGTTTGTAGCTGACCTTAGAAGAGTAGCCGGTCTTCAGGTAGCTCCGAGTGAACAGGAGACCTCACCGAGAGTAGCTGTGCGAGAAGTGCGACGTTATAACTGGATGATAATTGTACTTGGAAGTGTAGAGGATATTGGCCAATAAACTTATTCGCTAAATCCGAGACCTACGTGAATTGCTGTCGCGTTACAAGGGCAACACGCGACATTATTCTTTTATCTTGAATGCCCAATCGCGATCACCAGAGATAGTTTTAAATCATCACCATCATCATCATCATCATCATCATCTTCTTCTTCTTCTTGTTCTTCTTCTTCTTCTTCTTCTTCTTCATGGATTAGGCCATGGTTTGCCTGGTCCGGCCTCTTGAAAAGTATGCTGGCCCTTCCGCCTTGACTGTGGTCCTCCGACGTTTCGTCAGCTTGTGAATTCGCCTGTCTTCCATTGGTGGGGTGCGCTATTTCCACTGTGAGCTGGGTTCGAGTCTTCCCTGATTTTAGTATTTCTTACTTTGGCCCTTCCACACGTAGCCTGCTCCACTCCCCCAAAATTTCATTTTTGCAGTAAAAGGTAAAGTTGTCTCTATGCTTAACTAATTAAGCACTACACCATGAAGACGTATGGGGAGTAGATGTACAGAACCAACTATTCTTGGACTTGGCACTAGTTGGAAGTGAGTGGTTGGCCTCACACCCCAGGCGCTTTACCCCCGGTAACCACTGGAGAAGAGGCCGGGTGGACTCCAGAGCCGGTCTGGACGACGTGGAGAAGTGAAAATTCTTTACCCTATCGGGACTCGAACTCCAACCCCTCGGTCTTCCATCCCATAGCCAGTCGCTATACCGACTGAGCTATCTACAGTTCATAAACTTAAGTTTCTAAGCAAATTTCCTAGCCCCCCGCTCCCTCCTTGGAAAGCTGACCGGAAAAAAATTCCTGAAGACGCCCATGCTAGCTGGATGGGATGCTTGAAACAGCTGAGCTGGGACGCAGGAAGGCATGCTTTACTTGCTGGCACAATAGAGATGTACGTGTCGGACAGCGGAACCTTCTGACCCGATGCGGCCTGACCGAGGTTTCTCTGCGCTTGTTTGAGGAATCACTCGTCACGATTTGCCCAGATGTTGACAGCTTTGTCTTGGCACCGCCGTCCCGAAGCGGAACAAAGGAACCGCCGATACAAAGCGCCTCAATGCTCTCATTTAGATGTCGTCTGTATGTACAATTGCGATGTGTACAGTCCGTGCGCGCAGTTCTCGTGCAGTGACCTCGCTTGTTTCCACTGGGGAATAGAAAAGAACATCAAAGTTCTTGGAAACATTGAGATATAGGAGCACTACCAACACCTCGAGGGCCACCGCCTCGTCGTGGAGAGGAGGTTTGCGTGCCTCAATGACTCGGAGAGCTATGCTAGCGGGATCGTAAGCTCCTGGTAGGGCCACCCATGACAGGTCAAAGGGTAGAGGCCAGACGAATTATTGTCCCTGGTCAGTCAGATAGGGTGTTGGGCATGGGGTTAATTATCCGACCGTATAAAGAAATTTACAGCTAGGAAACCACGGGGGAGGCCAAGACCCATAGAGAGTTGTAGCCTCAGTAAAGAAGAAGGAACATCCGCATGGCTACTGCCACCACCCTCCTGCATCAGTGGCGGCATAAACGCCTCTCTTGTTCATAATCGTGATTGAACCACAATAAATGCAATTAAGTTATGTGATTTATCAGCACGTTAATTAAGCATCATCACATGCCTACGTATAGTGGAGTGGAGGGATAACTCCACTATTCTTAACTTCGACACTAGAGCGAAGTGAATGGTGAGATTCACGTTCCGGCCTCTTAACCCCCCGGTATTCATTTTGTAGGAGGCTGGGTGTGCCCCAGAGCCGGTCTGGATGTTAACGAGAAGAGAAAAATCTCTTGACACAGCCGGGACTCGAACCCCAATTCCTCCGCTCTACGGTCTGAGCTATTCCGGCTCCTTGCTCTTGTTTGCAGTGGTTCACAAAACTTGCTGTCTGATGTGAATCATGAAATTCATTCACGAACACCCAGGCTAGTGAGCACTACTCAGCATTAATATGACATGCTGTAGGGTTGCTGTGTCACCAGCTTTATCCTCTTCTCTTCTTTATTTCGATTCGTGCTGCAAAGGGTTAGCACGAAAATGGGCTAAGAAAGAGAAAGGGAAGGAGCAGTATGGAGGCGCGCATGCGCAGATGTGTGGGTGTGGGACGTGAGAGCCTGATTCTCTCGGTTACCTCTCGTAATGACAAGTTTGGGGTATGTGACCTCTGACCTCGCTTGGGCCACGTACGCTGGGCATGGCCTGTTAACCCCCCATCCCCCCCCCCTCACAGTTCATGTGAGACGCTAGTCGGCTGTTGCGGCGGCGTGTAACCCACTGCGTTAATAACAAAGCAAATTGCACAGACATGTGGGTCAGTCTGTTTCGCGCCCAAGTCCCTTCTCCCTGAAGAAGTTCGCATTCCACAGGCGCGAAGCACTATGAAATTTCAATATCAGATCTTTATTCTTAAAATTATTGTTGAATCTGGAGCTTAAGGTTTATGCACCATCGTCACCCCTGTCCGTCCTTACCCGAATGCGTGTATTCATCTTCTACCATGAGAATGGAGTCAGTACGATCCCTCGAAATGTTAGTAGCTACTATAAACGATTATGGTGTTATATCCCGTGAATGAATTTCCTCTACACCATAAGACTGGGGAACTTCGTTCCCTAAAAACTTTTCGTGCTCTTAATCCGGAGGGCCAGCTTTGAATCTCAGCGTTGACACACCGACTATCTATACTGAGAATTTTCGTTATTTCCTTCAGTCCCTCCAGGCAAATGCCGGTATAGTAGGTCTGCTTGGCAGAGACCTCTCATTTCACATCCTTTCGAATTCATTATTCACTAACCAAATTGTGACAAGACGCCTGAAAGCCTGAATAGTTCATTGCTAGGCAAAGGCTCGGTAAACACATTCTCGCGGAAGAGAACGCACCCAACAGTAGAAGAACGGTGTTTTCTGTGTACGCGCCGCGCTCGTCGCTACGCAACGGTGCGGTAAACACGTCTCTGCAGCAGTGAATCAACACGTAACAATAAAGAAGCGGTGTTTTCTTTGGGGCCAGCCCCGAGGCTATATAGCGAGGATCTCAGGCAGCTAGAGTTAGAACTCTGTCGAGTTTCGGAGTTGGCAATTGGCAGAATAAAGGCAAGAAAGAGATCAGGCTATGCAAAGAATACTTCATATGTGATTTGAAGTTAACAGTGAGGCTGTTATGAATCCGTTGCGAGGATACGACTAGTGGAGAGTGTAACAGACTGAGGAAACTAGTGTAACATTGAACTGTAGAGTGTGTATATCAGCGATATTGCTGTATCACTTGTAGTCCCGAGTTGTGCGTGTAAGGTGCCAAATAAATCCAATCCAAAACCCGTCTATAAGTCACGCACACCTCCTACGCTCCGTATAGTCTGAGTTGATGGCATAGCGTTATCGGTCTGTTTTCTTATTCGGGTTGTACTGTGGTCGCATCTCGACCCGAACACTGATTATGTCCTGAGGATATTCGTGGTTTCCCTCAGTCCCTCCTGCCATATACCGGACAGTACTTTTAATTAAGCTACGACTCTTCCTTCCAGATCCTTGCCATTTCATTATTCATTCTACCATTCGAGGGTACATAATCTTGAGTTAGTAACTTCACCGAACAGATTGGCACAGCGGTAAATTCCTAGACTCTTATCAGCGAAGTGTAAGGTTCGACTCTCGGTGTAGACACCCACTATCCTGGCTGAGATCTTCCATAGTTTTTCTAATTTCCTCCAGAAAAATACCGGCATAGTACTTCAGTCACGACTGTATCCTTTCAGACCCTTACCAAATCACCATCCACTTGAAATTCGACGCTGTGTTGCATGAGTCGCTGAGTGCGCCGTTAAATAGAACGGGTAGCGTAGTTGCTTGAGGCACTATGCTACAAGCGGGTAGCTCGCGGGTTCGATTCCCCTTGAGGTCATTGGATTTTTCAATTGATCTTATCCTTCCAGCCGCGCTATGGCCATGTAGTTGACTCAGCCTCTAACAGAAATGAGTACCAGGAATCTTCCTGGGGATAAAAGACGGCCGGCGCGTAAGGCTGACATCCTCACCGACATCTGTGAGCCGATTGTCTAGAGAAAATGTGGGAGCCTCGACGTCTCACAACCCTATGGGCCTCCACGGCCTGTTACAGGGACAGCTTTACCTTTCTTACAGTAATGTCATAGAAGACATTAAAGTGGATGGTGATACATACTCGTATAAACCGTCGCCATTTGTAATAATTAGTGTCGTGATCAATCACTGAAACGTGGCAGCCATGTGCACAGTGCACAAGTACACCAGATGTTTCCGTGTGTATCCGAGACAGCTGCTGCAGAAGCCGGGGCCGGTCTCAGCCTTAATACGCACTGCTGAGGGACAGGAAGAAAGCCTCTACACGATTCCGTTGAATGTTTAGGTCTGCGTAACGAAATTCTTCAAATAGATATAATGTGCAACGTGACGTCACGGTATTTCCCGCTTGTCAGGTTCACAGTCTCTGCAAATGTTTACGAAAGAGGAATAAGGCGCTATTCTACATGCTAAATTGCCCGCCATCTCCATGGTAACAATGTTGCAGTGTGTCTCTACCTGGAGATAGTCTTATTATCATGCGTTCTTTGTACAGAACAGTCGAGTCACCTTCAGGCCGCGAATTACTTCATAGAAAGGCTAGCATCAACTCGCTGAAATTCCAGCTGAAAATTGTTAAATGTAAACATTGCCAAAACAGCCGTACCTGTATAACTTGAAGGGTTCTAGAACTACAGGTAGATGCACACTAAGACACTGAACTTTGTACAACAATAATAACAATAATAATTCAATTCAATTCTTTATTATTTATGTGCAGCGTCAACAGCCGCAAGGCCAATTACAGACAGAGCACAGTGTAGATAAAAGTAATTACATTATAGACAAACACATTATAAAGTCAAATAAAGACAAATTACAGGCAAGCACTGGGGAAAACACAATAATGTAGAAAAGTAAACAAACAAACAAATGATAATAATAGCAATAATAATAATTTCATTAACGTAAATCTAAGTGTTATTAAGAAGTGAGAAATGAAATAATAATAATAATAATAATAATAATAATTCAGTTATTATTTGTTTGCGTGCTAACTTAAGAGGCAATTACAAACTCAGCACGAGTAAAAAAGATAAAATAAAACAACGACACACATAGAAACAAAATACAAAAACAACTTTTATAGTATAATAATAATAATAATTTAATTGCCATCAAACTTTATCATTAAGAACTGTAAATTAAGTAAGAAGTAAGTAAAGCTATCCCTGTAACAGGCCGTGAAGGCCCATAGAGTTGTGAGACATCGAGGCTCCCACATTTTCTAGAAAATCGGCTCACAGATGGCGGCAAAGTTGTCAGCCCTACGCGCCGGCCGCCCTTGACCCCCAAGAATATTCCTGGTACTCATTTCTGTTAGAGGCTGAGTAGACCCCAGGGCCATAGTGCGGCAGGAAGCATTAGTTCAATTGAAAAAAATCCAATGACCTTATCGGGACTCGAACCCGCGACCTTCCTGCTTGTAGCATAGTGCCTTAACTAACTACGCTGCTGCGTGCCACCTCATTAAAAGTGAGGAAAGTGGAATGTTATATATTTACAGTGATTAATGTTAGTGGAAATATTGTGGTTCTGGTCATTATCAGTTGTCCTCTTCTTACAGGTGTCCGGAGACAGGGACTGGCTTTCGTAATAACAAACTGGCCGCTAGGCTGGAGGCAGCGGTAAGATATAGCAAGAAATTCTTGTGTCGCAATCGTGTGGCACAACAGTAGATTTTACCTGAAGACGGAAACTATCCAGTCTCTTAAACACTGTGTTCTATATAAAAACAGGACGATGGATAATAAACATATATTTGTATTAATGTAACATCGTCACAGACTTTCAGATCTTATTAATGTCCGGACGAACCACGGCTAGCAGAAAATAAATACTTTAAATTTTAAATACAGTAAACTCTGGTTATAACCCACCCGATATAACGAATTTCAGATATAACTGACAAAATCTGGCTGTGCAAATTTGTGAAGTTTTAGAGACGTTGACGCAATAAGGAGATTTTGTAGTTATGAAACTATTTAAAATAAGTAGCCGAATGTAAGAACTTTGTGTATTCTTTGTATGTATTGGTATGTGTCATGTGACGTACTGAGCTCCGTGGAATTAGTCGGTTAGCTTGCTGATGAAACGCAGTGCCACTTCTTTTAGTTTTGTTATTACTGCGCCTTGCAATCAGTTTTATAAATGGCTGAGTGGTTGTTCTTACTTAAGTTAATTGAATAATGTACGATGTGTACACGTGTGTACAGAATTATGACTTCCATTTCGCAATGCGCGCGCATGTGCATTGCAAATGATTTCACGTCTTATGACACATTTACAGGTAGCATAGTTAGATATGTCTTCTGGTTTGCGCATTACGGGAACATTGGCAAGAGGCAGCGGGACAGTGGTTGCAAGTTTATTCCTGGAGGGAGGGTGACGCGCTGTAACTATGGTCCTGCTATACCCCACACAGAGCCTACACTCCTTACCTCAGTCAGTGGACAGGACCATCTCGACTGCACATTCTCTTCGGAGTGGACAGGTCTATACGTATAAACACGGACTGTAACTAAATTCTGATGTGCAAGCCTTTGCCATGTACCGTCCATGTGATTTGAGATTGCAGAGGTGTAATCAATTTACAGTTAGCTCAGTAATTAGTCAAATTTAAAGGGAATATTGGCTTTCAAATGCCTTGAAAAGAGAACTACAGCGTGCGATTCTAACACGGGCTAACACAGTGTAGCAGTTTTAACATAATTTAATAAAATATTTGTAACATATCAAGACACCTGAAGATGGCCGTTTGGGGCCGAAACATGTCGTGTCAAAGTGTATAAAATGTTAAAATAAGATTAAAGTTAAGTAGTGAATAAACAAGTGTTGCAATATTGACGGACGATAAATACATGGACGTTAAGATAAACAATTGTCTACAATTTTTTCTTTAATGCACGTCTGTCTTCATAGTCTTCTATTCACTTGTCTTTACGGTCGGGAAATCCCCGCACCGCCGCAACCTCGACGTCTTCACCCAATGGGCATCTACAAATAGGTTTCATTTGAATAACCGA
This sequence comes from Cryptotermes secundus, assembly GCF_002891405.2. Taxonomy (NCBI): domain Eukaryota; kingdom Metazoa; phylum Arthropoda; class Insecta; order Blattodea; family Kalotermitidae; genus Cryptotermes; species Cryptotermes secundus. The sequence continues at coordinate 1,226,835 of NW_019740656.1, read as the reverse complement.
CGTATTGCAGGTAGTTTCGCACTGTCTATCAGGTGTCCCAATAACTTGTTACTATTACTATTACTATTGTTACTATGTTAGGCCTATATGGATAAAAATTCGAAATGAATGGTTCATTGGGACACCCGGTATATTACAGACAATGGGTTTTGCCTTACCTTTTCTTTCTCAACGAACATATCTTCTTATTCTTCTTTTTCCTTGTCTTTACGGTCGCGAAATCTCTATTAGCGCCCGGAGCGACGGCCGGAGTGCTAATGGAATGCTTCACCCGTGTCGACGCGATCAAAGGATTTGAATGAGAACCTCATAAGCATTTTCTTACGTTATTATTATTGCTGCAATGTGCAAGTACCGTTATTAATAAGTTATTCATAAATATGATATGTACACTAATCGTAACGAATTATAGTAATCAATTTGAGATTTAGAAAATGCTATAAAAAGGAGTGAAACGAATTGTGAGCACGTTGAAGGCTAATCGTGCGAGGACTGATAGGCATTTTGATTGTACATCCTTCATATGTTTCTTAATGAGTATGGGTGTGAAACTTGGTCTCCCGTTCTGAAGGATGGACACAGGTAAAGGGCGATTGAGCACAAAAGTACGGAAGTGAATATTTTAACCAATCAGACAAGAGGTAAGAGCAGGACGGACAATAATTTGTTGGGTACTCTTCGCAGCGCGTTCTTAGAACGACGAAATGAAGAGAACATGAGACGTATCGAACATGGAGGAAATCAGAAATTGAACTTTTGGTAAAGGAACCTAAAGGAAAGAAATTACTTAGCAAACTTGTTATAGATGGGATCATCATTATCATCATCAGCCTGAACATGCGCCTTAGGCCAGTTTCGTAACAGAACGAGCCCATCCGTCCTCTTTGCTTCTCCCCACGTCTCTGTGTCCTGCAGGCTTTTGCTGAACAGACCCTGGGGATGTTCTGTTGTGTTACCTCGCAGGTCTTCATGCGTTCAGTTTCTTTTTGTTCCAGTGTAACTACTTCTGAATTAGAAGTTCCTAATCGTTTTAGCGCCGGTCACGGTAGCCGAGCGGTCTAAGGCATGCACTGTCTTCGCTCGCTTGGAAATCGGGATCGTGGGTTCGAATCCCACTCAGGGAATGGATGGTTAGTTTGTGTGCTTGCGTTTTTCTGTGTTTGTGTACAGGTAGAGGCCTTGCGACGAGCTGATCACCCACCCAAGGACTCCTACCGAATGTGTAAGATCTAGAAAAACCGAAGTGAACGCAGTTCATGGAGGTAGGCCTAGGCCCACTGGGGCTGTAGTGCCAAGGAAAAATAAATGGTTTTACCGCGTTCCCAATATTAATGTTAAGCAAATAGGATGTGAATACAGAGATTGCATTAAGCTGGCTCAGTGAACTTTGTACTTGTGTCCAAATCATGCTGGGACTTCTTGATCAGCTGAGAAACTACGAGCGTCCCGATATAGACATTAGTCTTTGTAGTTATGTATGACTTGAGTCTTGAGAAATAAAGTGGTTTGTGGTTTGTCTTTGTATCTCCTGCTGCTCCCACTTGGAGCACTAGTGTCTATGAAACGCTTTGTTTCGCTTCAGTTTCTTCATCTTATGGACAGTCGGTAGGACGCCTTAGGCTCGGGATCAGCCCATCGCAAGGCCGCTACCTGCACAGGGCAACAGAAGGAACGCAGATGGTTATCCATGCGAACCTAACACCTCAGAGTATGAGCGGACGAAGACAGTTCCTGACTTTGACCGCGAGGCCACCGAGATCGGCGTGGTGTGCCTTGCCGCGTTTCTGCTGTCTGGATTCAGTACGGCAGAATATAAGGCTGATTGACGCATGATAATTTTGGAAGCGTTTGGAGTGAAGCAGTACAACCAACTCGAGGTATTATACCAGTATTTGCACTGAAAGACTGAGGAAAACCACGATAGCCTGCAGAGCGTTACCTCTCCGCTAAGCTTCTCGTCCAGGTACAAAATAAGCTCGAATTGATTTGTCTGATTTTGCTCTTGAATCGCCCCTAGGAAGTGACGAAAGTTTCGAACTTAATCTTCTTTGATTATTAGTTGTGAATTTTGTGATGGGAGTTAATTTTAATTTGTCAGATACAAGAAAAGCAAAGCTATCCGTCTAACAGGTCTTGGAGGTCCATAGGGTTGTGAGACGTCGAGGCTCCCACATTTTCTAGACAGTCGCCTCACAGATGGAGGTGAGGTTGTCAGCCTTACACGCCGACCACTCTTTACCTGGTACTCATTTCTGTTAGAGGCTGAGTCGACCCCAGGGCCATAGTGCGGCTGGAATGATTAGATCAATTGAAAAGTCCAATTACCTCATCGGGAATCGAACCCGCGAGCTTCCGGCTTGTAGCATAGTGACTCAACTAACTACACCACCGCGTGCCCTCAGTGTGTTAGATATAAACTTTCGTACAATATAATGAAGTCTGTTTTACACGTACTGACAGCATATAATAAGAATTTTAAGCATATGAAAAGTGATTTCGAGAGGTATTAATTGTTCTCGAAAGTATTATAAACATATGTATGAAATATTTTTCATCAGACATGAAGAAAGTTATTATAAGAATTATTCACAGAAGCACAAATTACATTATTTAATTACCATAATTAGAAGCGAACATCACCTGCATTAGAAAAAGTTCGTATAAAACATTTTTTCTCACCCAGTAGTTGATTAGTTCTACCATTTGGACCATCTGAAGAGTGTTCTAATGAAATTGTTAACATTAATAACTCATTTTCCTCCAGTTTCACTCGGCACTCGGTAGGGATCGAGCTGTCTGTAACTCGCACTTGCTCAGCTGAACTAACGTACGGTGTGACGTTGACTGATTCCAAATGAACTTGGTGATTAAAGACCTAAATGTTTACTGGATTTAAATGTTCTTCCCGCCGCCTATAGTGGCCGAGCAGTTTCAGACATGAAACGTCTTCGTCCGCTCAAACGCCGGTCTCATGGGTTCGAATCCCACTCGAGCCATGTCTGTCTGCCTTTATTCTCTTCAGAATTAATTCATTCTGAAAGGGAACAGGCCATACATAGAACGTAAACCGTCAAGGTAGGAGAAGGAGGAGGAGGAGAAGGAGGAGAAGAAGCGGGAGGAGGAAGAAGAAGAAGAAATTGGAGGAGGAGGAGATAGAGAAGGAGGAGAAGAAGAAAGAGAAGGAGGAGGAGGAGGAGAAGAAGAGAGAGGGCGAGGAGGACAAGAAGGAGAATGTCCTTGCAAGATGACGTTGCTTTTCTCTTTATGCTTGTTACGCGCCTGAGCTGAAGAGCGGTTAATGTTTCTGTGTGTGGAACTGGCCTGTTATGCTTGAAGCATCCACTCTCCTTTACATAAAGGTCACTTGTGACGGATGTGTGCTCCTGAGCACTGCAGTCTTACACTTCCCTTTGAAGCAGTCAGAATCAGAGTTACTTTACGACTGGCGGTTTACCGCAAATCAGAGTATCTTGGTGACAAGTCCCTTGAGACTCACGACCATAATTTTTTTTAACTGAATGCTTACTTTCATAGTCCTTATGTAACAACCTCTCTCACGAGAGGATCGGTCTGTAGTTTACAACTGCCGTTGGTCCTCGCCAGCGCAGTTATTCTCAGGTCCGACTCGAGCGGGACTCATGACCACATTTTACTGTCTCAGATCCGAGACTCCCCCAACCTGGAGTGTCAGATCCCCGTATTTATATCCCCCAGGAACAGGGTGGTTTGGTTATACCCTCAGACACCGGTTTCCTTTTTGTCGCTTCCTACGGCTCGCAAGGATGCGGTGGAGGTATTGGACCCCGCCTCCACACGGGAGCCTTTGAAGCATGAATTAAGTGCTCAGTTCCTACCTCAGAGAAAACACATGTCCTTTCCCGTACAAACAACAATCGTTACCTAACGATTTCGCTCAGGCGCCGACGCACTAGAATTCCGTCCGGGAAGTGACGCCGGCTATCCGAAGTAATTTTCTTGCTCTTGCTGGGTCATACCAGTCAAAGGACGGGATACTACCTCAGGTTAGGCCACGACCACTTCGTTCCACACGTTCTCCAATTCATTATGCAACAGTAATTCTGAGGCAGCAATAACATCGCTATATGACTCGTAAGTAAGCAAAAAAAAATCATCCATGATGCTCAGTCCAGCTTGAGAAGCCGCCAGTTGCTAATCCACTCAAGAATTCCCCAAGCATCTTATGGAACCAAAAGCTTCATTACCGTCTCCGCTAGAGCCCGCCATTAGTCTGTATCCTGAGCCAGATGACTCCATTCCACACCGTGCATCCTTTTTCTCTAAGATCAATTTTAATATTATCCTCCATTTACGTCTAGGTTATCTAATGGTTTCTTTTCGTTCCGGTTTTCCTGTTAGAACCTGCATGAATTCTCTGATTCGTTCTACACGCCCTGTGCATCTCACCCGCCTTGATGAGATTATTCTAATAACATTTCGAGAGAACTACGGGTTATATCATAGAGACTTTCTCCAACGTCCTCATATTTCATCCGTCTTAAGAATAAGTGGGCAAATAAATCAGTTTACATCATTTCTTCCCCTCTTCTCACTTCTTTGTTTCGTTTATTTCGGTGTTCTTTTACGTACCTCTTCCGTTTCGTGTTTTTTCTTTCATTTTTCTTCCCTTTTCCCCTCTTCCTTTCTTTCATTTTTCCTTCTTCGTTTCCTTCTTCCTTTCCGTCTTCCTTCTTTCTTTCCTTTCTGTCTTCAGTCCTTCATCCTTTCCTTTTTCCTTCTTCCTTCTTTCTTTCCTTTCCGTCTTCCTGCCTTCTTCCTTTCCTTTATCCTTCTTTCTTTTCTTTCTTTCCGTCTTCCTTCCTTCATCCTTTCCTTTTTCCTTCTTCCTTTCCCTCTTTCCTTCTTTCTTTCCGTCTTCCTTCCTTCATCCTTTTTTTCCTTCTTCTTTTCCGTCTTCCTTCCTTCATCCTTTCCTTTTTCCTTCTTCCTTTTTTCCCTCTTTCCTTCTATCTTTCTATATTTCTGCCTATACATTCCTTTCTTTCGTTGGTTGGGTCTCTAGGAGTGATGAGATGCGTGCCTCTGTTTGCCAACCGCCGCAAGGCTCCAGCAAGAACTGGAGCGAGAGAAGAGCACCTGTTCTGATCTGTCGAGGCCACAAGCGATTGGGTAGCCGCAGGTGACGTAACCGTATGGAAGAGAACGTAACTACGTGGGGTAAATACCGTATCGTGATGCGGCCGAGTCCCCATTATTAACAGATTTCACGTATCCAATTAGGCGAAAGCGCTTAGTCATTAGCAAACGCTCGCAACTTATTTTCAGATTTGTACAACTGCACTCGCCTTCCCACGGTAGGTGATCTAAATTACCAAATGGAAGCAAAAATTGGAGAAAAGGAAAGAAACGAAGCCGTCGCTTAGCTTCGTGTTCTCTTGTTAGGTTTGAACGCCGGTTCCTCCCGGATGTGACGTAGTGTAGCCCGTTAAAAGTGATTTGATATTTGGAAGAACATTGGATTATTCTTCGGTTCTGGTCATAGAACAAGTACGTTCCTCCGAAACGTCAGTGGATTTTACCGGACTACACGTCTTCACATGCCTGCGAGAACCTCACTCCATAACCAGCCAAGATGAAGCCTGTAACTTAAAGACTGAGGATGTGATAAGGTGCTGCCTGATCAGGGCTATCGCTATGGATGAGTATAATGGTTGAATGATGATTATCAAGGGGAAGGAGAAGCAAGTCGGGGAGGAACCTGTTCCACTGGAAGTGTGTTCGTCGCGAATCTCACATTAAAACATGGATTGAAATCTGGACTACGCCGTTGGAGGGCAGGGTCTAGCCGCTTGGACGGAGTTACGTCCATTTTCAGGTTTCAGTAACTCTAAATCATTATCACAGTCATCTCTCTGTTATTACAGTTACTCAGTGTTCCACTCATTTCATAACATAATTCACACCTCACTTCCGAATGGACAACTTTCACATTACGAACCAACACCTCACTGGCTAACTAACTCATTCTACAGCACTAACACACTAATTCTGTACAACAGTAGCCCACACCTCATTCGCTAATTCACTAATTCTACAATAGCCTACACACCACTCGCTAACCCACTCATTCTACAACAGTAGCCCACACACCACTCGCTAATCCACTAATTCTACAACAATAGCCTACACAACACTCGCTAACCCACTCATTCTACAACGCCAACCCACAAGACACTCGCTAACCCACTGATTCTACAACACTAACCCACACCTCACTCGCTAACACACTAATTCTGTACAATAGCCCACACACCACTCACTAATCCACTCATTCTACAATAGCCTACACACCACTCGCTAGCCCACTAATTCTACAACAATAGCCTACACACCACTCGCTAACCCACTCATTCTACAATAGCCTCCACACCACTCGCTAGCCCACTAATTCTACAACAGTAGCCTACACACCACTCGCTAATCCACTAATTGTACAACACTAGCCCACAAGACACTCGCTAACCCACTCATTCTACAATAGCCTACACACCGCTCGCTAACCCACTCATTCTACAACACTAACCCACAAGACACTCGCTAACCCACTCATTCTACAATAGCCTACACACCACTCGCTAACCCACTCATTCTACAATAGTCTACACACCACTCGCTAACCCACTCATTCTACAACACTAACCCACAAGACACTCGCTAACACACTAATTCAGTCCCTGTCAGTCTCAGAGATACCGTGCTTCCGCTGTAATTATAGCAGGTTTATACTAATTGCTGGTACAATCGAAGTTTATTGTGAGAATCGTGCGAAACAAACAAATACACTGCACGTGCAAAGTGCAGAGAGTTGAAGTTGGCACAGGTGTTACGTATAGTAACCATTTTGATGTTAGGGGTTGGTAGCTTGTAATATTAATAAGTACATTGAATTTTAGTGCGCGGACAGTATTCTGCAGAATGGATTACATAAATTCAAGGGCGGGCTTTCCTGAACAGCGAATTGAATTTGAACGTTCTGAACGAACTAGCGTTTGGGAGTCTTGAAGGCTGCATTCGAAATGACGATAATAGAAATATCTTCAGACAAAAACTGAAGCAACATGATGAATTATTATTATTACCTACAGGAACCCGCCCCAGTTGCACTTGAGTTTAGAGGTAGTTATGACGTCACAGAATCACGTTGTAATCCAGCAGAGCACGGATGTGACAACCGGGGAAAATGCGGCTTCAGTAACAGACATTAGTAAAAGCGTCCTAATGGTTTCAGTGGCGTGCAGTACTTCCTTGAAGAGATGCGATAATGGGATGTTGTTGGTTTCAGTGGCGTGCTGGTTCTCCCGTGGCCAGATGTGATACCGGAACCATGTTGGCTTCAGTGGCGTGTCGGTACATCGTGGACAGGTATGTAATGGAAATACTGTTGTCATAGACTGATAGTAGCGCAATTTTGGGGTTAGCCGCTTATAAGGATTTTGGTTAACTGACATGATAATTATCCTATAATATCCAGGTAGAATGTTAAAACTTTGACAACTAATAATTGCACAGTAATGATATCAGTGGCACGTGGGATCGTCCATGGAATCATATGACGTAAAGAACCATTATGGCCTCCCATATGTACCAATATTCTCTTTGTATCATTCGTAAGACCGCATTAAGAGCCTCCTTATCGACGTTCTTCTATTTCTTATTTACTTATGTTTGTTTAATATTGTTCATCAGTGTTATGGCGTGAAGGGGGGGTGGAGGTCCCTCCACCGCTTCCGCCACTGTACCTCTCTTAAGCCGCCGCTACACCTCTCTTATGCCGTGGTGACAGAGGGCGTGGAAATATCCCTCTCTGTCAC